>NC_089491.1:286503117-286806148 GCF_036850765.1 Saccopteryx bilineata
CCTTCAAACATGTCATCTGCCTCACTCCAGTCATGTCACCAGGAGTGCTCAAAAGGTGGCTGGTAATCAAACCAAGGGTCCCAGTCACCATGCACCTAAGGACACAGTGCTACTAAGGAACTTGGAGATACCATTTGTCCTCACTTTACAGATGTCCGATGCTTCGATGGCATAAACACGTGCGCACACACCCCATTTAAAAAATAAACGCTCAGAGAGTTAAGTATTTTGCTCAAGGTCACGAGGAGCTAAATTAGCTCATAAGAAATCTCACACTGGGGCTCTTTCTATTATACGGCCTCTCAAGATCCAGAAAGAAATGAATAATTCCTATATTCTACGATGCTTCCACTTTGAATATTTTCTCTATTGCTCCAACCAGCCTATTGCATTTTAGATTCTCTGCACTGGATAGAGCACTGTTGAAATTCAAGTTCTGTCACCAGCCGGTAACTGTTGAGGTCTAATGAATGCTGTTTCTGTTATGTGTTTAATGCTCAAGCAAAAACACCAGTTGCCATCTTAGAGTTATTAAATCTAGGAGAACGTGTCAGTTTGGTACATACAATGTTCACCAGTCATCCTTCTCCTGTCCTTCCTCTGCCCCTGCTAAACTTCTCTTTGCCCCTCCAAGTTTGCTCCATCATCAAGCATCAAGACCTGTAGGATTCACGTACCTCCACAAAGTCTTTAAGTCAAATTAAACAAAAAGGGAATCCATGTTTCATCCACTGTGTGATTTTCACTAGCCTAGCTGTCTTACTTCCTCTAGTTTCTTTGAGAGATAAGGTCATTTTTATGGTTAGTAATGGCGTCATTTCTGGAGCAAGTGATGCACACTCATTTGTGAAGTCACAGTTTTGTTCATTAATTAATTGATAAGAACAGGCTGCATGCCTCATAGCTGTACATATAAAGAGATGGAAAATGAGGGGTTAATTAGTTTTCTCAAAAATCACACCAGGCCACAGGCTGAGAGGTAGGAGTCCCAGTCTCTGCTTCTTCAGTCCAATTTGTTATTGGAGTCACAGAGGAATGTCTTTTAGTGTAACTTCTGGAGGATTTTATGTCCCTAATGCTGCTCTGTCTCCCTGGGGAGGAAGTGCAGTGAAGGGGAAAGAGAATGGGCTTCAGACTCAGACAGACGTGGTTAGACTCCCAACTCTGACATTTGCTAGTCATCTGACCCCAGGCACGTTACATAACTTCGCAGCCTCTGCATTCTCATTTGTAAAATGTAGGTGAGAATGCACACTGCGAAGGGTGTGTGAGGATCAGAGGAGGCCACGTGTGAGGTGTACAGCAGGCACTCGGTATGTGTGTGCGTCCTTCCTGCCTGCACTTTTTTTTCTCGTGGACTAATAAAATACAATATAACCAAGGCACAGGGGAGATAGCACCCTCCAGATGTGGAAACCCCATCTTCACTTATGTCCAATTAGGCTGTGGGTGCTAACAGATCAATGTGAAAAGAAAATAAATTTTTCAGAGAAATACATTGATGGTACCATCACTTTTAATGCCAGGGTCCTCCCACTGGGCAGCCTGGAGCAGGGAAAACATGAACTAGGAGAAGGAAAACCAAGGCTCTCTTGCTGGGCTTCGTCACTGATGAGCTATGTGAACTTTCTTTCATTCCTCCCTTCATTCATTCCTTTAAAAAGTATTTTATGGCCTGACCTGTGGTGGCGCAGTGGATAAAGCGTCGACCTGGAAATGCTGAGGTCGCCGGTTCAAAACCCTGGGCTTGCCTGGTCAAGGCACATATGGGAGTTGATGCTTCCTGCTCCTCCCCCCTTCTCTCTCTCTGTCTCTCTTTCCTCTCTCTCCCTCTCTCTCTCCTCTCGAAAAATGAAAAAAAAATTCTAAAAAAAAAAGTATTTTATTGAGTCCTACCTTCATGCCAAGTACTAAAGTTTACAAATATGAGTGAGCTCACCCATAAGGAGCCTGCATTTTAGAATAACAAGAGGAAAAAAAAAAAGAAAATAGCTGGAAATGCAGTCAAGGGGCTGTGGGAGACGTACACACAGGACCGAATCAGGGTACGGGAAGAGGTCCGTGAGCAGAGTCACGAAGGTGAAGAGGAGGTGAGGCCTGTACTAAGTTTCAGGGAGCGTGTGGCCCTCCCAGCAGACTGTGTGTGGCAAGCAGAAGACACTCCGGCCATACTCCCGGCTGTACTCGGTAATCATCGCCAGGCACTTGGCCGGCTGCCCGAAGCTGAAGAGCTCACCGAGGGCCAGATGACAGGGGACACTGCTGTGCTTGAGTTGGAACTTGATTCTCCAGGCAAAAGGGAATGAAAGACAAGACCTGATTTGTGCTTATAATAAAAAGATGGCTGTAAAATATGAAGACTAGAAGAGCTGAGACCATAGACAAAAGATCAACTACTAAAGAGCCAACCAAGGGGAGGCTGAGGACCTGCCCTATGGAAAGCAGAAGAGGAAAGAGGCCGAAGAGATGTGGAAGGAGGGGATTAACAGAGTGAGTCACTGCTTGAATGTGAGGATGTGAGGACAGGGACGTGGGGACGTGGGGACTAGGGGACATGGGGACGTGGACATGGGGTCGTGGAGATGGGGGATGGGGATCAAAGGGATAGGGGGGATGCATTGTTAGCCCTGAAAGGCTAGTGTGAGCTTTATGCCATTCACTCATGAAAAAAATAAAAAATAGGAAGCAAGTTTGGGTGAAGGAGCGGAGGTTCAAATATGTTGGACCTCCATGTCAGAATTCAGGAACGTCCCATAGAAATGTAAATGGATACAACAGAAACACCTGGGGAAATTCTCCTCTATGGGCACTCACAAGTTGAAGCCACAGAAATGAGTGAGCCCACCTATGAGTGTGCACATGTGTACAGGTTAGAGGCCAAGGATGCTACCCGGACCTATGCTTCCGTGGGCCTGTTTCCCCGCCTGTTAACTAAGCAAGAGGAGTGGGCTCCTGAGCTCTCTGAGCAGAGACTTTTACCTTGACAATGTCTCATTTCCTGCTTTTTCACTTGGCTCCTGCCTCCACTCAAAACAGCTCTCTCTCCTTTCTTCTACCTTTGTTATTTCTGGAAAAGGCTGTTTGAAGCTTAAGCTCCTCTGAAGTGGCCCCTTGATCCTTCTGTCACACGGACACACGTACAAAGAGTCCGGCAGGGGGACTTTATAGAAGAAGAAAAGGGAAGTGAGAATCAGGGCAGGCCTCCGCGCCAGGACATGGCCCTCCGAAAGCCCTCAAAGAAGCCACAATAGAGTGGGTTTCCCTCCCACCCCTCAGTTGTTCAGGGCAGGTGTTTTCCATAGAAACCAGAAGAATAACAGGTACCTTTGATGAAATACTCCTGGCACCCCTTCCACACTCCACCTCCTTATCCTGGAGGGAGCTCCGCCACTCCAGATGTGTCTAAGCTATTGTGCCTAAGGTACTGGTGCCTCATTACTTGCTGGTAGACTTACAAATTATTAGGACCATAGAATTCATTGCTCAATATCCCCATTTATAACTTCACCCACTCTTCCTCTTAGTAATGCACAGTGTTTTCTATTTTTCTACACCCCACCTGCACAAGGCACATGGCTCTCTGTGGAAAATACACCCAAATTCCTATTAAGCCCAAGGTAAAGAGGAGGAATTTCAATCGGTTCTTTTGTATACTGCCCATGTCTCATTAGCCTTGACTTCTTAAGCCCTCAAGTTATGGGCCAGTGCTTATTTTCATGACCGCATTTACCAGATTTTATGACATTTGTACGGAGAGGCAGGATAGTCTTATTTTATATATAAAGAAATAGGTTTAGTGACCTGCTGACAACAGCTGGCCGTAGATCAGTATATTTTCCTTATAATGTGTGTCGAGGGCCATATGTTTTTGGTTGTCTGGGCAGAGTGTAAAATGTATAGTTCATCACACACAAATTCAACAGCAGTGGCCTCACGCCCTCATTCCGGCCCCGCCCAATCCCAGCAGCGCAATGCCCTCAGGATTTTCTCTGGTTCTTGCAGGAAATCTGTAGGTCCAAAAGCACCATTCTTTTCTCTAGGCCAAACCAGGTCATGTGTCATTGAGGGAAAATAAAATGCTTCATCTTGGCCCTGGCCGGTTGGCTCAGCGGTAGAGCGTCGGCCTGGCGTGCGGGGGACCCGGGTTCGATTCCAGGCCAGGGCACATAGGAGAAGCGCCCATTTGCTTCTCCACACCCCCCACCCTCCTTCCTCTCTGTCTCTCTCTTCCCCTCCCGCAGCCAAGGCTCCATTGGAGCAAAGATGGCCCGGGCGCTGGGGATGGCTCCTTGGCCTCCGCCCCAGGCGCTAGAGTGGCTCTGGTCACGGCAGAGCAACGCCCTGGAGGGGCAGAGCATCGCCCCCTGGTGGGCAGAGCATCGCCCCTGGTGGGCGTGCCGGGTGGATCCCAGTCAGGCGCATGCGGGAGTCTGTCTGACTGTCTCTCCCCGTTTCTAGCTTCAGAAAAATACAAAAAAAAAAAAAAATGCTTCATCTCATCTTTTAAAATGAAAGCACAGTTTTTAGGTATTGGAAATTAAGGGTTCCGACTTGCCTCTCCAGTGGGGTCCTTCTCTGTGTTGTCATGAACCCATTCATCGGGCCCTTTTCTCCAGCTTTAGCTTTTTTCTCACGTCAACTACTTTCAGACATAAATACAAGAAGGGGAAACAGTCACAACCCTAAAACTACACAAGTATCCCAATCAACACCATCAACCACTGAACTTTAAATAGATATATGTTGTAGAAAGAGAGTGTTGCACAAATGTTCCTTTCAGAATGTGACGTGTGGACACGGGCAGCACCTGCGATTCAGCACTGGAAGAGGCGGTGGACGGAGAGAGTTATGGCCACAGGGCTAAATACTATTTAACACTAAATGCCACTATGTATCACATATTTCAAAGAACATTGAATGACGTGGCAAATCACTTACAGTATTAAGTTCAAATACTTTTTTAACCTTTAAAAAAATTGTGTAAAAATAGGAGCTCAGTTTTGCAAAAAAAAAAAAAGTCCTATGAATAGAAAACTGGCAAAATAGACAACGAATGGTTTACAGTTCACCCCTGGGGAGTGGGGTTAAGGGTGATTTTAAAATTCTTCTTTATACTTTTTGTGTTTCTTCTAAATTTTCTGTGACCAATAAATAGTGTTTAATGAAAAAAAAAGTTTTTATTTTGACGCCATAGACTGTTGGGTATCTCCTATGATAACGAATATGCATGCTCAGGGTGTTTTGTTTGCGAAGCTGCCAAAGATGTTTGCATGGGGCATAGATTAATATAGGTAGAATAAAACTGGAAAATAGCATCTAGTCTCAAACTATTTTTTAAAGCTCTTTCCTCAAAAGGAACCTTCAAGAGATGCTCACTATGTCAACAAAGAGAAGAGCCAGCAGGGATAGTGTGCCCAGAGTCCCCTCACTGCCAACTTCCCCCCATCCTGGTAGCCGGTGAACCCTGGGAGTGAAATCCCTGGGGTTCTGGGGGTTGGAAAGGCCCTGACATGATACAAACCCTCCAAGCCACAGATGAAGGTTCAGGCACCAAGAAAGGGCAGGGACCTGTAGTTAATCATCAGGTTTCCTGACCAGAATATATCAGAAAACCCCAATTTTCACCCTGCTTTCATGGTGGCATGAGAGACTTGTCTCAAAAAGAAAAAGAAAAGCATCTTTCAGTGATGTTCTCGAGGTCTGTCTAAGGGTAGTGAGTGACAGGCCCTGCGATGCCGACTGCGGCGTCTTAGCCATCGTCAGCACTGCACTCAGCAAGCCACGTGTGGAATTCTGCGTGTTCAGCAAGAGCCCACATTATGGACTGTTTGGAGGTGACCATGGCCTCTTTTACCACCTTCATACTCTGCAAATCTCCTCTAATCCCCACCTCCACCCTCTGGCTGCCTGGGTTTATAGGAAATACTAGTAAATCCTTTCCCCTGATGCCAGGGTGTCCATGTCCCTGTATCTGCTAGTCCTCAACCATGTGTTTCCCGCTGAGCCGACTTGGGGATGAAAGCCTAAAACCCCAAATCTTACCGAAGCCATTCCGAGAGCCCACTGGGCCTCTGGTTGCTGAGGAGTGCTCATCCCCTCTTGCCAGGCCAGCCCCCTGCTCTGGTAATTACATTTTTCCTGAAAAAAGTGTCCCTGCCGCTGCTGGTAAATGCTGTCTTCATTCTCACCTCCCCGAGTGAGGTTTGGAGGTGAGGGCTCTCTCAGGGTGGCTCAATGGCCCCCAGGCAGCTCCATCCGAGGGCCTGGCTGCCTTTCAGCAGCGGCTGAGCTGGGCCCTGGGTCCTGGGGTTTGCCCAGCTATGTGCAGAGAGCTTTGGATTAAAGAAGCTGTATCCCTGTAAGGTATTATTATCACCTAATCTTTTTCTATCTCAAACTGCAGTAACGGTGATGAGGAGCCAATTTCGTGTGCCTGGGAGCTTTCGTCTAGTACAAAATCCTATGCGCTTGGATTTTGCAAATGTGCTGGAACCGCTCAGATGTGACAGAATTGGACTGGAATCTACTTGAGCACCCTAAGAGCATGGAGGGTTTCCGACCGCGGCGTGGAGGTGCCTGCCTGCCTGTCACTTCTGCCACCGCCAAGAAGCCAAGACCAAGTTCCATTGCCAAGTTCATGACCCCTAAGAGTCCAGCCAAGCTCTCTTGGTGTTCCCCACTTCACAGGGGGAGATGAGGGCGGCACCCTTGGGCCTGGGAATCAGGCCAATAAGTAATAAACGAAGACCAGAGGTTACAGAGTTGTGACATTCACCACATGCCTGACTACAGACCTTCCTAAATGGAGCCAGTGTCACCATCAGGAAGCTCAGGAAGGGAGGTGACACAGTCACAAGGGAAAAAGACATGGTTTTTGGAGTGATCCACAAACCGACGGACACTAACTTTTCTGAAAAACCCCACATTCCATTGATATTATGCTAATTTTAAAAAAGATTTTAAACATTTCTATTTGAAAATGGAACACGCTCATTCTAAGATGTCCACGAACCCAGAAGATTTTAAAGCCAAACTCCTGTCCCTCTGTCCTGCCTCTGTCAGGCAATCCATCCCTGGAAGTAACTAATATTCAAATCTGAAATCTAACCCTTCACACCCTTCTCCAAGCTCATATAAATATATACAAACACGTGTGGAATTTTTCTTCCCTCTCTCCTTCCTTCTTCTCCTCTTTCCTTCCTCCCTTAACAAAATGGGGTAATAAAAACATCCACATGCTTCCACTGAGGTTTAGGAAACAGTAATAATACTCGTTTGATGTGAACTGTTTCACCTGGCCCAGACTCAGGACTCATCAAATTAACATGTGTGTGTCTCCCTCTCCCTTTCTCTTCCTCTCCTCCCCTTCCAGGGAAGACACATGGGCTGTGAGCACGCCACACAGGAGAGGATGCTGACTTTCCTAGGGTGATGTCCTCGCCTCTTCCAAAGCAGAGGCCGTAACCTAGGAGCCCCTGTCCTGCTCTCATCAATGGATGCGAAGGCCTGGAGCTCCCTGATCTCCTGGTTGGTTTGATGTCAAGAGTCTCTGCTCAGTGGGAAGCTCACACCTCACACCTCCGGGTGGTCTTTGAAGACCCCATGAGAGTTTCTGGATGTCTCTGAATAGTACCAGATTTGACTCTTCTCATAACAGAAGCTCCTAGGATGGGAAGTTAAAGCCATCTGTAATCATTGGGCTAATGTATTACTCTTTAATTTGCAGCCATTATGGGAAGGGGAGAGGGAGGTAGCGATGCACCACAGGGACCTCATATCCTAAAATGGATAAGACAACGAAGATCAACAAGTGTAAGAACTTCTGAATTCTCAGAGTCCCATTCACAAAACACTAGAAACCTGATCTGATACCTCCCAGGATACACATGCTTACACACTTGTATCACCTTCCATCACACTCGCTGCTCACATAGACACACACGCACAAAGGGCTGCTTTATCCTGCTGTCCCTCACCCTATGGCCTCCTCGCTGACCTGCCCCAGCCTGAGCACCTACACTCCACACACCGATCACACCCTCCAGCACCATCAGCCCACTGGGGTCCTTGGGGTTCTTCCATGACCCTACAAACCTCATCAAAATTGACCCACAGAGAAGGTTTGAAATTAGACACTAAAACAGAAATTAGAAGTCTCTGAAAACAGCCACCTTTTCTGAATGACCAATCAGCCAGTGCTTGATTGAAGATTTTACTTTAATAAAATAGGGCATCTTTGTCACTTCTGACACCAAAAGCACTAGTTATCCATATATCAGTTTGGCCCTACACACATGAGCATAAATAGACACATTTGTGAAACACGCACACGTGTATAAACACACCCTTAGTCACCACCACTATCATCAACACAATACAATGCAAGGCCCCCACAAGTTAGAAAGTTATGACTTATACACATTTATACTGATCATCTCTGCAATCCATTTTTAGCATAGGAGCCAACATGCTAAAATCATCATCACCACATAACAATGTCTTGGAAGGAGGGAACTCACAGTCCCAACAATCGGTAACCAAAACAACAGGACTCTGTTCATTTACTATACACATACATCACATTTAGTCTATTAGCTTCTCTGTCTTCACTAAAAAACCATAACATTGAGTATATACTATGTGCTAGACATAGACATTCCTTTATAAAAATTATATCATTTAATCCTCAAAGTCACTCCATGTTGCTGGTATCCTGTTATCTTTTTCAGACTGTGAGCTTCCTAAAGGACAAGATCCATGAGCCAGTCTTACGTTTCCATTCCCCGGCATAGTGTCTAATAGATAAACCAGCAACGGGGTGTGTGTAGCTTAGCAGATAATTAGCGTTATGATGAAATCTTAAAACTGGAAAAGAAGACCCTGTTGCCATCTGATCATAAAGTCCACCGAAACAGTCATCCAGCTTGTGCCAATAAAGCTCAACCAACACTCTACCCTTTGCATAAAGACCACCCATCCATGCGGAGCTCAGCTGAAACGCTCTCGACACTGAGTCAAAACATCTCTGAAGCCTCCACCCACCAATGCTTTGTCTTTATTGGACTTTTCCCACGTCTCCATGGAAGACCTGCAAATATTTGAAGTCAGTTACCGTGGCTTCCAGATCTTCTGGTCAAACAAAACTAGGTCATTCAAGGGTTCCTTTTCCTTTCAACCTGTTCTCGAACCCTTTGTTTCTGAGATTGGGTGGAGAAGGGAACCGAATTCAAATGCTAATAAAAAGCAGGTGACACACGTGTATGAGTCTGGCTCTGCTTAAGGAAACGAAGGCGTGATGGGCCTGGCGGTGAGGGGAGAGGCCTATTCTACCCAAATGGCTCCAAATGAGAAAACAGACGTTATGAACGCCAACGACCATGTGTATTTGGACTGGATTCACCTACTGAACTAGCGGCTTCCTGAAATACAGTCACCAGAACTGACCTCAGAAGTCTGAGTATCATTTGACCAGCTCTCAAAAAAATTAATGTTAATTCCTCGCTGGAGCAACAACACTTCCATTAATGCTGAAAATGTTACGTGAACCTCTCAGGATGTGGCATTCTGTTCACTCCCATCAGGCTCCCTATAAAACCAAAGCCTGGAATTATTTTTATCAAGCTGTTATTAGTTGTTTTTCTTGAATATGGTTTCGGGATTCTGTTTATTCTCACTGAACTTCACCTGGTCAGTTTCAGCAGCCAGTCTTTCCAATTTGTCAAGATCCTTCCAAGCACTGAACTCTGCCATCTTTGCCATCCAAGGCAAATATTCCCTTTGCTAGTTTCATGTAACCTATAATTATGATAAGCGTGTCTTTTTTATTGGGATATAATTCACATGTCATAAAATTTACCCTTTTAAATTGTCCAATCAGTGATTTTTTTAATATATTCACCATGTTGTACAACCATCACCACTATCTAATTGAGAACATTTTAATCATGCCAAAAAAAAAACCTCTATTCCCATCAGCAGTCCTGTCCCTCCTCTGGCAACCACTAATTTGCTGCCTGTCTCTATGGATTTGCCTGTTATGGGCATCTCATAGAAATGGACTCATGTAGCACTTGGCCTTTTGTGTCTGCTTCCTCCACTCAGCATCATGCTTTTAAAATTCATCCGTGTTGTAGCAAATACCAATACTTCATTCATTTTTATAGCCAAATGATAGTATATTGTACGGATACAGCACATTTTGCTTGTTCATTCATCAGCTGATGCACACTTGGATTGTTTCCATTCGTTGAATGCCATGAATAACGCTGCTGTGAACGTTCACGCACAAGTTTTGTGCAGACAGACGTTTTCAATTCTCTTAAGTATATACCTAAAAGCGGAATGGTTGGGTCATATGGTAACTCTACAGTTATTTTTTAAAGAGCTGCCAAATTGTTTTTCATATCAGGTGAAACGTTTTACATTCCCACAAGCAAGGTATGAGGGTTCTACCTTCTCCACATCCTGGTTTTGATTGTTTGTGTTTTTATTATAGCCACCCATGTGGCTATCAAGTGGTATTTCATTGTGGTGTTTATATGAAGCTCCCTAATGACTAATGATGTTGAGTATTGTTTCCTAGCCATTTATTTGTACATCTACTTTGGAGAAATGTCCATTGAAACCTTTGCCCAAAGTTGGATTGTGTTTTTACTGTTGGGGTGTACGAGTTCTTTATATATTCTGTATATAAACCCTTTATCTGATACATGATTTGCATATATTTACTCCTATTCTGTGGGCTGTATTTTGACTTTCCTAATAGTGTTCTTTAAAACAGAAACATTTCAAACTTTGATGTTCAATGTATCTATTTTTTTCTTTGTTTTTTGTGTTTTTGGTGTCATTTTTAAGGCCCATTGCCTAATCCAAGATCATGAAAACTTATACCTATGTCTTCTTATCAAAGTTTTATAGTTGTAACTCTTACATTAGCTATTAAATCCATTTTTGGTTAATTTCTGTAAATGGTATGAGGGAAGAGACTCTTCATTCGTTTGCATGGAATATACCACTGAATTGTCTTGGCACCCTTGTCAAAATGAATTTTCTATAAATATGACGATTTATTTCTGGATTCTTAATTCTATTCCATTGCTATATGCCTATCCTTATGCCAATACCACACTGTCTTAATTACTGTGACTTTGTAGAGCAGGCATGTCGTTAATGTCAGTTATGGAAATGCTGAACAAGACAGGACTGAGGAAAGAGCCCTGTGACATGACACTAGAATACATATAAGCTCCATGAAGGCAACAGCTTTGCCTCCTCTGGTCACTGATACATCCCTAGTACAGAGGGTCCTCGGGTTACGACAGTCTCAACATGATGTTTCAAGTTCACAATGCTCACTCCCATAAAAACTTAAAAAAATTGAGATGTGAGTGTTTCAGCTTACGACATCAGTGTTATACTTACAGACTATGGACTATGGACTACGTGGGTGGACTAGTTTGGATGATGCGGCAGAAGAATAAGCAGTAATACAAGCTATGAGTGAGGGAGTTGGCATCCCTCAGTATGCTTACCTACGCCATTCTGAACTGTTAAAAGCACAAGTGTTCAGTTTGTATTGGGTGTGTTTTGACTTATACCAAAATCTGGGTGACATCACTGTTGTAGGAACAAAACTATGTTGTAATCCAAGGACCCCCTGTACCTAGAAAAAAGCCTGACAAGTGGTAAAGCCCTGAGTAAATGAGTGAATAAAAATATGATTACAATCCACAACGAAATTTCCATCATATATGAATCTACTCAGCTGCACTAGCATTCTGCCTTCTCCTCCCATCACGTCTGGAAAGCTAATATAGACCTTGCTAAATGCCCTGCTGGTCTAAAGGACATTAACCCTCAGTATCAGGGTGCTGCATGCGACATCCATCCCCTTAGAGTTACCAAAAACAAAACAAAATAAAAAACCCCGAGTTCGACCAAACCTGGCACAGGCAGGACTTCCCTTGGTGATTTGAGAAGGAAATTCTCTACCTTCTCTCCTAAAACTATGATTAACAAACTCACAATTGCAAAATCCTAGAGCAGGCACAATCATATCTTTGTTAGTTCAAGAGCAAAAGAAGCCCGCTTGGTGAGCTAATATCCCTTTTTGGAAGAGCAAGCCCAGGAAGCAACAATAGTAACAGCAAAACCAGAAGAAGACCCTGCACAGAGCCTCAGATTGGTTCTGCCAGGGCTCTCCCGCTCCTGGACGGAAAATGACACAGTGGGCGGATTTCATCAAAAGATGAAAGAAAGAAATCAACAAGGAGAAAAAGAAATTTCAATCATTTCCCAGAGATTTATGACAAACAGAGTTTTGTTTTTTAAAGCTCAGTTGTTTTCTTAAGTGTAAATGACGGCTGACTTTTCATCTGTGTATTTGTACGTGGGATTGTTAAGTCTACAGTTTAATCAAAGGTTTATATTTGGGGATTTATGTTTCTGGTGCAGATCTACATACAAATACTGATACTGACATCGGTTCCCAGGAGAGCCTGCCTTGTAGAAATAGCCTTGGCTGAAATTTCGGGAACTTTCGGGCAACTCCTATAGTTCAGTGGCTACAACGTCGTGTTCCAATGCTGCCTCCATGTTAATACATAAGCATCACCATCCTCACTTGAGTTTGCCACACAAATGATCTCAGTTCATCTCTTCAACCAAGATCGAGTCCTACACTGCACCAGTGAGAACAGCAAGGCTCAGAGAAGGTAAGGAAATTTTCAGTTCATAATGAGAGGAGCTGTGACTCCAACCCAGGACTGTCTGAAACCAAACTGAACACCCTTGGGCAATGTACACCCTATCTCTCTAAAGGATGCAGTGCACCAAAAAGTGTGTTGGGGGCGGGGCTTAAAGGAAGAGAGGCTGTCTCTGCGTCTGTCTCCTGAGTGAGCCCAACAGTTCCTCTTGTTTCAGTTCAAATGCACAGACTCTCAAGGCCATTACCTTCCCTCTGTCCTTCTGACATTCACAGTGTGTACTTTCATTCTCAATGTGTGCTTGTGCACATGTGTATGTGTAAAAAGAAACACAACATGAAATCTCCCCTCAACAAATGTTTCCGTGGATGGTACAGTATTGTTAAATCTACATACACAGCCCTGGCCGGTTGGCTCAGCAGTAGAGCGTCAGCCTGGTGTGCGGGGGACCCGGGTTTGATTCCTGGCCAGGGCACATAGGAGAAGCGCCCATTTGCTTCTCCACCCCCCCCTTCCTCTCTGTCTCTCTCTTCCCCTCCCACAGCCAAGGCTCCATTGGAGCAAAGATGGCCCGAGCGCTGGGGATGGCTCCTTGGCCTCTGCCCCAGGCGCTAGAGTGGCTCTGGTCGCGGCAGAGCAATGCCCCGGAGGGGCAGAGCATCGCCCCCTGGTGGGCATAGCGTCGCCCCTGGTGGGCGTGCCGGGTGGATCCCGGTCGGGCGCATGTGGGAGTCTGTCTAACTGTCTCTCCCCGTTTCCAGCTTTAGAAAAATACAAAAAAAAAAAATCTACATACACAGGGCACAGCAGAACTCTAAAAACTGTCATCTTGTATGAGTGATACTCTAGCCCCACAGAACAGCAACGTGCCATTCCTCCCCCGCCCCCAGTCCCTGGCAGCCATCATTCTACTTTCTGCTCCTACAAGTTTTACTACTTTGGATACCTCAGAGAAGTGGACTCGTGTAGTCTTTGTCCTTCTGCGATGGCTTATTTCATTAAGCAAAATGTCCACAAGGTTCACCCATGCTGCAGCCTATGGCAGGGTCTCCTCTTTTAAGGCTAAGTTATACATATATAAAGATATCTATATCTATATATAGAGAGATAGATATATACACATTATTTCTTTATCCATTCATTTACCAATGGATATTTAGATCCATATCTTGGCTGTTGTTAATTAACACTTATACAGTGAAGCTGGGAATGCAAAGGGTCACTATTCTTCCTTATATTTCTCTACTTCTCTGGATCCTCTGGACAGGTCACTGTTATACCTCATTCTCTCCTCCTGTACAAAAATATGCCTTTTCCTTACGTGGCATTAGGTGTTTTAATGGTCAAGAAGCAAACAACTGAGAAAAAGGAAGAAAGGAGAAAAATTAGGAATTCAGAAGAGAAAAATGAAGAAATAGAAGGACCAAATAGAAGAGTGATTTTGAAAACCATTGTTTATAATCTCATAATAAACTGATCTCCATTGCATCTCTCCATCTGCTCCCGGATAAGGAAATGGGTCACTGAGTAGACCCCCCCCCCAAGGGAAATAAAGGAGAATCCACATTCCATGACCTGTTGCTAACTGGCGACCTACCCATCCCAAATCTCTTCAATGACCCAGTCTGTGACTGAGGTTCCGAGAGGTCATGAAGGAGCCCAGGTCAGCTCCTATTAACATTAAATGAGCCTGTTAAGTGCACTTCGGGCAGCAAATCAAAACCACGGTTAGCAGCTACTCCAACTCAGGAGAATCGTTCCCTTAAAGGACCAGTTACCCTTTCATGAAAGACTGTATTTTTTATGAATAATACACACATATTACTAAAGGAAAATATACATTCCCATTAAGCAACATCAATTCTCAATATACTGGATATAATCTCTTGTTCGCTATAATTAAAAATTAAACACCAAGTATTATGGTAAAGAAACTCCAAAGCTGATTTTTTATGTACTCTCTATTTTCCTCCAAAAACATCATTCTTAACAGCTTTTCAGTAAAATAGGCCAGCAAAAAAGAATAAATCAGCATATAATCTGTGTTTAGAGTCGGAGCTTTTATTTTATGATCTGTACAAGCTATTAAAAAATCAGGTCTGACTATATACTATCTCCCATTATTTTTTTTTTTCAAAAGGAAAATCTTGTAAAATACCAGATTAGTTTTCAGACACCAGAGACTTTCATTGACTGTTTCAGTTGACCTATTCCTGTATCGTAAGTGCCTGGCATACAGCTGGTATTTAATGGACATTTTCTGAATAAATATTAAATTAAAAATAAAAACTAATAAAATATTTTGAGGTTGGGACAATTCAATGTTTTGCCAATATGGTTGCCTAGTGGATGTGCATCTCTTTCTGCATCAAGTGTGTGTGTGTGTGTGTGTGTGTGTGTGTGTGTGCGCACTTTGCCCCCAAAAAGCCTAAGGCAACTAAATATCATTCATTACAACATTTAAGACAAGTGACAGCACCTAGTGATACAGAACAGAACAAGTAGGATAAAGATAGCTTAGAAACTGCATACACAAAAGACTTTTTCAACTGATATCCTAAACCCCTGATGGCCAATTTTTAAATGTGGCTTTTATGGTACCATAAAAATGAAGTTGAGGCTTTCATATCCAGAGAAAGAAAGATTAGTACCTCCATGGAAAATGTTTTGCTTTCAAGAGTCCAGGAGGAGAGAAAATCATCATTACCCTTACTGGGTAAGGGCAACTCCCTATTAAGACAGAACTTGGGGAATGAAACTCCATTTGTAAGTAGCATATAAACTACAGCTTCAGGAAGATGATTCCATTTCTAAGTATAAGGTACATTGATTGCTGGGATCCTTTCCCATTGTTACCAATAATCTTGTCTTTTAAAAAACCAAGGACCTAACTTTGGAGAACTGTCCAGCAGTAACCATAAAAGCTAAGCACGTCCATCCACTATAAGCCAAGAATCCCACTCACAGGTATGTACCTAACCTTCCTTCTGGGATGTCTCCTTCTGTCCTTACCCCTTCCATGCCCACCCTATTCTCACCAAAAAGTTATCAACAACAACAAAAAATCAGTATGTTTTTCACTGTCTATTGCTTTGTATTTTATTAATAAAATTTACAGTGGAAAAAAATGCACTAATATATGAGTCAAAAGACACGCACAAGAATGTCCATAGCAACCCTATTCAAAATAGCCCTGAATTTGCAACTACCCAAAGGGCCAACAATAGTAGAATGGATACATTGTGATATAGTCACTCAATGGAATACAATTTTGCAGTGCAATAAGTGATCTATAGCTCCTCTCAATAACACAGAGTTTCACACACACACACACACACACACACAAAACACAAGAGAGTAAAAGAAGCCACATATGCATAAAGTTTGTACTGCAGGATTCTTTTATATAAAATTTAAAAGAAATCAAATTAACCTGTGGCATTACAAATTGAGTTAGTGTTTCTTCTAGGGATGGTGTTGGTAATGGTGACGGAAGGGGCACTAGAGGGGTGGGGGTTTTGGGGGTGATACTGTTTTGTTTCTTGACCAGGGTCCTGATTATACAGGGCTGCTCCTTTTGTTAAAATGCATTGCCCTATATGCTTATGATCTGTAAGTTTATGAGTGCATGTGTACATCATTTTTAAAAAACCTGAAGCCCTAAAAAGTTCCCTATAAAAGCACGATAGGGCAAGAGTGACAAATCAGCAGACGTCCCGTCTGCAAGATAAGAAATGACGGCACCCACAGGCAGCCTCGTCTCCCCTGCCCTGTGCTCCCGCGTCGCTGCTTAGGAACCTGGTCTCCAGGCTGCAAATGAGAAATGCCAATGTAGACATGTCACATTCCTATGTGGCAACCAAGGCACTTTTTCTTTCTTTTTTTTTTTCTTTTTTTTTTTTTTTTGCCCCAAGGCCAGATTGGGTCTCAGTTTTCATACACTAAAAATGGACCTATTAGGATAATGAGGGAACACAAGCCTGTCATTTCGAGTTGATGGCTGGCAGGCTGTGGTATCTGAGATGGGCCCCGCTAATTACAAAGAGAAATCAGATACATTTCAGGGAACACACATCATCCCGGGACATGAACTAATTGGGCGCTTGTCCCTTGTGCTCCATCTGTAAGTTCTGTTGGGGGAACACAGAGGTCTGCTATCATGGTCTCATAAAGGGAGGAAGAAAGGGGAATAAACTTTTAAAAACCCATGATGAGTTCGTAATACAGTGTTAAACGGTTATATCAGCTTTTAAAGGTAGGTAGGTACCATTGGCCTCATCTTATGGAGAAGGAAATAGACTGAGAAAGGCGGAAGCCTATGCGAGTTATACTGCTGGTAAATGAAGAAGTGTTCCGTTTGGGGACCACAGGCTCATCGGGCACTTTCCACCTCACACCGCTTCTCCGGAGGTCACAGCCCTTTGACAAAACGGCGAAAAGAACCAAAGAATTCTTTTCAACTCGGCTTCAATTCTATCCTAACATCCAAGAGTATTCCAAGAGCGAGGAAAAACACAACGCCCTCGTTGCCTGGGGAAATAAGTCTTAAAAGCTGAGGACAGAAGATGATAACACTTGTCATTGGTGGGTCAGATCACTTGCTCGATCTGGCCCAATATTCTTTCCTAAGTGACGGGACCCAAGGGGGGCTCTATGAGAGAGCTTCCGAAAAGCAGGCTTCAGAGGTTAGATGTCTCCATTCAACGTATGTAACGTCTCTTAGACCCAAGAAGGAATCAGTCCTGGCGCTGTAGAACCGGCCAACATCCAAAGAGGAAAACGCCATAGTGCCAACCTAGAAGGCTTCAGAGAAACCGTAAGCCTGATCTACTGCTTAGAGGTATCAGGACTCGGACTGGAGGCAGGCCTTCCCCGAAAGCTACTCCCTGACCACCGTGGTTGCTGCTAGGACCTGTAAGCGTCTGATTCTCCACATCTCAGTCCCCCAGACTGCACATCCTACTTTCTCCTCGGAAGTGTTAAAAGAACTAGGTAACGCCTGTAGAAAGAAGCACCAGGAGCCGTGGGAACTGTGTCAGAGCAGGGCGTCCTGAGCAACGCTGACTGGTGTCGGTCTTGTACAACTTGTGTATGTTCTCAGCTCCAAACAGCAAAGGTTTAAGAGCAACTTCCCAACTCACAATGAGACACTAACGCAAAGTGATGACATGGACCTATATGTGGGGACTCGACGGATCACAAAGGCAGAAAAAAAAAGTAAGAGCGAAATTCGCCAGGTTAGAGGACAGATACAGTAAGCCCTGCCCTTGTACACACAACCATGGGGTGGACATCGACCCTGCGTGCCCTCTCCAGCGGGGTTAAGACCGGGCCCTAGGAGAACTGAATGGAGCGATACCGGAGGGCTGGACCGGAGGGAGCAGCCACTGAGACTCCTTGAACTGAAACTGATGTTAAGGTGGAAACAGGGAAGAAGATATGGTGAGCTACCAAGATGGGGCAGCAGACTTTAAATGGTTATGCAGAAATGGCAGAACAATAGATAAATCAAACTTCATGGCCGCGCATGACCAGGTGGCTCTCCTCTAAGGCTCCCACCTGGTGGCAGGCAGAGTGACTGAGAACAGCCTCACGGGCTGTTCCTGTAACATGTGGGAGCGGTTTACACGTTTGTCACTCATCACACCAGCCCCTGAGAAGTGGATACTAATCATTTTTAAAGAAATGAAGGAGAAATAACTTGCCTAAAACAGTGAGGCCATCGGTAAAATAGAGGTCCGGCTGAAACTAGAGCCCTTGATCATTAAACTGGGTCCTCCCGTCTCATCACAGTCACTCAGAGTGCACCCCAGCTCTGAGCAGATCTCGAGGCCAACGCAGTAAGAAATGCAAACCACAGTATGGCCTGGAGGGCAGTAACCCACTCAATAAACATTTAAAGAGGGTTTACTGAAGGCCAGGCTTGTGCTGGACACAAATGATGCAGAAAAAGAGACCCACTCCTGGCTTTGGCAATGCCCATGGGCACCCACCAAGCAGGGCATGGCAGCCATTCTGGAGAGATCTCCACAGCACTGACCTCAGCCATAGCTGGTGAGATACATAAGCAACCCAAAGGGGATGGCAAGCCATCCTCCTGAGGCCCTCAGGGAACAGTATTACTTCCATCTGAGTTTTGACAATTCTTCATTCAACTCCTGAGGGTTATGACTAAAAGCTGCTGTGCATTCCTCTTTTTTTGAGAAAAAGAAAGAGAGAGAATGGAAGGGAAAGGGAGTGGAAAGTGGGATAGAGAGGAATGCAGAGAGGGGGAGAGAGGGAAAAGGGAGCGAGGGAGGGGGAAAGAGGGGAAAGAGGAGAGCCAAGGGAAGGGAGGGAGGGGGAGGGAGGGGGAGAGAGGGGGAGAGGAGGGAGAAGAGGGAGAGGAGGCAGAAGAGGGAGAGGAGGAAGAAGAGGGAGAGGAGGAAGAAGAGGGAGAGGAGGAAGAAGAGGGAGAGGAGGGAGAAGAGGGAGAGGAGGGAGAGGGGGAAATAGAGGGAGAGAGGGTAGAGAGAGGGGAGAGAAGAGGAGAGGGGGGAAGAGAAGGGGAGGGGGAGGGGGGAGAGTGGAGGGTCGAAGAGAGAGTGGGAGGAGGGGGAGGGGAGAAAGTGGGAGAGAGGGGGAGCAGAGAGAGAGAAACATCAACTCATTGTTCCACTTAGTTGTGCCATTGATTACTTCTCATAGTTGTCCTGACCAGGGCTCAAACGAGTGCCCTAGGGGGTCAAGCAGGCCCCCTCGGGACCCAGCCAGCCCTCTGGATCTAGCTGGCACCCTCAGAGTCAAGCCAGTGACCCTGGGATTGGGCTGGTGACCTCAGTGCTCTAGGACAACACTTCATCCACTGTGCCATCAGCCAGGATCATCCCTTAACTTTTAATTACAGGTCTATGGAATGTTTGATTTTAAAAAAAAAAAAAAAGCCAAACTAGTAAAAATACTACAGAAGAAAAAAGAGGTCCTTAATAATTTATTTATAATGCTATTAAAACAAAGCCATGTTTCATTGGGCTCTGCGTGTTTATGTTGTGACACAGAAGTCAATAAGGGGTCACTTTAGTCATATATAATATCTATTAATATTCTCCACTTATGTTCACCAAGAAAACAATGTCACAGCATCAATAAATGACTTCAATAATTAAAAAGGATGGTATTTCCGGTTTAACTATTTCCAACTGAAAGGATGCCACGGATGCTAATACAGCCTTCCATTCCCAGCTTAAAAGGCCCTTGTTTCCACACTGACACAAACCTCAAGTGACCTCAAGGTCTGGATCCTTCGACGCTTCCTTCTTCACCTGTGAGATGGCATGCCCGTCTTCCCAGGTAACCACTGGGAAACAGCGCTCCAGGGCCTCTCCCTCTTGTCAAGTACCATCTGGAAATGAGTTTCTCTTTCGCAAATGGGCATTCCACTCCAACTACTTAGCCCGGCTCAGGAGCTAACAGGCAGAATGAAGACCGATAGGTCAGGTGAGGGATTTCTCTCTGACTTGCTGTTTGTCCTTGAACAGGGAGTTGCTTCAGAATTCTAGGCCCATCACTTCCTCACAGATGGGGGATTATGTGACAACACTTAGCTACCAGGAAAGAATGAGTGAGGATTAAATAATATGCTTGCATGGGGCTCAGCCAATACTTGATACCCCACTGGATTCTTGGTAATAATTACCTTTCAAGTCTCACAGGACTTGCCCGAAATACTTTCCAGATTCAAGGGCTAAACGGTTCTTTAAGAGTTTAGTGCCTTCTTGTTCTTTAAACTGAAGAGCCCTGATACACCACTGCAAGTGTGGATTTCATTCACTTTAGCTCCTTGGAATCCCACAGGACGATGACCGCTATGTTTTAGAGTTTCAAATCATTTCCCTAACTTCCTCTCTAGACAGATGACGGTGCTGGTAACACAAAGGGGAAGTCCCCGGTGAATGTGTCAACACTACTAGACTCCCCCCGCCACTGTAACTCACTCGGTCATCCCCCTATATTGTCACCAAGGGGGAAGAGACAACAAGGCTTCGTGGAAAGAACTCACATTCGAAGAGGAAATCTAAGATGATTAGACGATGATAATAACCATCGTCAGCACTGAGAAATTCGTCTATGCTGGCATTGATCTCAGTTATTTTCACCTATCAAACCCTTTATTCCCCATGACAACCCTACGAGCCTGTCGCTCTGTCCGTGTCTGCTTCACTGTACACAAACATGCAGCACAGTGGGGCTGAGAGTGTCACACGCCAGGGTTCCAGGAACTGAGTGTCACACGCCAGGGTTCCAGGAACTGGTGCACGCCCGGCAACTGGAGTCTGGGCTCCTCCTTCCGCCATTTTTCAGAGTTGGCTTGAAGATCTGAAAGAATGCGTGGAGAGCTGGCCATATTGCAGGTACTTAGTAAACAGTCCTTTCGTAACATTCAGGCTGAAACAGCTATTTTTATAAATGTTACATTGCTTTTTCCCCATTGATTAGGACACAGAGTCACATTTTACAGTCTTCCTGTCTCCCTTAACTTCCACAATGTTTCACTCCGCTGGCCTCACTGCTGTCTCAGCCCATGGACACAGTACCCAGTGGCACCCACAGTGATCGAGCGAGCCTCCCCGACATCCCCCCTGCGAGCCCCCTAGGTCCTAGCTTTCAGAGCTCTGCTCACTGATGTCAGCTTCCTGCCTGAAATCCAGTCCAGAGGAACAAGTCTCCCCCTCCCCTGGGCTTTCCCCACTATCTGCAGAGCTCTGGCCTCTGATAAACTGGTCACTTATTTTATATGTGCTGTTTGTAAGTTTCGCTAGAATGCCACTGAACAATAGGGCAAAGTATACTCCCAATTTTTAGTCTTCCATACCTTGCCATGTTAAAGGGAAATTCATCCGAAGGTTATAGACTCCTCCTTTCCTGCAATTGCCAAGCCGATCCAATAGCCAAAACATCATCATCTGATTTGGGCCCAGGTAAGCGTCAAGCTGAATGGTGTTCAAACCAATAGCAGCAACTGGGAGGCAGAAGCAGGACATATAGGCCACCGTTCCCAGGACACAATCACAGCAAACTGGTGTCACTGTTCTCTCACAAGTCCAGGAAGAAGAACAGCATCAAACCCCATATACAAGGCAGACATGCTGAGGCTCAGAGAAGCACATGGCACACCTGAATCCTGGAACTGGTGGCCAAGCCAAGAAATAATGAAGAAGCAGATGGCAGGCCATCGGCAGGAAGGTGGACCCTCCCACTACCTCACCTAGCTAATTTGGGCCGGCTGGCAGTTGATGTAAAGCCATTTCCAAATCGCTCAGTGCCTAGCTCTTCCCAACGAGGCCCAGGAACCAGCTGCAGGGGTAGCGCTTGGGAGGGTGTTGGAAATGGTGACACGCAGGCCCCTCCCCAGACGTCCCGAGTCACGCTGGGCACTAGGAGTTGGTTATTCCCGAGTGCATTACGTATTTAGCGCTTCCGGTACGGGGTCCAGAGCTCAGGTTCAGACCGGCAGGACTGACCAAGCTATAAAATAGAGTCCATTTTGAAAATCCAAATGAGTTGATAAGTACTTATCAGAATACAAGCACACAATGAAAGAAGAGTAAAGAACTGAGAAACCGTTCTCAGGAGAAATGCAGTGACACCGATGTGGAGATGACAAGAGACCAACATGGAGCCCAACGGTGACAATCCCATTCGCGGCTCTGACCCACCCTCCACTTTTCATGGCCTCGCTCTGTGCTCAGGGAAGCTTACCTGAATGGGCGCAGAGGAGTGAAGAAGAGTGAGGCCCCTCATGGGCTGGCCTTGGGCTCGCTGTGTCCCTCAGTGGAGGTCACAGCTCTCTCCAAACAGCCCTGGGTTCCAGCAACTGCCCCATCTCACCCCTTCGGGTCTGCAGCTGGCACAACACGCAGCCGTTATTATCTGCATACGGGACTCTTCCTTCCTGTATCCCCTGAATAACCTGCGGGCAAGTCTATAAAACTTGGTTGGAGTACATAGCCTGCTTTCTGCTGGGACCCTGATGGATGGGTTTAAATAGAACTTTTGGTCCACAGAAAGAAGGGAGAATGGAAATGAATAACCTATCACAGGGGAGAGGGGAAGGGGCTTAAAGATCCAGGGGAAACAGGTTGCAAGCCATTGAAGCCAGGGCTGATGTTCCGGACATGTAGACGTGAACCCAGGAAACACGTTCTGTACATGTTTAAGGACAAGCTTCCCCTTCATGTTAAGGAGTCCTCATTCTCAGAGGGGTGTCCACTGCATTACCATCCAGATTCTCTACTTATCAAGTCTATCCTAGCCATGTGCCTTCTAATCCCAACGTCCCTAGGGGCTCCACTGGTTTACATCCATGAAACAGCTTTAGGAGATAAGACACCTCCTGAAAATGCCTCCTTTCCTCCGTCTCCCCCTAAAACACAAAGTGATTAACACGTCGCTGGTTTCCTTGTCAGAGCTACTCTTTTATGACCATCTTGTCTGGGGCCCCCCTTCCTTTATGTGGCAGGGCCCCCTTTCTAGAAGCTTCCTGAATTAGATCAGATCATGTTTCTTTCTGACTCCCTCAGACCACAGAAGGTGAAATGTGGACACGCCACGGCCCAACTCCAAAACAAAACGGGACTCAAACCGAGGGGCAGGATGCACAGCCCTCTCAGGAGGGACCAGCCCCACAAGAAGCCACGTGGCCCTCGGCCAGATAAAAAGGCTACCCTGCAGCTCCTCTCCTGTCTCTGCCACGGGGCCTCAAACCTGCCCCACCGCATCTTTAGTCTGTCCCTCTCTCTGGAACCTTCTCTCCAGAAACCGGCTCTTAGGTGGCTCTGCAGTACCCAGCACTCAGACCCTCAGCAGCTCCACTTCCTTGTCAAGCCTCCCTCGCGGTTCTAAAACATACGAATGTCTCCCTTACCCAAGCCCTTTGGAGCTTGTTTCTGAGTCAGAACCCAGGGGACTTCCTGTAAGCAGAGCCCATGTACAAACAGGTACGCACATGGCGGGCAAAAAGATTCAGGCAGGACTTCTAGGTTCCTGGCTTAAGAGCCTAGGTGGAAGGTGGTGTTGCTTAGTTTTTTTGTTTGTTTTTGTGACAGAGAGAGAGAGAGAGAGAGATGGACACAAAGAGGGACAGATAGGGATATAGAGATAGACAGGAAGGGAGAGAGATGAGAAGCATCAATTCTTTGTTGCTGCACTATAGTTGTTCATTGATTACTTTCTCACATGTGCCTTGACCAGGGACTACAGCAGAGCAGGTGACTCCTGCTCAAGCCAGCGACCTTTGGGCACAAGCCAGCAACCATGGGGTCATGTCTATAATCTCGCACTCAAGCTGGCAAACTCGGGGTTTCGAACCTCAGTCCTATGCGTCCCAGTGCAACACTCAATCCACTGCGCCACCGCCGGGTCAGGCAGCTTAGTTGTTTTTTTAAATAAATTATTTATTTGTCTCTTAAGCCTCTTGCATTCTCTAAGAGTTCCTCCCTCCTTCCCCTTTTTCTTATGTCTTTGAGATTTTAGAGAAATTTGGTCATTTGTCTTTTATGTTCTACATTCTAAAATGGGCAGATTACTTTCCTTGGTGCCCTTTTAACATGTTTATTTATTTATTTATTTATTTATTTATTTTTTAATAATGGTAAGATTCACAAACCCTGATATTTACTACCTTGACTATTTGAAGTGGACAGTTCAGTGGAATTAAACACATTTCACACGGTTGTACAGTCATCCTCAAATCCACCCCCAGAACTGTCTTCCTATCCCACAGCTGGACCGCTGCACCTGTTAAACAGTAACTCCCTTCCCATTCCTCCTCCTTGCAACCCCTGGCTGCCTGTAAGAACTGGACTCCTCTAGGCACGTCATATAAGCAGAATCATGCAGTACTAGTCCCTTTGTGCCTGGCTTATTTCACGGAATATAATGTCCTCTAAGTCCATCCATGTTGTAGCATGTGTCAGAATGTCCTTCCCTTTAAAGGCTGAATAATATTCCATTGTATGTATGTAGCACAATTTGTTTATCCATCCACCATCTGAGGGGCACTCAGGTTGTGCATAACAGTGGTGTGCATAACGGCGGTGTCATTCACTGCAGCAGGGGAAACGGGAGGAAGAGGCATGGAAGGTACATGGAGAAACGGTGAATCCAGTTTAGGGCATATCAATGTCTGCCTGTGAGACATGTCAGTGTTCACATTCCATATGCAAATATACATATGGCTCTTGAGCTCGTAAAAACATCTGGGCTGCAGGTTCAGATGTAGCTGTTGTAGAAATCTCGGTAGCAATGGAAACCGAGAGTGCGAAGGAGGTCACCTCTGGAGGTCAGGCAGAGCACCAGCAGAGGGCGATGGCTGAGCCCTGAAGGACTCCCATTTTGTGGTGAGGAAAAGGAGGCGGAGCTAGAAAAGAAGGCAGAACAGGCATATAGAAAAACAGAAAGAAATTCAGCGGAGCGTGGGGTTATTTGATGCTGAACATCTGGAACACATGGAAGATGTCAGGCCTCATCAGTTTGGTAAAAGCTAAAACTGAGAATAGATATAATTGAAATTTGTTAAATTATGGATATTGATTTTTTTTCAAACATGGTATGCTCCGTTTAAAAGCATGGACTCAAAGCTTGCAGAAAATAGGTAGTATAACTAAGAAACTCACTTGTTCAAGAAAGAGGATCATACATACTAGGGGTAAGTGTATAAAATCACCAATCTTACATTTATGACAAATTATTAGATGTTCAACATTTAAGATACACCAGATAAAAATTGCAAGGTGATTTTAAAAAGGAAATCTGTTATACACATACATACACACACCCACACACAATCCAAGAGAGAGTTAACTTGACTGCACTGGATGTGGGAATGCTGTCGGATGGCATTTTAAAATTCCAGCCCTTAACAACATACTATCTATAAAAATCACTGTTGAGCAAGAAGCATGGGGCTTAGGTTAGATTTCAGGAAAAGCTCTCTGTGACTGGAAATTGTTGAAAACATTCAAAATTGTTAAATGCTGATTAGAAGCAAGAGACCATGGAATAGTTTCCTCTAACATTGTTTAAAAGCAAAAATGAGTTCTCATCTGTCTGGGGCTGTCGACATGTGGGCACGCCTCAAGATAAGGAAGACAGACTTGAAGATCTCTCATGGGTACTTCCTTTCACAATATTATATGATTCTCTCCACTGTTCTACTGCTTTTGGTAAAAGAGCTTTCATGGCTCCAATTTCCAATCTACTAGAATAGATAGCCCCGCCAAGTTTCCCAGACTCACTGACTTCTACACTTCCTCGAAGAGCTCAGCTGAAGGCATCATCCATCATTAATTACACATCTGAATATTTTCCTCTTCGACTACTTATCATTCACTGGTTCTCTGCCCTCCCGCCTCCTACTACCTTATTTATCTCCCTATAAAACACACATTTTATTTTTTCCCCTCTCTGAACTATAGTATTTTGAGAATTCCATATTGGTTGGTGGGTAAATACAAACTGTACATGAAATGTAACCAAAAAAAATTATTAACAGGGATTTTACTAGGTCAAACTATTATTGCTTTTGGCCAAAGTCCATCACAAGGCTGATAGAGGGAAAATAACGTACAAAAAGACTTTTGAAATAAATTTTAAAGATCAAACGAGGACCAAGTTAGAACAAGTTCCTAAGTGTAAAAATAGGTAACATTTCAAAGTTAATTTATGAACACGAGTCATAGGACCAATGCATCACCATACCGTTTTGGCTGGAGTGTCTAACATCACATTAGCTCTGATTCTGAAGTGGCCAGCGGCTAAAAGAGGATCAAAAATTAGGCGTGTGTCCCTGACGTGCAAATCTTCCTTTTCCAGTGGTGTTCTAAAATAAGTATTAGTTTAATCATCCCCCCAAAATGGTCAGAGGGATTTCTGGATGCAAGGCAGGAGGAAATAAGTATGTATGGAACAAGCACTAGGTGCAAGGCTGGGCCCTCTGTCTGTATGCGATTTTCTCTTACTCTTCACAATAACCCTAGGAGACAAGGATTTGTCAGCTCCATTTTCTACATAAAGAAACAATGTCAGAGCCAGAGTCCGGACCCAAGCCTGTTAGAGCCCAAAGCCCTTGGAAGTGCACCATGGTCCACTAGAGAGGAAAAAAAAAAAGTGAAACGTCCTTTGATTTCAGGTTGCCTCTAATCCAGGAAATATCATGCCTTTAATTATGAAGTAAGACACAATTTAGAAAAAGATTGCCTGGCTGAGGTTAAGAGAGGCAAGATCGATCAAGCAAAGTGAAATTCTATGGAACCTTTTCTAACACTTTCAAGTGTTTCTATAAAAGCTAGCCTTCTGGAGATGGGAGCAGGGCATTTCATTCCAAGGTCCTTCAAGCAAGAAGACTTGGAGGTAAGGACACTCCTTGCTCGTCCATTCTCCTTGCCAGGCACTTGCCCTGCAGCAGCTCACTGAATTCTCCCAACTGCCCTGGTAGCATGATTTTCCGGGGGAGAACAGGAGTCTCAGAGAAGTTAACCAACATCATTAAGCAAGGAGCTAAGATCTGGATCTGGGGTTACATCCAAAGACAAGGCTTGTTCCCCATGAATGCCAAGGAGTGAAGGAACCCTGAAGACACCCAAGGCTGTGCTTCTCAGACCTCAAGGTGCATATGGGACCCCTGCTGTCCTGTGACAGCACAGGTTTGAGTCACTAGACTGGGGTGGGACTTGCGACTCTGCATTTCTAACCAGCCCCCGGGCTGCAGACCACTCTTTAGAGTAGAAACCATGCACAGCGGATCGCTGAATAACGTCGTTTTGTCCAACTTCATTTCATCATAACATTGAGGAGATGCTGTAGGAGGTTAAGTCTTGTTTGTATCAACTAGCCTACGGTAAAACTGGTTTCCATTATATGCCGCTTCCCTTAAAGTTGCAGCACCTACTGTGACGCTGAGAACAGGCTGTTACGGACAAAGCAAGCCCTACGAGAGTGTGTGGGCCTGAACACGCCACCCTTCTACTAGGAGGCTTCAGTGGGGACGCCGTGCTTTTTCTAAGACATTCAAGAACGGCTCTGAGGGCTGGGAGGCTCATCTTCCCTGACATAGCTGCTACTACGGAGCGTGGGGGCACAAAAAGGGGTGGGAAGGGAGGTTCGGGTGTACCATGTGCGTCACCCCAAGCCCTCACGTCAGTTCTGTGAACATGAGGACAATGGCTCAGCAAAGGAAAGATTCCACAGCACAAGTAAGCAGTACCCTCATTCTGGGGCAGAATTTGGGGACGTCTCCTCTGATCTTGAAGGCTGCAACAGCTCTCAAATGACCACAGTCCCACCCAACAGGTCCCCATCAATAGGGGTTGAAACACTCAGCCAGGGGAGGGGCTGGCAGCTTGGAGGTGGCCGGTGCAAAGCTGTTCTGTGACCCTGTGCCACGCATGTCCCCCTGCCCCTGTCCCTCAGGGGTTTGGACAGCCCCCTTCGCGGAGCTGTGGCCCCCTCCCTGACTGCAATGTGGTGATGAGGCTGGCTTTCCTGCAGTGTTGTGCTATTTCAGTGGGGACCAACTTCACAGCAAACTGCTCCAGTCACCATGGGGTCACTTAGGTGTTTGCATAGTCTGCGGTAATTGCTTTATTCCAGCAGGAAAGGAAAACACTTATGATCATGTTTTTGCAGCTGACAGTGGCTTTTGTGTAGGGACCCGACACATCAAAGGGAGAGGGAGCAACTGATACCACACATGGTCCAGAACCGCCTGTTCTTATCCATCTACTGAGTCCCTACTGACCAGGGCGTGCTCCCAGGGGACACTTGTAGTCAGCCCACGGCCAGCAGGGGCGGGTGACACCGGGGCGACAATCAGACCAGGGACACTGACTCAAAGGCAGATGCTGGTTATGCACTGCAATAGGGGAATGGCTTCACATGACGTGACCAATATCGCCACCGGGAGAGCAGCTCCGTTCCCTTCGCCTCAAGTGCCTAATGCCCTTGGGTCTGAGATGTAGGCCGGAGAGGGGGCTGGAGAGAAAGGCATGAGGTGGAGACAGCTCTTGATTCTGATGCGACAGCTGTGTCACCCGCCATCTCTACGTTTCATGCAGCTTCAATAGTTCCGGGGCCTCCAAGAGTCCTTGTCTCTTTTCCTTTCTTCGAGGCGGTCGGTCTGTTATCAGGCCCAGCGCCCTTCTTGTGAATTCATTCCCCAACATCATCCCCTGCTCCTCCCTCTGCCATGACCTCTCTCTCCCCTTGATTGGCTGTGAAGGTTCTTTCATTTCCCCCAGCGGGCATTCTTTGTAGAGTAGAGCTAACCTGAACTAGCCAACCCTCTCCTTCCCAACCCTGTACAAAGCACCCCACAAAAAGGGACGTTCAAGCACAGACAGAGCCGACCCACACGAGGCCAGCAGCCCTCCCCGCACGCCAGCCTCCTCTGCACATGCTCAGCATCTTCCCAGCGATCACCTGAGAAGTCCCTGTGTCACCAGGAGTTCAGGCTCAGAGCGGCATGGGGCAGTCAGGTCGCCAGAGGAGCCATTGACACCTAACCCCTGCACTTGCTCCAAGCAGGTCATCAACACCCGAGGGTGTATCCAGCTTCCACTGGGCAGAAAAGAGACCATTTTCCCCCACCTCCACCACCCCCTGAACTAAAATGACATAATTCCAGGACATGCAAACTGCAGGGATTAAAGTCTTACAGCACCTCGGAGCCACACCAGCTGGGTGACACGGGTGGCTGTCTAGGTCCTGGAGCTGCTTGTTCCTTGTGGGAAGAATACATGACAACCCCAGGAAGAAGTTTCCTCGATGCTGTCTCCTCTTGACCTTGAATTTGACTCATCCTTACCTTCCTCTACTACCACCTGGTTTCCTTTGGATGTGCCTGTCCCGGAGCTAGCCTTGCTTTGGTCTTTCTTTGTTGTCTTCCACTTCCGAGGCACCCACTTGGTTAAACTCACTTCTTTGCTCTCCTCTCCATGAGCCCAACCACCACCCTGCTTCCGGAAGCTGGGCTCTACCCTAGGACCAGTTTCCGGGTCCTCCCGATGCCACCACACTCTCTGAGTTCCGGCTACAGGATTGACCCCATCACATGCCCTGCACTGACAGGTTCCAGGGACAAGCCCCACCTAACCTCGAAAATTCATCAGTGCATGGAAGGGGAGCGAGGATCTTCCCACAGAAACTGGAGAAAAAGAGTTTAATGTGAAAATGCATACCTCTCTACACACAGCAGTAAAATTGAATGGTCAACTAGAGATATTAAAGTTGGTCATGTAAATAGGTGTAGTGAGTACTTAGACTCACAGGGGAATGAGCCCCAAAGGATTGATGCTAAGAAATGGTGGCTGGGAAGAGTCAAGACACCCCTGCCAAACTGAGTTAAATAGCATTCGAGGCAAATGGGGCACCTGACAGAACACACACAGAGGGAGCTCTGGACACGAGTAATCAGGTGTGCACGCTTCATGGTCAGACACCTGAGTTTGTACCTCACTTTGCAATTACTAGCTGGGTGAGCATTTGTAAGTCACATAACTTTTTTGAGCCTCAGTTTCCTTATATGTCACGTGAGGATAATAATACCCATCATAAGGCTGATGAACTGATTAAAAGAGAATAATGCATATAAAGTGCCTCGTAGGCATAGCGCCTCATACATAAGACTTTCTTAAGAGACAATTAAAACTCTGTTTTTCCTATTAGAGCCACATGGACAATGAATCTTACATGACACGAATGGCTCATATGTACATTTTATTTTTTAATTAATCATTTTATTTTGACATAATTATACTTGTGGTTGTTAAGAAACAATTCAGAGAGATGGCGTGTATTCTTGACTCACTTTCCGCCCATGCCAACATCTTGCAAAACTAGTACAACACCACAGCCAACTATTAACACGGATACAATCCAATGATCTGATTCAGAGCTCCTGATACTTATCCTTGTGGGTGTGTTTTTATCCTACGCAGTTTTATCACGTGGTTAAGTTCACAGATCCACCACCACAGCCAAGGTGCACAACAGTTCCATCACCACAGACATGTTGTTTCAATCAATTTTTTAAATGCACATTTGTGCCTTTTCTGATTCCTGGTGCATTTTATCCCTGATGCCCATGAACTATTCCTAAGCCAGCTCTTCAGCTTCCCGGGCATACGGATCTACCATAGCAACAGAGTACTTGACCATCAGAGAAACAGTGCCAAGGAAAAGAGAAGGGGGCATGGGAAAGGGCGGAGGATGAGAAGGAAGGGCAGAGGAGAAAAGGGGCTGAGAATAAGGGGCAGGAGGAGAGAGGAAGAAAAGCAGGAGTGGGAGTCACAGCAGCCCCTTCCTTGTCCACAGATCAGGGGCAGCACCACCGTCTAGCCCTAATCTTGGTGCCCACCCACTACATCCACAAGAAATACCTGGTAAACAGGTCAGTTCTGCTTTGCTCTCATCTACAGTCTAAACAGAGCCTGTTCAGATTCATACCAGGTTTGGTTGTAAACACAAGCCTACAGGAGTGATCAGATTAGCCCCCTCCCCAAACCCAGATGCCTACTCAGGTGAAAATAAAAGGGAAAGAAACATAAAAGGGAATACTTGTGCAATTAACACTTTTACGCTATTTAAGTACAGGTTTAAACAATTTGTACGCTTATAAAAACAAGTATTCTCATTATATAAATCTCGGCAAGTATATAAAAATATGAAGAGGAAAATAATCACTCATCATCCCATCACCATAGATTTCTGGAGTATAATATTCCCACTGGTGCATTTCCTATGCAAATGGTAACACTTAATTTTACATAACTTGTATCTTAGTACAGAGATCTGTATCCTAAATCTTCCCTTGAATATTTTCCTCCTTACTTAGAATAGGCGAAACAACTGCGTATGATGAATTTGGAGAGGCGCCATCTTTTCTCAACCACTCCCTAAGATCACTTCTTCTGTCCACTCTGTTTCTTGGGGCACCTGCAACAATGTTGCTCTCAGTATAGACATGCAGTTAATTGTCTATTAGTGTTGGCTTTGAATAATTTTTTTTAAAAAAACAAGGCACCTTTTCCATTCAACTGATAGACTCATGTTGATCCAGATACGGGGATCTCCAGAGTCTGGACTGGGGAGTATCCCTTCTTCTCGCATTTCTGCCAACTTCCTGTTCCTCTCCACGGTCACTCTGCCCTAGCGCTCTGAAATCAGAGCAAGATGAAATCTTCGACTTTCACCAAAGGGGTGACAAATTTTATTTGCTTCTATTTGGCTATGCTATTTGGTTAAGAAAAAAAAAAAGAGGAAAATGTTTTCCCATTTGTTTCCATGCCAACTCTATTCTCTAGCTGGCCCAAACAGGGAAGGATCACATGAACAATCAATGCCCTGAGACCCTTTCTTCCCATGTACATGATACGACTCCCACTGCAGACCCCAGACACATCAACAGTGGGCAGGTCATCATAATTTTGAAATGCTTTCCAAGGAAATCTTATGGAGGACAAGGTGAAAGACCCAATAACCTTCCCAAGAACCTCAACATCTCGGTTTTACTAACATTTTCATGAAAACCAAATCCAGAACTATCAATAAAGATCTTACTCCATCTGACCTGGTTTTCATCCTTTTTGGGACAATATAGCCATCATGGGGCAATGGCGACTCAGGCACAGACAGATCATGATGTCACTGCCTCTTTGACCGTACAGCATTTAAAGAAAGTCCTCTTTCCAAACAGGAAGTCTTAGACTGCCCAAATGATTGTTATTAATAAGACTAAACATCATCTTTGCACAGTTTTGACATTATCACATTAAAATGACTCTGGGGTGTGTTTTTTTCTGTGTAGACAGAAACAAGTGTCGTATAATGCTCCTCTACTCAGAATCAAAATACTTTTCCTCTGTTACAGAAACAACTGAGAAGTTTGCTATTAAATCTTTACCTAACAGTTTCCGTCCCACTAGCTCACAAACATACATTTTTTTCATATAATATAAAATGTCTTTTTCAAACCTGATTTTCCCTGAAACTCAACCCCCTCTCTCCCTTTTTTCCTTCATTGCTGAACATGTGTGCTGCATTTTCTCATCCAACATTTTCAACTTCCTGCAATGTTTTCTAATTCCACCACTCTACTGGAGTTACTAGTACCTCTTGATAATCTAACCAAGTGGGCTATTACCTGCCTTCATCCTCTTTGGTTTCCTTCCAAACTGAGCTCTTTGGTCACATCCTCAATCAGAAAACAGTCTTCTGAATTCTTTGACCCTTTGCTCTCTGAGTTTGAGTCCTGACTTCCCTCCCAAGGCTCAAGTGTTTAAATTTCCTACCCATTCAGTGTAAGCTTTCCCTCAGGTTTTGTCTCTTGTCCGTGCCCATCTTGCTCTCCATTCCCCCCTGGGTGACCCAGAGCCCCGACTCCCTGCGTTTCAATTACCATCTGTCCCAATGACTCCCTGTCCTTCACTGCCTTCCTCCCGTCCCATAAGGAGCTCTGTCTGCCCCCCCAACTATGCTCTCAATGGAGTGTTCACATGAACTACCCAAGGGAACCTCCTCTTCAACCTTCCCAAAAGCTAAGCCCCAGCTCCCTTGTCTCAGCCACAGCCCATCCCCCATCCAACCAGGGGAGGCAGCTCCTCCCCTGGGGCTCTGAGCCTTGGATAATGGCAGCTGCAGACAGCTGTGAATATACAAGGAACAAACCCAACCCCCAGCCCCACACTTGGCAGTGACCCCATTCCCCAGTGCTGTCTTCAGCCCTCCCACTTGTGGTTCTGCCTTCTCAGAGTCACTCTTGGCTTCGGGCTCACAGGTTTCCTCCCGAGCTTCTGGAAAAGCTTTCTGCCTTCCATCTCCCGCCCGAAGTCCTTCTCACTTCCTTACTTTCACTCCATCCCAAGAAATAAATTCTGAGAGCCCTGGTCAATCCCATTCGGCAGGGATCCACTGTGAATCAGCTGCGCGCCAGGCACTAGGTAAGACCTAGGGAGGGACGAGCGAGCAAAGCAGACAGAACGCCTCGCCACATGGCGCTTATGCACTACCGGGGGTCCACCGGCAGTAAGCAACAAGCACTGCAGCCTCAGTTCCCTCCACAAGCAATTTCAGCGACTGTTCATTTCCCATCCTTTCCACCAGAAAAATAAAATCAAAACCCCTAGGCAAGATGACATTCATGATTCCCCAGGAGCAAGGGCCCAAAGTCCAGGTGTAACACACTGTACCCTTCCTCTCTGGCCCGTCCACCACCCCCAGGTGCACCTGACACCCCACTTTCTGTCCTGAAAGCCCTGATACCTGTCAAGATGGGTCACTTCTTGAGTGAACAGGAAGGGGAAAAGTGGGGAAGGGGAAAAGGGGAGGGGGAAAAGAGAGAAAAAAGGGAAGGAGGGAAAGGGGAGGGGGAAAGGGGGAGGGGGAAGGGGGGAAGGGGGGAGGAGAAGGGGGAAAGGAGGAGGGGAAAAGGAGGAAAGGGGGGTGGGGGAAAGGGGGAAAGGGGGAAAGGGGGGGAAGGGGGGAGGGGAAGGGGGAAAATGATTTGACTTTGAGTGATGGATATACAACATAATCAACAGTTCAAATGCCATAGAAATGTTCACCTGAAACCTAGGTACTCTCATTAAGCAATGTCACACTGTTAAAGTTAATTTTCTAATAAAATTTAAAAATTAAATATGAGTCACTTCTCCTATGGAGGTGTATTTATCCTATCAATCATTTTACATTTATAAAATGTGTTAAGTATGAGACACAGTGAGATACACACAAACATATATATGTACATAACCATGTATATATATATATACACACACATAGCTATTTAGCTATTACTTCATTCTGCTCCATATAATATTTATACATCTCCACTTTCCCCTCTACAAACACAGTAAATTGTAAAAATTTTGAGAATAGGACTTGTTTTTTTCCTATGTATACCCCCACAACATCGCCTGGAATATAGCTGTGGAATGAAAAGACTAAGTACATATTAGTAGTAATACACTGTGTAATAATGACAATCTGATTACTTAGTGCCTCTCGGCAATAAAAATAGCCCATGTATAAAAGTGCAATCAGTTGGGGCGGTTTGGGTTTTTTTCTTCAAGGATGATGGGTGTTATTTTTCAATTATCACCAATTACTATGCATGGAATGTTCGCAGGATGACTGGCACTGATCCTAGGGGGGGCTCTGTGGAACATTACTGAGGTGGGCCTCACTCTCCAGGGCTCTGAAAGAAGTAATTTATCTTTATATTCTGTGGTGTCAATATGCAAATCAGTAAATCCCTAGGAGCATAAAGAGACCTGCTAAAGTAAAGACCACGAAGGTAGTTTGGGACAGGTACTCACTCTTTTAAAAAGCCATTACGTGGCCCTGGCCGGTTGGCTCAGCAGTAGAGAGCATCAGCGGCTTGGCATGTGGAAGTCCCGGATTCTATACCCGGCCAGAGCACACAGGAGAAGCGACCATCTGCTTCTCCATCCTTCCCCCTCTCCTTCCTCTCTGTCTCTCTTTTCCCCTCCTGCAGCCAGGGCTCCACTGGAGCAAAGTTGGCCCAGGTGCTGAGAATGGCTCCATGGCCTCCACCTCAGGTGCTAGAATGGCGCCAGTTGCAGCGGAACAATGTCCCAGATGGGCAGAGCATCACCCCCTGGTAGGCATGCCAGGTGGATCTCAGTTGGGTGCATGCAGGAGTCTGTCAGACTGCCTCCCTGCTTCTAACTTCGGAAAAATAAAAAATAAAATTTTTTAAAAAGTCATTATGAAAAGAGCCCAAATAATGGTGGGATGTCTTAGGGAGAAAATATTCTAATCCCCAACCAAAAAAGTTCAAATATTTAATTACAAGTTTTCTTAAAATCAGCCGTGGCTAACCTCTGAGCTTCCCGGGGCCTCTGGCTTGCCAGTTTTACATTTCCACATAACGTTAGACATGAGCCCTGGCCAGAAGCTCAGGTGGTTGGAGCACCATCCCACAGTGCAAAGGTTGCGAGCTGGATCCCTGGTCAGAGCACACGCAGGAACAGGTCGATGTTCTGGTCTCTCTCTTCCCCCTCTCACTAAAGTCAATAAATTAAAATAATTTAAAAAGGAAGGAAGAAAGAGAAGATGGGAGGGAAGAAAGAGAAGAAGGGAGGAAAGAAGGGAGAGAGGGAAGGAAGGAGGGAGGGAGGGAGGGAGGGAGGGAGGGAGGGAGGGAGGGAGGGAGGGAGGAATTACTTGTCCCTCAAAGCAAGTAGGCAGGTGTAAGCCCCATGGAGGCTTGGGCAATGAGCTGGTCCCCAGACATTAAAGAGCCTGACGTGATAATGCCGTAGCCAGAACATTCTTCAGCCAGACTCCACTGGGGGTTAGGGGACTACAAGAACACATCAAGAGATACAATCATAATTGGGTTTATATACCATGTAATAGATGTCATTCCCACAGGGATTCCCTTCTCCCCACATCCTCCACCTGAAAAATCTTTTACTCCTTTTATTTGTCAGTTCTTGAATGTTCTTGTCATGGGGAAGCCTTCCCAACTGTTACCAAAGTTAGCAGCGACACACTCCTCTGCGCTGGTGAAAACCAGCGCCCACGTGCTCCGACACCAATCTCATGGTGTGGCAATGCCACCAGAGATGGCAGCTTCACCCATGTCAAAGGCTACGTCTTACTCACCTCTGTATCCCCAGGACCCACCCAGTTTGTAGTAAGTGTTAAATAAATGCACAGAGGTTTGCAAACTAAAGTCAAGGAAGAAAAACAGCATCCACTACTAAAGGCACAGATTCCTACATACCTCCGTGTGTATATATTAAATGTTAATAATCCAGGATACAAAACTTCTTTTATTCCATTTTCTGTTTCAGCAACACTAGCTCCAGACTGGGCTGTCAGCTTTGCAGGCTGCAAGTGGGTTGCCATAGAAACAAGGTTCTGGATGGAGGCTCTGGCTAAAGAGTCCTTCTCAACTCCAAAGAAGCTGCAGAAATATAAAGGATATTTGGGTTCCCTCTCCTTTTCTCCCTCTCCCCCGAACCTTTCCCCATATTTGAGCAACTCGAAAGGTGAAGCCAGCCCAGTTCTGGGAGCCGGGTGTCCTAGGATTCCACGTGCTCCTGGGCAGACCTGCTCCCCGCCCCCAACAGTGTGGATGTGGCTCTGGGCTATCTCACTGCTTCTGTGCTGCCTCCACCACTCATCTGCCTTTTGTTCTCCTAGTTCCTCATTCGCAGTATCAGGCAGACCTGCCTCAAGTTCCTCCATGAACAACCTGCCTCCTCCTAATGACAATCAGCTAGCCCTTTGGTCCCAAAATAGCGGGAAAATAGGGCCATCAGGGGGAAAAGGGGGTGCTGTTGAAAGAACCCGTTCACCCCATCCAGAAGCTGGGTGCCTTGTCTCATGGTCACCCAAGTCATGGTCAAAAACTCAATGAATCATCCAGGGAACAGCCATCTTCTTCCTGTTGTACGTGGCCCCCTGAAATCAATAATGTTTTGTGATGTTTATTGGCTCCACTCTACACAAGCAGCAGCAGCTGTGTGGTCGCAGAACTGGACAATGGAGCTGCAGTGGAGTTCCTATCTGATCTGGGGTGGAAAGCCCCCTGGAAGCCTGATTGTTTGCTTGCGCAATACCTAACTGAAGTTACAAACTATACAAATGATCCCTGAAAGTATAGTCTTCTAACTGAAGTATTAAAGGCTAAGCTGCAACAATGATACACACCTTAAAACATCCATGACTACCCCAGTGGGTCTGGACTGGGAAACTATACATAAAGACAGAATAGAAGCCAAGCACTGAGAAGCCAGATCAGTGCCGTGAGCCATGCAGGTGGTTATGAAGTCACCCGCAGCCATCTTTTCACAAAGGACTCTCTCCTCCCCACCCCTCCAGTTACCCCGAAGGGGTGTATTGATCTGGATTCACACAAGGCTAAACATCCAAGATCGAACCTTGCTTGTGGAAGTAGGACAGACTCCTACTTCCACAAGCAATCTGAAAAGACCTTCCTAAGGCTACTTCCCAGTGGTTATTGAATTCTCTTGGCTTCTGGGGGATCTTTTTCCCTTTTCTTAAATAAGCTGATTCTTCTGATGCAATATTCATGAGTCCCAGATCCAAGGAGGGTCCTTCAGCTATAAAACGGCAGCCCTCTCTTCCAGAAGGAGTTTCCCTGTTCCTATCTCACTCACACAGGCTGCCTCTCAGCTCTCTAAGCTGGTGTTTCCCCGAGCTCTTCTCCCAGCGGCAGGAATTGGATGGGAGAAGTCCAGCCACTAGAAAGAAGACATCCATCTGACTTGATGAGGTGCTCCAGCTGCAGTGAGCGAAGCCACGTCGCTGGCACAGAGTCCTGTCTGTGCCTAAGGTCTCCTGCGCAAGAGCCTCTCCCTCTGCTGGTCTGAGCTCAGGGGAAGCTGCTCGCATGGACCCTCCCATCACCTCAGTTTGTGTGTGCGTGCACCAGATGGGTGGGCTGAGGTGCGGAACTGCAAGTGGCCTGCAAGTGTGGATCTCTTCCATCCCAGAGGAATCAGAGGTTTGCAACTTAAAATTTCTGTAAGCGAGGTACGACTTGTTTTCCACTGTGGTTTCTTCTTGCAGCTTCTGCTTTTTCTTCCTGGAAGGAGGAGCACGCCAATGTCACAACACCCCGTTAACCTCACCTGTACCCCTCTGTAAACCACGGGTGAGCTCAGTGAGGACAGGAGGTTTCGACGTCGGTCGGGACTCAGAGAGAGCGCCACCAGACATACCTGCAATCCTGCACAGGTGAAAGGAGTGCTGGGTGCCTTCCAGGAATACCAAGTAAAAGACTGACAGGTCTATGCCCCTAAAAAATAAGCCAGTGACCTTGACAAGGTGACACACACTCTGTTTGCCCAGCAGGGAAATGGAACGATGGAACCAGGTGGACTCTACGATGGGAAAAGGGCATTTGTGAAGAAACCTGACCCTTGAAATCAGAGGGACCGAGCTGTGCAGTGCGCACTCCGCCCCTTGGTGGCTGGGTGACAGTGGGGGACCCGGCCGTGCAGTGCGCACTCCGCCCCTTGGTGGCTGGGTGACAGTGGGGGACCCGGCCGTGCAGTGCGCACTCCGCCCCTTGGTGGCTGGGTGACAGTGGGGGACCCGGCCGTGCAGTGCGCACTCCGCCCCTTGGTGGCTGGGTGACAGTGGGGGACCCGGCCGTGCAGTGCGCACTCCGCCCCTTGGTGGCTGGGTGACAGTGGGGGACCCGGCTGTGCAGTGCGCACTCCGCCCCTTGGTGGCTGGGTGACAGTGGGCAAGACATCATCTTCTCTAAGCCTGAAGCTCCTCATCTGCCCGCTCTTCTACTTCACAGCGTTTGGGGTGAAACTAAGAGAGATAACATCTTACTCCTCACAGCATAAATGTCTGTGAGACCGTTTCTGTCTCCATCTCCTTCCCTCCTCCGGCTCCTTCAGGCCTCCATCTGTTCTCCGTTTACATGTGACTTGCTGATCGGAGAGGCCCTAAAATGAGGTAAAAGGACAGGCCTATGGAGTACATTCTGCATCTCCCTTCAAGAAGCTGGGTTTGGGGATGAGGACACAGATTTGACCCGGGAGGTAGGTTAAATGTGCCAGGAGTTTGAGCTGGGGCAGGCCCGGTGGAGGGCACGGATGGTGGCCTTGCTGATGGAACAGAGAGGCTTCGATATTGTCAACAGGCTGGAAGCAGACGTGATCAGACGAGGGAACCTCTTGACCTGCTCAGCACGGAGGCGGTAGTCTCACTCTCTGGCTCAAGCAGAGACATCAATGCTGAGGGAAGAGGGACTAATCTACCCAGAGCCCTTCGGGGGTGTCATCAGTGAAACAAAGGGACCCATGGGGACCCTACTGTGACCTGCCAAATCCCGCCCTCCTACAGCCAAAGTGGCTTTCAAGTAAGTTGCAATGAGGAGGGCGACTCTGTGTCCCTGAGGGACGGAAGGGAGCCCAGTGAGTTCATGGGGACACGCGGATGGCCAGCGGGCTTAGAGCAGGAGGCTGACGGGGACCAGAGGTGCCGGAGCCCAGTGAGTTCATGGGGACACGCGGATGGGCAGCGGGCTTGGAGCAGGAGGCTGACGGGGACCAGAGGTGCCGGAGCCCAGTGAGTTCATGGGGACACGCGGATGACCAGCGGGCTTGGACTGGGAGGCTGACGGGGACCAGAGGTGCTGGAGCCCAGTGAGTTCATGGGGACACGTGGATGGCCAGCGGGCTTGGACCGGGAGGCTGACGGGGACCAGAGGTGCCGGGAGCCATGTGTCACCCGTACCTGGAGAGGGAGAGTGTGATGCCACCAGAACAAAACTCAGACAGAGAGCCTATCTTTGCTTCCTGTCAACCCGATTAGTCGTAATATCCAGGGACATGGGAGCTAAGCAACGACAAGTCACAAGTACTTGACTGCTGCTGGAATGTGGCAGCAGGGTAGTGCCTCAACTTGCAAGGTCAAGACTGTTCAAGAGTAAATTGGGGATCCTGCCATTCCTCTCTTCCCTACCCCACCCCTCACCACCTTCCAACCCCCCATTCAGCTCAGATTCCTGCGGACAAGGCGAGGGCTCCACCTCCCCGTCCTAGTGACCTGACCTCTCATGTCACCACCCAATCCCACAATCCTTATTTCACAGTGGCCAGCATTCTGTCCAGACATTACCTAACGCAGCAGACTCCCTGCATTCCTGCGAAGGAGGTGACTGGAATCATCCTCCTTATTATTTCAAAGAACAGAAAGCAGAAATGCCCAGGATCTGAAAGGTCCTCTAAGCTGTTTGCAATAAATTATGGAAAAGGCTGAGAAGATCCCTGGAGACAGAAAGTGAGATCAACACACTAAACTGCACAGCCTCTGCTGGACCCTCACCGCCTCCTTCCTTCTAGGGATCGTCCCGGCTGAGCATGCCTTGGAGTGCCAGCCCCCAGCTTCAAGGCTGTGGCACCTTTCAACACTCCAGGGCACACCCGGGGAAGCTGGCCCCACCTCACGTATGTTAAAACCACATCCCAGCCACATGCAGCTGGACTGGACCACAGAGTCACTTACCATCAGGAGTGAAGCAACACATTCTTCTGCAAGGTTTCAGAGGGAGTCAAGGGAAGCAGTGTGACCTGACCAGATGGTGGCGCAGTGGATAGAGCGTCGGACTGGGACACGAAGGACCCAGGTTCGAAACCCCAAGGTCGCCAGCTTGAGTGTGGGCTCACATAGTTTGAGCGAGGCTCACCAGCTTGAGCCCAAGGTCGTTGGCTCCAGCAAGGGGTCACTCAGTCTGCTGTAGCCCCCAGTCAAGGCACATATGAGAAAGCAATCAGTGAGCAACTAAGGTGCTGCAACGAAGAACTGATGCTTCTCATCTCTCTCCCTTCCCATTTGTCCCTATCTGTCCCTCTCTCTGACTCTGTCTCTGTCACACACACACACAAAAAAGGAAAGCAGTATGTGCTGATAGAATGCATTATTAGCGGCCCTAAGCAAACCTCCGCAGGGAGGGGATGGCTTCATTCCAGCAGTCAATGGGAAACACAGAAGGTCAACACCAACTGGCACAAAAATTTTCCAAGCATTCACTTAAAGAGGAAAACTTCAGTAAGTGATAATCGCTATTGGACTTCTATTTGCACTAGTGACAATGCCCAACAAGTGCAGAGCACCTTCTGTGGTCTGGTCCACCGAGTCGCTATAAACACCACGGAGCATCCGCCTCTCACCAGAACCCCGTGCTGGAAGCAGGGCGGGGCCACTTTCCCCTTTTTACAGATGAGGCAGGCAGCAGGGGCTACATAGTCTACAACCCCAAGCCAGCGTCCCAGTGGTCGCAATCACAGATCACACCAGGTAGACACTCACGTCCCTACCCCACCTTCTTACCCTCACCCCAAACCAGGGGGCTCCTGGTAGCCCATGAGCTGCTCTCTCTGTTAGGAGTTCCAGTTCTCAACAGCAGACTTTCCCAACAGACAGGATGTGTGCTCCGCACTGCTTCTTAGCCGCCCCAGTGTTGTGGACTGCCCACACCGCTGCTGAGGGTGTGGCATCTGGCACAGCCAAGCCTTGGGGAGGCCTCAGGATGGACTTGTGAGCTAACCCCAAGCAGAAAGCTGTCTCCAGCAGTCCCTTGGCGAGATGCAAAGTAAGAGTAAGCCCTAGACTTGCGGCCTATTTGCATCTTACCCGGGAGGGGCAGGCCCATTGGGTGAAAGGTTGAATTTAAGGGCATCTATGTTTGTTCTCTCCACATGGGAAATGTTTGGAAGGAAGCCTTTCAGCTGCGCACCTAAACATTGCCGGGTTTTCGGGACTGCTTCCTACCAAAGGCCCCATTCTCCCTCCCAACTGTGCACACCATGGCCCTCTTTTTTTTTTTTTTTTTTTGTATTTTTCTGAAGCTGGAAACGGGGAGAGACAGTCAGACAGACTTCTGCATGCGCCCGACCAGGATCGACCCAGCACGCCCACCAGGGGCAACGCTCTGCCCACCAGGGGGCGATGCTCTGCCCCTCCGGGGCATCTCTCTGCCACGACCAGAGCCACTCTAGCGCCTGGGGCAGAGGCCAAGGAGCCATCCCCAGCGCTCGGGCCATCTTTGCTCCAATGAAGCCTTGGCTGCGGGAGGGGAAGAGAGAGACAGAGAGGAAGGAGAGGGGGAGGGTGTGGAGAAGCAAATGGGCGCTTCTCCTATGTGCCCTGGCCGGGAATCGAACCCAGGTCCCCCACACGCCAGGCCAAAGCTCTACCGCTGAGCCAACCGGCCAGGGCCAATGGCCCTCTTTCTAAGAGCCACAGGGCACTAGCCTCTTGCCCCAGCCAATGAACACAGTAGATGGAAGCAGGGAGCCAGAACACTGGTGTGGAGGCACAACCTACCAATGAAGTGCTGACCCCCCTCACTCGCCTGCGCGTGGTCTGAGTGTTCTTCCTTTCACCCTCTCAGAAAGCATCTGGGAGACACCCAACTGAGAAGGATGGACTCTGAGCAGCACGTTCCAGGACAAACGATTCAAGTCATTCTCACTCCGTCTCTTTTCTCAGCCTCCTATTGCAAATGAACCCATCCCAGATCTGAGACCCTTCTCAGGTCTGGTGAGGGAGCGGGTGTGAGCTGCTGCTGCTCTGGCTCCACCCGACGGGGTAGCTGCAGACTGGAGCTGGGGAGGAACGCGGGCAGGATGCATTCTGCCTTGGAGATACGCTGCCCAAAGCACTTCGCTAACAGCCAGCACAGTGGCCCTGCCCCAAGGAGCAGCAGGACAAGGATGAGGAAGGCAAATTCTTTTTATAAAGTCAGGTGGGAGATTGCATGCTCTTTATTATCAATTAGGAGGTCTTTAGAATTAAGAGGCATGTTTGGGTAAGAAGAGGGAGTGGGAGTTGAGTTAGCACCACTAACAAGGGCAGTAACTTTTATTACTCTGCAAATGAAGGATGGTTTTCATTATCCAAAAGCAAGGAGGAAGCATTTTCACAAGAGGCGACAGAGAGACGCCCAGAGTCAGTCTGGATGGCACACATACATCACCCTGACCTGCCAACCTGTCACTCCGGGTCCACCAAGTGTCTGGACTTGTGCTGGAAGCCAGGGAACCTAAGAGCGCTAGGAGATCTCACTCCCCGTCTTATAAGGGTTTAAAATCTAGTTAGAGAGACATGATCTATGTGCAAACAAAGTGATTAGCAACCAATTCAAAGCAGCCTAATGCTAAGTATTTATGATGAAGACAATAAATGTCAGACGACTTAAATCAGGGAAAGGGCATGAGGAATGAAGCGGTCAGAGACGGTTTTATGGAAAAAGGGGAACCGGCCTAAGCCCTTCAGTGCCTGGACTTGGACAAAGAGAGAAGAAAATCTTGAGTATAGAGATCATTTAGGCCAAGAACAAGAGTTCAGAGTGAGTATAATGAAACTAATGTATTTTATAATTTGTGTTTCAAATAACTATACAAAGATCAAATGGACTGAGTGCCCATTTAATTCCCCACTGTGGGTAGAGGAGTATTAAGTGCTAGTAGACGGAGCACTGACCAAGACAGAGTAATCTCTAAGGTGAATATCATCCCTCCTCGATTTGGAGACAACGATTCTGATGCACCCTTCACATCTCCCCACACCTCCCGCAAGGGAAAAAGTCCCTGAAATTACCATGGCCATTAATGATAAAAATAGGTATGATAAACACTCCATAGAGGCTCAGACCAATGATCCATTCAGACCAGGATTCAGTCATTGAAAATGACACCAAGTATATTAAGGGAAGGACATCACTGTCTTTTGTGATCTCAATCTGCAAAGGTTAGGGTTAGTACCCTAAACACCCTTGATTTCCTCCTAGTAGCCGACGATGGCTCCATAAAACATAAACTTACCTGAATTATTCTTCAACCAATTGGTATTTTCTGACAGTATCATCTCTGAGGGTAATGCATTTCTGTGTGTTTACTACCCACTATATTAAGTAATAATAATAATAATAGCTGCTTCCATTTCTCCCGAATTAAGTCTCTCCTTCAAGCTTCAGAGGATGCCCCTTGTTTCTAATATTCCCAGATGTTGCAAACAAATCTGTATTTGTAAGTTAGAACTTCCCTTGACCTTCACCTCTCCAACTAGTGCTGAATCCCTCCTTACAACCGAGAATTTTCAGTCTTTGTTGATTCTTGTTGGCCTCTTCAAGTGCTTTCCCGGCTCCATCTCTTGCTGGTGGTGTTTCTTCATCATCGTCATTGTCATCGTCTCAGCTACACCTATGGGCTTCATTGATTCCTTAGGCCTCACCTGCCTCGAAGGCTCTGCTTTCTCCACCTCCGCTATCCCTGTGACTCATGAATTGACCTAAGCCAACCAGTTACTACCTGGAGGTGACAGACCTTCCTCCTTGACTAGGGACATTCAACCAGGGTCACTAGCTGAAGAGTCTTGGCATCTCCTGCAATTTCCGGATCAGATGTAGCACCACGCTTTAGGGGTTGAGATCTGGCTTGCTGAGTGGTCACTACAGGGACCACCAGGTGACGCAACCGAGAAGCACAGGTAAACTGCTCTGGTTCAGACACTGACCAGTGGGAAACAGGACAAGGAAAAAAGCCACGCAGTAAATGATCTCTAGTCCCTGCCTTCCGCAAACTGCTCCAAGGTGTGGTATAGCTCTGTCTGAAGACTTCCCATTGAAAAGAGCCCAATGGGTGTGCCAGGTGACCTGCTGTGTCTTCCTGCTGGTGTCATGAAGCAGTGGCCACTAGGACAACACATCATTGCATATCTTTTCTTACTGTTCCCTCTCTCGTGGCCCTATTTCCTTACTATCTGGGTCCTTGTCTTGCAGATAAAACATCAGAACTTAGTCCTCAGGCTCTGTTTTCTAGGGAGCCTGAGCTAAGTAATTATCAAGAATGCCTCTAATTTCTATTAAGGATCTAGTCACTGGGTTCTGTGTCACAGGTTCTAGTGATACCAGAACAAAATAGGTAATGTGATCAGAGACTTAAAATTTATGGAAAAGGGTAAGTCCTTTTTTAAAGCTAACAAACACACCATGACAAGTAAATAGCCTAAACAGCAAGCATCAAAGGTATTATTAACAAGGGTCAAGAGTCACTGGAACCCTCAGACACCATGTCCAGGTCACATCAGGTCATAATCACCTGCGTGGCAAAGCATAAAGCTTTCATCTTTTACCCAAGTTACCTTTCAACTCCCTCATCTAATCTTCGCCGATATTTCTGAAATTTATTTCTATTGGCTTGACATTCCTGTATGTGAAAGACTTTAATGTCGATTGCACACTAAAGAAAGTTCATTATGGCCTCTCTCTTCTATAAAAATATTAAAATGTTAAATTGAAATTTTTGAAGTAGTGGTTTCTAGAAGACCCCACGGTTAATGCTTTTTATTCCGAGAAGCACCCATTTATCGTCTCCTTTGACGTCCAGTTCTTCTCCCACGTCACGGGGTTCTCTGCCGTCCTACCCACACCCGGCACCTTCTCTATCACCCAACAGCTTTGGCTCTCTGACCCACCGTGGCAGGAGCCAAAGTCCAAGAGCCTAACCCTATACTCCCCTTTGACTCTGGCTGTGGCTCTCTATCTAGTCAATGACCCTCTTCTTATAAGTGTTTCAGCTCTTTCTTGCAATGGAATGGTGATCTGAGCACCCAGAGGTGCCTTCTGCACACTGCTGGGCATCTCTCACAGTTACACAGGCAATCCACTGCCCGGGGTGGCTCATACAGGTGCCATCGGACACCTCGGGCCCACAGTTTTACAATTTCTCTTGCAAGCTCTTTCCAAACTGTTGGATGGATGGCATTCCATTTTGATGATTTATTTAAACAGTTTGTCAGGTCAACCACATCCTGTATGCGTATGATTCAAAACAAAAATGTTCACTGTAGATGTAATTTTTCATGTCAACTTATGCACCAAGAGAAAATGACCTTTATTTCAGAGAGATGCAATTTCCTTACAAGTAGTAAGTTGCAATGCCCTGGTGAAGCCATCAGCAGGGTCTGATAAAAATAGTAATAATAATGATGCAAATATTAGTTTCAAATGAACAGTAAAATGGTTTGGGGACCTTTATCAACCCTACACAGGAATTTAAAGATTCATATAATTTCTTGTCATTAGACGAATTTGAGCAAACAGTACATTTCTGAAGAGGAGTCATAATTTGGAAATACTGTATAAAAAAAGAAAATAAAAAGGTATCCTTTGTGTTTTTGTTACCTTGTCTGGAGTAAATTTCTTTCCCATGATTTTCTTATTACATACAAAGGGACCCTAAGCCTGGCACTTTTTCTATGGTGACTTCAAAGACTGCAAACTACAATTAATGGTTGCTTAACTCAGTCTAAATTCTAAAAGTCCAACTTTATTAAAGAGTTAAAAATTTTATCCTCAAATTCTGCGCATATTGATTTCAAAAGTCAAACAAATTACTTTTGAAAATGCCCAGAGTTTCACAAATATTCTTCGCCTTAGTTGGGGGCACTCACAGGACCACAGCTATGTCTAAAGTCGGGATGGGTCTGCCCGGTGTGCCTGCACCGAACTTGTGAACCTGTAAGCAATGACGACATTCAAATCTGGAGGAAGCATCTGCGATAAAATGACTCTTCCCTCCTCCTGCGATTTCAACAGTACGTTTATGCTCTGAGTATTAGACAAGACTCTAAAAGACTCATCCCCTGTAGGGTCACCTGAGGGCAGGAGTTCTTCCATGTTATAGAATAGATGGAAGAGAAACTGGAGAAGTGGGCAGAACCAGCAAGCCAACCCAGCAACGTCTGGGTCAGCCAGAGGCGTTAGGACACAGCAATTACTTCTTTCTGCTCTGAATGAGCTATGAGGGTTGGAATGTCTTATCAGCATGAAATAGACATATGGTAAACAGCCAAAAAAGAAGCATGAGTCTAAAAACAGATACTGAATGGGCCTCTGATTATCAAAGGAACAAATTCCAAGGAAAGATGGTGTCGACATCAGGATTACTCGGGCTTTAAGATCAGGTCAATGTGCCCTACTAGACCAGTAGATGAAGATTTCACACATTTCATCAAATGGTAGGCTTAGTCCTACTGGGGAAACAAACTGAAGAATAAACATCAGGCCATGTCCAGAATTCCCAGGAAACCATGTGTAAGAGACGAGGGTGTAACTTCCAGGGCTGTATAACCATTAAGCTCATAGAACTAGCCTGTCTGAATTCTAAGTGAGACATTCACACCCAGGACACTGGGGACCAGACATGAATGGAAGAGATAGTAATGTTTCAAATTCAAACTGACATGAGTCTAGGGACAGGCGTTGGAACGTGGAGAAATAAGACCCGAGAGCGGCATTTATCGGGTCTGTGGATCCCAGGAAATAAGAAAGCAGGTTACTGGGAAGGATCTATTCAGTCACCAGATCTAGAAGCTCTGCCAACCCCGATCTTCCTCAGACTAGGAGGGAGGGACAAGGTGGTCTATGTCACCCTGGGTATAAAGTTAGGATGTCCCACCAGAGTAGTTGGTGGTGTACCCTCCCACCCCAGCCCTCCAACCCTATGAGATGGCAAAGAGGAAACTTTAATAAAGAGGAAAAAAGCAAAATGGCCCTTGTCCCCAGAAAGATGACTGTGTAGCAGGGAAGGTGGTTGGTACTCTTTAAATGGTCCCTATAGTTCTTCCTTTCTAATGACTTAGGGCCAGGAAAATATCATGTGTCACCTCCCCACTTAGAAGCATCCCACTGCAGGTCACCGGTGCTGTCCTGTCACTTGCATTGAGGTCCTTGGTCTGGAAGCTGTTTTTCTGCACCTACCAGTCAGCCTGAGTGAGGACCACACTTTCCAGGTAATGCTCTGAAACCCCAAGATGCAGCTCATTAGGGTGCCTGGCTCGTTAAGGCCCATCAAACACTGTCAAGGGTAATTAAATCAGGGATTAGTGTCACCGGGAGAGTTTGGCATGAACCTAGTTCATGTTCAAGTATTTGACACTGAGTGGGGAAGGCAGACAAGGTTACTGTTAGCTCCTAGTATGGAGCCTCCCTGCGGAGGCTTGCGGGGGCTGGGCCCTAGGTCCCTTGAGCAGGAGAAAGCATATATTTTAATTTTCCTAAAACATTTTTTTTCTCTATTCTGAGCCCCAGTTTGCACTTACTGGATTTTTTAAAATTAAAGTACATGACACATTTCAGTCTTCAGATCCTATTTAAAAACACCTTCCCCTTAACTCGCCAGAAGTTGCTCTGGTCCATCCTCCCAGATGGAGGGAGCTGCCCCAGTGGTCCTTGGTCTGTTCACTTGCTATCTGCCTGGGGTCTGGCGAACTGTGCCTCTCACATACTTCTTGTGGAAGTATAAATTAGCGCAACCTTTCAGGAAAGCAATTTAGTAATACGTTCCAAGAACTTTAAAAGTGTTCTTAGCCTTTTGACCATGTGCATAATTATACTTCAGGGAATCTATCTGAAGAAAATAATCAGAAACACAAAAGTCTGTTATACCAAAGACAATTTCTGCAGCATTATAAAAACAAAGAAATTGGAAATGTCAATATTGTTCAGTAGAATACTGAATATCCATATGTTAGAATATCATTGTTCATTTTACTTGACAAATATTGGCTGGCACTGAGAATTTAATAGTAAACTACCTACACCCAAGCCACTACCTGTTGAGTTTGTAAAATTAATGCGTTTAGATTCTAATTATGTGGGGATTTATTTATATTAAAATTTCATGTGAAAATCCAAGATTCTAAACTATACCTACAATAGTATTGCAAGTATGTGAAAACTATGCTTAAAAAGAAGGGGCCGGCCCTGGCCGGTTGGCTCAGTGGTAGAGCGTCAGCCTGGAGTGCAGGAGTCCCGGGTTTGATTCCCAGCCAGGGCACACAGGAGAGGCGCCCATTTGCTTCTCAATCCCTCCCCCTCTCCTTCCTCTCTGTCTCTCTCTTCCCCTCCCGCAGCCAAGGCTCCACTGGAGCAAAGTTTGCCCAGGCGCTGAGGATGGCTCTGTGGCTTCTGCCTCAGGCCCCAGATGGGCAAAGCATCGCCCCCTGGTGGGCATGCCGGGTAGATCCCGGTTGGGCGCATGCGGGAGTCTGTCTGACTGCCTCCCCGTTTCCAGCTTCGGAAAAACACACACACAAAAAAAAGGGGCCACACCTACGTGTCAACAGGGTGTGTTGCCCCTAGTTGGTAAGAGCAAGAGTGATTCTTTTTTTCTGTATGCTTTTCTGCTGTTTTATGACAAAAAATTGTGAACATGTATTTCTTTTGTAATTGAAGGACATGGGAAAAGTACTGCATTTCTAAAAACGCAGAAATGAACAAAGAGAAACGCAATCTCCCTACACTCCCCCCCACCCCTCCCCCACCCCGCAACCAGGAAAGGTGACTCTTATCTCGGCTAAGACTCACTTCTGCCGTTCAGTCTACCAAGTGCTATCTTCCATTTGGACTTAATAATCACCAAATAGAGATAAGTAGGAAGCAAGTGAAGTCACCAGAGAGGAAAGGTGACAGTCTGCCTTCCCCATCCTGTGGCTTCATGGGGATGGCTTTGTGATTCTGGGGCTGAATCCCCAAGTGACCCTGCTGACCCCAAAATCGAAGCCCTCTCATCACGACGGATCAGGCACATCAGCAGCAGGGGCTCAGTTCTTCATTAAGGTCCTACTTTGAACAGAACATTAAAAAAAAAAAAAAGTCTGGAAACAATCATCTAGGGTCCTTCCAAGGCCCAAGCACAGGCTGGGGGCCAGCTGGGTTCCTGGACGCCAAAGGCCCCGTGGAAAAACAAAGCTGATGTAATTCGTCTCTGCAAACTGCCTCGCACCTGTCGTGGTATATGTTCTGGCACCTGCTGAGCAAACTGCTTGTGTTTAACAGGTGCGAGCTGCTATGACACCAACAGAGCTGTTCATGGAAGACCCGGAGCGCATACATTGCTTATGCAGGTCCCAAGGAGGAGTATCGGTGTTAATGGACAGTCAGCCACACCCAGAGTGAGAAGGGAGTGAGAAGATGAGGGAGACGTCCCAATGGGCATAGTCTCCCTCTCTGTGTCACCTAGCTTGGATCAGACCCTCCAGGATAAACAATCCTTTCAGGTTGGCTCATAAAGTACAAATGATCACACAATATACTTTTAAGGACAGCTTTTAGGGTGGCTCTAATGTCCTAGAATCATACACATGGGATCTTGTTTTCATCACATGTCACCTTAATTGTCCCAATGAGGTATCTGCAAAGATCCTACTAAGTATTGAACTAAATAATCACCAGAGTAAGAGCTAAAATCAGTGGCCATGGGCTAGCCAATATACTGTTTTTAAACTTCCCCATGGTCAAAAAGGACCCTAGGCTCAGAGAAGTTAAGTAACTGGATAGCAGTGAATCACAGATAGCATTCAAAACAGGGTCTACCAAAACCCAAGCTCTTCTCTTTCCAAAACATTGTGTTATCCCAAAAAACATTAAGGGTTTTGTGTTTGTTTGGGGTTTTTTGAGATTGAAACGATTGCCCTCTACCTACCAAAACTCACGGTACAAAATCCAGGTGCTGTGTAAGCATGAATGTCCTATAATCCCAAACACCTCACCATTGCCTCTCTTCTTGCTAATAGGTGATGAGTGAAGCAAGGAGAGAGATGGTCTAAGCCAGGGGTAGTCAACCTTTGTATACCTACCACCCACTTTTGTATCTCTGTTAGTAGTAAAATTTTCTAACCACCCACCGGTTCCACAGTAATGGTGATTTATAAAGTAGGGAAGTAACTTTACTTTATAAAATTTATAAACCAGAGTTACAGCAAGTTAAAGCATATAATAATAATTACTTACCAAGTATGATACTTTATGTTGGATTTTCACTAAGTTTGGCAGAATAAATCTTTATAAAACAACTTACTATAGTTAAATCTATCTTTTTATTTATACTTTGATTGCTCCGCTACCGCCCACCATGAAAGCTGGACCGCTTACTAGTGGGCGGTAGGGACCAGGTTGACTACCACTGATCTAAGCAGAACAATGGAGAAAATGGATAGAGACGGTCCAAGCATAATGATGGGGAAGAAACGGGGCTATATCTCACAATTAATATGTCATCAGAACAAAGATGAAGGTCACTATTCTATCTATAGTCCAACTAACGTAAGGACTTGAACATTAACGGTAATTTGTAGCCAAGCATTTCTACTTATCCAAAGGGTGGGAACATATGATTTCACAGGTTAGCCCCGTAAAGGCTATTTTTTTTTAAAGGTGGAGAAAATGAGACACAAGGATGTGACTAATGTGCCTCAGACCTCATGCTTCTGAAAGCGGTACGAGGGTAAGGAACAGGTCTTGTCTGCCTTAGTTTACAAATCACTTCATTCACACCCTGACTTGCTCAAGAACGTATGCTGAGTGTTTACCATGTACCAGATGCTAGTGGGGACACCACCACCTGCGCCTAGGACTGTGCTGTGTCCCCAGTAGTCACCTAGAGGTCGTGGCTTGAAAGCATTTATTGATTACAGACAACAGGAACAGAAATGGCACCGATTTCGGGACCCACAAATCCCAATCTATTGCTCTAACACCTTCAGAATTCATCATTCCCTGTCCGTTAGCTGGCCTCTGCGCTTCCACGGAGCACTGAAATCCCCAGATTACTAATGGATTGCAAACATAAGAATGTCATTTCATCAACACTAAATGGGTTACATTTTCATTTCACTGAGTGCCTTCTTGCTTCGGTACCGCGGGCCAGGGAAGCAGGAATAGCTCACTGACCTCTCACCACTCATTATCCACTCCTGCTCCAGTGAGCGGGTCTAATCAGCTCTCACAGTCCTGATCCTGTTAGAGAACACCGGTCTCCCACCTCTGGAGCCCCGCCTCATGTACTACAGGGGACAGCCTCACCGGAGTTCAGAATCACAAGGTGTCTGACTTTCAACCAGGTAACCTGGTTCTGTTCTTGACATGGGACCACTCCCCTCCAACCACAGAAAGGGACTTGGGGGTCAAGGCTAAATTGCTATGTTTCGGTCTTAACTGTTACTCAGAATGAGGAAGAGCTACCTTCCTTCGTACTTTAAAAGAACACGAAGGAGATTTATTGTCTGATGTCTGCAAAAATCTTCAAAGGAAAAACCTGTGAAAAACAATGGACTTTTATTGCTTGAAATAGATTTTTTCTTCCCGCCCTTAAGTTTTAAAAACGGCTTCGCTGGATGCTACTACAGAATACAAAGAGGAAGTGGTCAGAATGCATGCGGGAGGCAGATGAAACTTGAACAATAGTAACCAATCTATGAGCAAAAGGTATAATCATGACTTTCGAATGAGTTGTGAGACACACCGTAGGAATTCCCAGAGGGACGTCCAAAGCTAATCATAGTGCTAACTTGTAAGAATGACCCGAAAAGCAGCAAGAGGCCAGAGAAGATGTTACAGCAGACACAGGATGAAGAGGGTCAAGCGAATGAAGGTGTGGCCCTCCTCTCTCCTTCCGTCCCCGCTCCCCGCCGCCCTCCTATGCGGCACTGATGGGAGTACCGTCCCTGTGCGTCCACATGCAGAGGAGCGGGTAGGTGTGCTTATGGCCACAGGACGCTGCTTTTGCTTTGTTGCCTGTGTCTAAGCAGCGAGGGACGCCACTTCACATTAAGCTCTGTGCCGCTCATCGCAGCAGCGGTGGCCCTGAGCCCGCTTGATGGGTGCCAGGATTCATTTGTGAGCAAGGTTAGAGCCCATCTCAAAGAAGTGCACTCACCAAAGGAAGACAGTGCTGGCTTATCCTGCCGGCAGCCCAGCCCCAGCCCCCTGCCATCTTCTGCCCATCTAGCCCGACTCCCTGCATGCCTCACACTCATTCCCAAGAGGCAGAAGGCAACAGAAAAAGACTTATGAGCAGTAGTGACCGTCAGCATCCAAATGACACAGGCTGGAAGGAAACGACACCTGGGTGATGATGGCAGAATGCAGAGGGACCACAGCCCACTTGTTTCTAAAGAGAGAAGTCCAAGGCTCAGCAACAGTATGTCATTTGCCTAAGACTGTGCAGCGAGTCTGGGATCAGCAAAGAGTGAGGACCGGCCCCAGCACGGACATCTGGTCACCATACTGTCTGCGACTCCAGGTCTCACTTTCATCGTTTGGGAAACAGAGGCTTGGGTTAATTGGCCTTTAAAATACTTCCTGGTTTTAACATTCTAAAACCATGTCACTCCGAGTGTGTCCACAGCCCAGGAGTATAACTGCATATAGAGAGAGCATCACCTATAATTTGTTACGAATGTGACATCTTGGTGCCCTCCCCAGAAATACTTAAAACTACTCTGAATTTTAATATATCCCCAGGTGATTTGTATGCATATGCAAGTTGTACAAGCATTGCCCTAGAATATTTTATCACAAGTTTCTAGAGAATCATCAGTTCTAACTTGGGAATTATAAAGCAGAAACAAATGCCAGATTAAATGACCTCGCCTCTTGAAGAAAGTATCCCTGTTTCCCATTACGAGGGCCTGACACAGGGTTCAAGTTTATCATCAAATTAAACCCCACTCACAGCAGACAGCCCATGCCTCACACACCATCACGGCAGTCCTTGTGGCTATTCATGTGTGGCGTGTCCTTTTTTAAACGTGTCTCAACTGGACCACCAGAGGGTCTTCAGTCTTACTGCATTTGGTAAATGCCCCAGTAGAGCAGTGTTTAGACATTTCAAAGTATTGCACGGAATATCACACCGTGGTTTCAGGCAGCCTGCCTCCCTCCCTGGATGTGCTGGGAGACTGTAACACGACTGTATGGAGATGGTGGCTGTGTTCACCACCCAGGGGTCAAACACCAATGAATCACTCCTCCCTCATTACAGAGCCCTGTGCTGCATGCTGTTTACATGGGAATGGACATACGTACTTGGTTCCTGCAGTTAAGGAATTAAAAATGATTATACGAGGGTTTCTGAATGTCAGCATGATAGCCAGTTTGGACCCGTCACTTCTTTGTTGAGGGAGCTGTCCTGTGCACTGGAAGGGGTTCAGCGGCATTCCTGGCCTGTCCCCCCAGATGCCTACAGCCGTCGTCACTCAGTGTGGTGACCAGAACATCTCCAGAGGTAGTCAGGGAACCGCCTGCCTCTAATTCTGGCAAATATCTCCTACTGAAGAGCAGAGGTGCCCATCACAGGCTGTTTCTCAGCCACAGACTTCAGTAACTAAGATGGGAATGAAGAGACAAAGAAGAGAGTTCAAGGTTGTCAGACAAGAAGGGCCATCATGGTATGAAAATACCACTTTGATGTATTTAATTCCCAGAGGCAGGTCTACCGCACATAGATTTATAGACTCCAAAGCTGGAAGGGGAGTTAGATCTGCCTACCCCTACGCCATCATTCTATGCGCAACCCAGACAGGTAAATGCACCTGTCCAAGGTTGCCGTTATCTGGAGGCAGAGCTGGAACACCAGGCTTCAGGGTCTGTGAAGGCTCAGGATTGGTATGAACAGTCCTTGTTACTCCGCACCCAGGGACGGGCCTACCGGAGACTGAGGACCAGTGACAGCTGTGCAGTCTGATGGTCTCCTGTATCACAGCCTAATATTCTTTCCACTGTGCCGCTCTGCCTGTCGTGATGGATGAGAAGGTTTACAGTGTGGAAAGTCTGCTAATGAAATGCTAACTAGAACAGCATCCAGAGTATTGGAAAACATAGAATGCCAAGCTATGGGTCTCAGAATAGAAAATGATAAGGAGAGAGTTTAGAATAAGCTTAGGGTACCTCAGTCAAGGGAGGAAGGGGGTGCCTTCCAGCGGCAGGGAACAGAACCCTATAGAGGCTGTCAGGGGCCTAAGATACAGTCATCACTGTTCGATCCAGTCACCACCAGCCACCAGAACAAACGCTAGAACCCAGCCCGCGTCAACTCTCCCCAAAAGAGGTGGGAATTGAGCCATGGAGGAACGAGAGACACCCCACCTGAGCCCACATATCCAATCATCTTAAAAATCTTAAATTTGGGGTCCAGTGGCCCAGTGGATAGAGCACTGATCCAGAGCACGGAGGCCACCAGCTCGAGCCCAGGGTCACCAGCTAAGCCTGGGATCTCCAGCTCAATCCCCAGGGCACTGGCTCGACCTCTGAGGGCACTGGTTCCAGCCCCGGTCAGGGCACCTCTGAGAAGCAATCAATGGCACAACTAAGTGGAATGATCAGTTGATGCTTCTCTCTGTCTTTCTCTCCCCCTTCGCCCTTAAAAAAAATAATAAATAAAATCCTAAGTTTGGTTTATGTTCAAGGTCAACCTCAGAGCCAGCAGATTGGAACTGGAGAATGTCCCTGCTCCAAAAATCTCCCTGCTTGCTGAGGCTGGAGATCGCTTATCATGGGGCAGAGTTTCTTGTACCTTCACAGAGAAGCTTCAAATAAAACTGGTTAACATATCACACTGTCTGAATTCACATTCAGCTCCAATCGGGTCATCAAGCATCACTGATAGCAGGTCCTCCCAGTTGGGGTAGGGGGGCCCAGGGGAAGTTGCTGAGGGAAGAAGGCGGGGAAAGGAAGGGGCGGGGAAAACAGATATACTTAGAGCCTTTGGTCATTTTGCTGAGCCAACATGGCTCCCTCTTCCACTGGACTGGGACAAATAGCAGTGTCCCGAGGTGGTTTTGTCATGCTAATGTGCTCCGACAGCTCCGCTTAACAAGATTTAGGGGAGGTTTTTGTGAGTTGGTTTGCACCAAACTGAGCTTACTCAGAAAGCTTTCATTAATCAGGATGTAACTGAACAGAAGGAACACTTGGGCACTACCTGATTAAAGGCAGAGGAGAAGGTGCAGGCTGGGTGGAGTCCAAGTGGGGAGCGAGAAGAGACATCCTTTCGGTGCCAAACCTGGTGCCAGCTTCCCCTCAAAAGTGATTTCCTGCACTCTTCGGAGAAAAGTATTATCTCTGCTATGCAGATGAGGCAGCGATGTTTGGAGGCTTTGAATAAAACTTGGCCATGGTCATTGAATGAGTAAGTGGTGGATTCTTTGACACTGAAGTTTATGCTCTTTCCACTTCAGCATGCAGAAAAGCTAGGAGGGAAAGGACAATCCATTGAAAGCCCTTCCGGGGGTGAGTTATCAGCGGCGTTCAGGATTTAGTGGACCTCAGCAGAGGAGGGCTCCTGCATTTATTCTGTAACTGTTTATTGAGCATCTGCCCCAAGCAGAGCATTGTTCTGGGCTCTAACAAAGACAAGGGCTCTAACGGAAGACACAGAAAAACAGTCCCTCCTGTACACGAGCTTCCTGACTAGCTGGGAGGAAAGATAAACAGAGCAAAGAGTTAATATAAAATACCGCAAGTTAGACGACAGCAGCGGTGGGACTTAGGGGGTGAGCGTTATCTGAGCGAGAGAGGAGGATTATGGGAGGTCTTCAGGAAAGAGACGGGACTCATCCTGATCTTTGCAGGATGACTGGCATTTCAGGGGGAAGAGAAAGGAAGAACATTCTGGAAGAGAAGACATGCTATGAACCAAGTCAAGACCACGGCACCTGTCCTAAACAGAAGTTTAAGAACTTGAACCAAGGAGGACACTTCGGGCACAGTGATGGGGACAGCCTTGCTGGGTCAGAGACATTTTAGAAATAACCTACATTTATGAATGTCAGGAGGGCTATTAGACATGAGGGGGAAACCTTGGGTTTAGTAGGAGTTATCTGATAGCAATTACTATCTTACAAGTAGAAGACCCAGAGTGCACAGAAATGCAATGACTTTGCCTAGAGAGAACAGCAAGAAGGCGTGACACAGCCAGCTGGACACCCTCCCCTCACCTTCCTTGTCTCCCTCCCAGGGCCCCACTGAGAAAACGTACCCAACAGGGCGAGTCACGGCTCCTTGGTCTGTTCCATCTGAATATCCCAAGCCCTTCCCTGCTTCATCAGGGCATTTTTATCACTTACAAATAAATCACTTTGGGAAAGTTTTTCCCTAGAGAGCTGAGAGATGTTTGCATTCAGAATAGAAAAAGGACAAATATACTAGTAAATAAGCCAAAGTTCACTAATCAGCAAATGAGTGAGAGCATTTCCAAAACAGCGCCATTTTGATCTGAAAAGTTTTTTTAAGCAAAGGAAAAAAAGAACTTAGAGACACAGACAACAGTGGGGGAATTTCAGGAGGAGAAAAGGGGTCAAGGGAAGTGGAGGAGGGTAGAGGGGGATAGATGGTGATGGAGGGAGACTTGACTTGGGGTGGCGAACACACAATGGAATACACAGATGGTGTACTGTAGAATTATACACCTGAAACCTGTATAATTTTATTAATCAATGTGATTCCAATAAAATTAATAAAACTGTTTCAGGTTTCTTTTCTATTAGTTGGCCCCAATCAAGGAGAATCTTGAGAAACAAACATATGTCTTCACAGCCACCTTCAAGCGTGTAACTGAATGAACGAATGAATGGATGAACGGGTTCTCTCACTGTGGTGATGCCACAGGTCTCTGTCCCTGGCGCCCGACACCGAGCTCCTGACACCCTCTTATTTTCCTGAGTGGTGAGGAGTATCTTACACACAGTTCCTGGATCCCTTGCAATTTCCTGGGTGCTGGATTATCTTGTGTTCTAATGAGAGGTGACTCTTGGGGGGCTCCTGAACGGGAACTGGTCACTAGAAGGACCAAGCCATGATTAGATGCATGGAACTTTCAGTCCTGCCCACCATCCTCTGGGAAAGGGAGAATGTCCGGCGACTGAGTTACTCGTCAATTGTGCTATATGATGAAGCCTCCATAAATATCCCTAGGGTACGGGGCTGGAAGAGATTCTGGGTTGGTGAACACATCTACGTCCCGAGAGTGGCGCACCAAAGCTCCGTGGGGACAGAGCTCCTGAGCTTGGGACCCCTGCAGACCTCATCCTATGCTCCTCTGCATCTGCTTTCCTTTACTATGCCCTTTGTAATAAACCGGTAAACGTAAGTAACTGTTGCCCTGAATTCTGGAAGCCATTATAGCAATTACTGAAAATGAGGAGAGGGATGCAGAGACCCCAGTTTACAGCTGGTTGGTCAGAAGTACAGGTGACAACCTAGGGCTTGTGACTGGCATTTGAAGTGAGGGGGCTTGTGGGACTGAGCCCCTCACCTGTGTAAGTTCTGCACTAACTTCAGGTATCAGAGTCATAACTAAATGATAGGACACCCAACTGATGTCCGGAGAGTTGAAAAATTGAGTGGTGCATGAAAAACAACCACACCTTGGGTGTCAGAAGTGTTGTGAGCAGAGTGAAAGAAACAGTGTTTTCCTTCAGGCATTCAAAGCAGTGAAAGTGTTTTTGAGAAGAATGGGAGTTATGCCAGTGAAAACTGATCTGTCAAGAATCCACCATAGCTGAGCAGACATTATAACTTTTTAAAGTCCCTTTTCATTTACAGGTATGGACAGAACCTCCTAGTCCTGGGTCGTGTGAGCATTATCCATCCAATCAAAGCATACTCTTCATTTAGCCCCAAGCTTCCTGGCACACAATGGACACCGTATAAGTGTTTTATGGATGAACAAGTGAATGGCAGAATCTCCCAAGCACTCATTTATGGGAACAAGGCTAACCTCCTTCACCCAGAAGTGTCAGCTCACAGATGAAGAGCGTTCCGAGAAGAGCAGGGCACACTCTTCTCCCATTGAAAGTGTGGCCCCTTCATCCAGATGTGGACTCACTGGGTTTGCATGTGTGTGGCGGCTAATTCATAACCATTCTTTACTATCTATTCCTTATAAGTTCTCTCATCTGTGCCTCCTCCTTGAGCAGACAGTGAAACAAAGAAATAGGGACATGTGGCACTTAGCACATCCAGGAGTGTGCTGAGGTAAGAAGTCCTATCACACATGAAATGACTAAGGCTTCACAGTGCTCTGGTCAAGGGCATAGGCTTTGAGCTCAGGTGGACGGGAGGATGAACTTTGTTCACTCACATTCTCTCTGTGTGATCTGAGGGAAGCTACCCATATGAAGCCTCTTTGTACTTTAGTAAAATAGTACTTACTTCAGAGAATTGTTGTGCTGTGGGACATCATGGAGGCAGGGTCCTCAGCACAGAGTGTGGAGGTGATGGGGAAGCTCCTATTTGCTGGCTCCATGCTTCCATACATGAGAAGTCTCCGTTAGGTTAGCACAGCTAGCCCCTGCCCCTGAGCTCCGCCCGAGGGGGAGGGGAAACCCACCCGAGTGATGAGTGTGGAGCAAAGATCAAAGCTGGACTCCTCACTGTGTGTTTCTGGAGCCTGCGTGCCTGAGGAAGGTGCACCTCTGCTCTGTTCTCTGCACTCTGTGGGGACTGGCAAGGCTAATGCTATTTCCCAGTAAATCTAATGTTTGGGAACATAAGTGTACTTAAAAACAATGTTAGGGCCCTGGCCGGTTGGCTCAGCGGTGGAGTGTCGGCCTGGCGTGCGGGGGGACCCGGGTTCGATTCCCGGCCAGGGCACATAGGAGAAGCGCCCATTTGCTTCTCCACCCCCACCCCCTCCTTCCTCTCTGTCTCTCTCTTCCCCTCCCACAGCCAAGGCTCCATTGGAGCAAAGATAGCCTGGGCGCTGGGGATGGCTCCTTGGCCTCTGCCCCAGGCGCTAGAGTGGCTCTGGTCATGGCAGAGCGATGCCCCGGAGGGGCAGAGCATCGCCCCCTGATGGGCAGAGCGTCGCCCCTGGTGGGCGTGCCAGGTGGATCCCGGTAGGGCACATGCGGGAGTCTGTCTGACTGTCTCTCCCCGTTTCCAGCTTCAGAAAAATAAAAAAAAAAAAAAAAAAAAAAAAAGTTAAAAATGGCTCTGTGGGATTGGGTGTGTGTGTGTGTGTGTGTGTGTGTGTGTGTGAAAAAAAAATGTTAGGCAAGCTTTTGACCACATCTAGCCTGTGTCTCCCAGAATAGTTTTATCAGTAAGAAGGGCGCTGATTTCATCACCAACTATCTCCTGTCTCACCCTTTCAACTAATTTTGGATGTGGGTGAAGAGAGAGGTGACATCCCTTGGGTCCACTCAACCCCAATGACAAGCATGTCAGCAGTGGCACCTGGGGACAGATAAAGCTGAGCTGTATACTCTACTGTCTCACTTGACTAAATGAACTCATCCATAGGTTAGTTCATATCTGTGTCATTACAGTGCACATACATGTTGTGGCTTTCACCTGCTAAGTTAGTACAAATAAATGAGCCGATTTAAAAGATGCTCTCATGTGTCCAGGGGACATCTCCGTGTCTACTAGTGAAACAACATCCACAGGGGACAGTTATACCGTCACACCAAGAACCCTATCTCTAATAGTTATACAGACAGGCTCTAATGACAGCTCCCTTCGGTTATATTTACTCTGTACTTACTGCTGTTTGAGGCAATAAAATTAATAATTACACATTACCAGCAATTTTACAAATTATTGGCAAGACGGTCAGCATGAGGCTCTGCGGTTAAATTGCTATAGTATTTGTTTAAATTATGTTTGTCCTGCCAGTGGTGATTACATGATAAGCAAACCCAGGAAAAGAATAGAAAAGTTAATAAACAACAGCCGATGCAGAACCAGAAAAGTGAGTTGACTCCAGCTCACGTGCTTGACATTTAGCAACCAGCCTTGCCCACCTGTTGTTCCAGAGCACCCCATGACTGGGGATTACTTTGGAATACTGGTTGATGTGGAATGATCCAGGAAGCCAGGCCAATATAAAATATTAAAGAAAAACACAGTCTGACTGGTGGTGGTGCAGTGCATAGACCATTGACCTGGCACACTGAGCTTCCCAGTTCAAAACCTCAAGGTCACTGGCTTCAGCATGGGCTCACCAGTTTGAGTGAAGAATCATCAAGCATGGGTCACTGGCTCGGCCTGAGCCCCCCTGTCAAGGCACATATGAGAAGCAATCAATGAACAACTAAAGTGACGCAACTACGAGTTGATGCTTGTCACTTCTCCCCTTTCCTATTTCTCTGTCTCTCAAAATCAATAAATAAAAAAGAAAAATACAGAAGACTGTTAAGTGTCACCTACCAATCAAAGAGTCCTTTATGCATCACTGTCACTCCTCCTGTCAAGATTTTATATAAAAAAATAGGAAAAAGCCCGAGATTCTACATAGTTGTCAATGAGACTGAGTTTATTTTCCTTGACAAAGACTCTGGTTTAAAAATACATAAAATAAAAAAGTACTCCATGTAACAAAAAAGCATGACCTATCTGGAGGTCATGATTTAATCTAGGAAATTCCTGACTTCTATAAGGACAATGAAAGTGGAGGGACCTTAATTTAAGCCCTATATCCCACCAAGCTTATACTTATTGACAATGAGAACATGCATGAAAAATTGGGATTTTTTTGAGCCGGGAGAAAGGAGGGAGAACATATATATTTAAAAAAATAAAGGGTTGAGTTTCAAGAGTCACAAATTCTTTAAAATGATTTTGATTCCTGAGAGAGGAGGAAAGGCTGAACTTCACAAGACAGATGTGGACAGCAAATTCCCTTCCAAATGAAACACAAGCCTTCCTTGCCTTCTGCATGGCCGCCGAGGCCATCTGCACCCCTCAAAGAGCTTTCCTGCTCCGGGGTTCCTAGTCTACACCTCCACACAGCACCTGGGGGGAATGGAAAACCATGGGGCAACAGTGTGATTCCCATGGGGACCCCAGAATGAAAGCAGCTTTTACACTTCTATTGAGGAGAGTCCATTAACTGGATAGTTTTCATTTGCCTTTAAAATCTCCCTCTAATATGAGCATTTCCAAGTTTTTGTTGTCCAGTCTTAGGAAGAACATTCACTCCCATCACGACCACCACAGTCATCCATCTGCTTTGTAAATGGGAGGATTACAGGGAAGCCAAATTTGCTATGTTCAAGGACAGGGACGTTATTACAGGCTGGAGGATCATCACCTACGGGATGGAGAATGCCAATCACTCACGAGTGGTACCCAGAGGCAGTAAAGCCGCCCCGGCAGCCGTCACCCACAGAGCCTCTCTACCAAGGGGGTAAGGAAAAGGAAGGAAATTTTTATGCTTCCAAATCATTTAATTAAGATCCCCAAATGTCACTCCTTCAAGTAATGCCTTTATAATGAATTTTTCCATGTCCACAGACCACCTAAAGTTGTAGTGGCTTTCATGTTTTTAAATTAAAATTTATGTTATATCAACTTGTTGCTTAACCTGAAACTTAGTGGGAATAAAAATCAATGAAATTACAAGCCTGATATGCATATTCTTCTCTAAACCATATTTTCAAACATATGTTTTAACATATATATTTATCAAGTGTAGCTCACATACCATCTAAAAATACTTTTACCCCAATGCTAATTTCTTAGTTTTGACCATTCATTACATTTGGGCAAGAGGTTCCTCAGGAGAAGCTGGGTGAAGGGCACAGGGCAATCTCTGCATTATTTTTGCAACTTTTCTATTAGTCTAACGTTATTTCAAAATCTTAAGTTACCATTTATTGGGAAATGTTGACATTGAACAAGGACTCCCAGGTAAATGAAATATCAAGTTATTTTTGCCTTTAGGTTTCACCAGAACTTTATCAAGTCCTTGTGGAAATTAAGGTTATTACATACTCCCACAGACTAACACTTGCAGTTGATGAGGTCATGAGAAATTCTGGAATGTGCTCTCTGTGCCTGATTACAGGACTAACCCTAAATAGTACATAAGGCAGAGACCAAAAAGGAACTGAGAGTGAAGCCCCATGGTTTGATGTTATCTCCAAACTGGCTTAATCCACCCGGTAACAGCCCCAGGGGTTTGGGGGCAATATGATCCAATTTAAAGGGGCCAAAGTTTCCAGATGCTGAGAAAAGAGAAACCTTATTAGTGATCTCTCATGGCATATGAAGAATCCATGCAGGGTATGAGGAGATTTCAGTTCCTTCCCACAAAGACACTGCGGAACAGCATTTCCCAGTAGGTAAACCATGGCATACTGGTTTGCTGCGAATGGACTACAGATAAGCAGTGATGTTCACCCCCAACCCTTGGGGTAACCGGTGGGATCTGGTATGAGCCACAGTTCCTAAACCCATCACCTCCAGCCACAAGAAGACATGTAATTTACTGCAGGAAGACATAGCAAGATCCACCATGAACAAGTGCCTTAAATCCTCAGATCCCTGAGTCTCCAAGTGTCTAATCCCCCAGGACTACATAATCCACAACCAAGATTTGAGAAACTCAAGGCTATTCACTCGATTTCTTTATACTGCAGCCTTCGAAAAATCAACATCTAGCTCTGTTCCTCTGGTGGCAGATGAAGGTGAAAACGCCCGGGACTCCAGTCTGACTGCCCAGTGGCTCTAGAACAACAACCATCCCCCTTGCCTTTAATCTCAAGACCCCGGGGAAATAAACCAAATCTGGGTTAAATGTCAGCCTTTCAACCGGTGCCTCCTGGGACCTTTAAGAAACAATAACAGTGTGCTGCTCAGGCTTACTGCATACCCCAAATCCTGAGACAGTGGCTAAAGGGAAGCACCTTTAGGCACATTTCAGAGATTCATAATCACACTTCTTTCCTGAATTCTGAAAACTCCCCAAATGACTGATGGGGCAGGGGCCAAAGACAGCACATCTAATTGGTAGAGATTATCATGTAGTGTGTGTGGATAGAGATTATCGTGGTGTGTGTGTGTGTGTGTGTGTGTGTGTGTGTGTGTGTGTGTGTAAAGCTCTGCCCACCAAAGGAATCGGAGGATACCCATTAAAATTCAGTAACAAATACAGAGCTGGAGTAGGAGAGGGAAACCAGGAATATCCATACATCCAGCCAGCCAGCCATCTACCATCTTTTTTCTCTGAGTATTCATCATGAATTGACTATCAGATATGCACCAGCATGAGGCTCAAAGGCTAGAACAGTGATTCTTAACAGGTATGCCACAAGAATTTCTAAAACATGCAATGCCTAACTATTTAGTCAGAGGCACTGACCTCTTTTTCCTTAGGTTGTCAAATAAAAAATGACAACAGCCAACACAACAAAAGCCATTCAGTGTGAATGATTCAAAATTATACCTATGTTTTCTTGTCAGATCAGCAAAAATATAATATTTTGATGCGCTGCAGATTTTTTTTATTATTATTAAATGAAAGGCAGGGAGGCAGAGACAGACTCCCGCATACACCCTGACTGGGATCCACCCAGCAAGCTCCCTACCAGGCAATGCTCTCCCTGTCTGAGCCGCTGCTCCATTGCTCGACAACTGAGCTATTTTAGTGCCTGAGGTGAGGCCATGGATCCATCCTCAGCCCTCTGGGCCAACTTTGCTTCAACCATTTGAGCCATGGCTGTGGGATAAGAAAAGATTGAGAGAGACAGAGGGGGAGGTTGGGGAGAAGTAGAGAAGCAGATGGTCACTTCTCCAGTGCTCACTGAACCGGAATCGAACCCAGGACTTCCACATGCCAGGCCAACGTTCTATCACTGAGCCAACCAGCCAGGGCCTGCTGCAGAATTTTAGTAATTAATTTATGTGTGCCATGAGATGAAAAAGTTGAAAATTGCTGGGCTAGAGAAAAGCAGGAATGCCAACTAGTACTATGCTGTTGGAAGTGTTGTAACAGAGGTATACATGTAAGACTCCAACATTCACATGAAAGATAGTTAATTCCTCCTGGAATACAGTGGTACCTCGAGATACAAATTTAATTCGTTCTGTAACCGAGCTTGTAAGTCAACTCACATATCAAACTTCCAATACTGGACCCATGCACCAACGCGCCAACTAGCGGCAGCTTCCCGAATCACAACTTGTATCTCGGAATTTCGCTTGGATCTCAAACAAAAATATGGACTGAGTCGCAGCTCGTATCTTAAAAAAAAAAAGTATGTTGGTCTGTTCGTATCTCAAGGTACACTGTATAAGGTGAGTCTCCATCTGAGGTGCCATGCAACTTAGGTCATTGGTTATTGAACTGCTTGGTCTCAGCAACCCATTTCATTCTTAAAAATCACTGGGAACCACAAGTGGCTTTTGTTTCTGTGGGCTTACACCTATTAATGTTTACCATATTTGAAACCAGAACTAAAAGAAATGTTTTAAAGATCTCTTAATTTAAAAGCTGTAAGAAACACACTATATGTTAACATGAACCATATATCTTACGAGGAAAAAATATTTTTATGATAAAAGAAATAATGAGAAGAGTGACTTGTCTTGTACATTTAGCAGCTCTTAACCTTTTGAGTAGTGAGTTTTTTTCAGGCTTGCTGACCCCCAGGAGTGAGTTTTTTTTCAAAAAATGAAATTAGTTCCAGTTTCAGTTTTATTCACTTAAAATCATGTTTGTTTGATAACCAATTTATGGAAACAAAAAGAACATACATTTGCCTTTTTTAAAAGACGTACATGTACTATCCTACTCTGGATGGTCTGGAGGCACGAGGACGTATATGAATGTTCTTACTACTCAAAGGGTTAAATATCTGTCTTTTAACAAACAGCAGCTGGTTCCTCATCTTGGCCTCTGCACTGAATCGATGCAACACGTGATTCTGGCTGACGTGCATGAGGAAAACCCCACCTCACACAGAGATTGTGACGAAAGAGAACTTTAATAGCCGTTCCAGAAAAGTGTGGCCACTCTCTGATATTACACCAAAACTCGGGAAGTGTTACTTTCTCAAAGGTAAGTGGGGATGTGGACACAGCCGCCGTGCACTGAACACTCTGTCTACTCTTCATTAAAACTCATTACCCATTGGAAATGTGAATGTACTTTTTTTTTTTTTTATTGATGCACAGTTTTGAAATGTCACTCACTGGTTATTTTGAAAATATGGTCTCATGGATTTACACAGATGTTCCAAGTGTTGGCACATCTCATAGCACAAATTCAACAACTCTGCTTCATTAATAGCATTATGGGTCTCATGAGAAACAGCTCTAAGTATTGGAAAGCTGCAAGCTCACTGTGACATTTACAAGTTTTTATAATACCCATTTTTTTTCCTCTTAAGCTCGGAATTTCATTGCCTACAAATATTGTCAACTGTTTTCCAATGAACTATATTCGTTTTCAAGACTACGTGGACCAAATACCCAAGTCTGAATAAAATATACAGTGTGGGCAAAAGGAGGCTTAGAGTCTTTCGTATGGAAAATAATACAATAAATAACAATACAAGAATAAACTCTGTGTTTCACATACTCACACTGTAAACCTTTTGCCCCACCCTCTAGTTTGCTTGTTTTTTGAAGCTGGTTTTTTCCTGGCAAAGATTGTAGTATAAGACCAAAGCAGGGAGTTTTCCACTGGTCAGGAACAATCACACTTTAGCTTGTAGCACAAACGCTTCATGTGCATTTTGTCAAGTTAGTTACAGAGAGGACAAGTACTCGTCTTGGATACCCTAAGTAGAGCTGGATTTCAAAAACAGAAACCATGCATGTGTTGAGAAGTACAGTGACTCCCGGATGGCGGGCTTCACTGCATTTATTTCCCTCCGTGCAAAGATCAACTCTGTGAAAAGGACAAGGAAGATATTAATAGTGTGAGGAATAGTGTTTCCCCCTCCCAGAGCCTCTAGAAAGGGTCTCATCGGTCCACAGGAAGATGTCTGAAACATTCGAAAACCGCCCGCCGAGCTAGACCAGCAGGCGGCACAAGGGTCGGTCGGGTCAAGTTCAGTGAAACCAAGTTCAGTGTGCATTCATGAAGTCCTTACTCCGTGTCACACAGGCACCGTGCTGGGAGCCGAAGATGCTGAGATGACTAGGAAATCATCTGCAGTAAGGAGCCTGAGTCTCATGGGATTGGCAAAGGGGCAAGAAGAGAGTTTGGGGGGGGTGATGTGTGGACTGCTCTGACAATAGAGAAGGGCAAACACTCTCAGAAGAGGCTGCACCTAAGATATACAGTATATGGAGGAACAAAAGGATTCAGGGGCAAAACCAGAAGAGATTAACAGGTCACCATTCCTGAAGTATGAAGTGGAGGGGAATTGTTGAAGGTTTCCTCCTTGCCTTCCCTCCCCCACGTGGTCTGGGACCCCAGCTCCAGAATGAAGCCTGACTAGTGGAAGCTGACCAGTTACTGCATCCCTTAGGCAGAGAGAGAGACGGATCCAGCGATGGGCCAGCCTAAGTCTTCTCACAACGCAGAGTTGTAAGGAGTGGCTTCCGGGGGACTGCTGGGAGGGAACACCCTTTGTCCTCTGATGAGAGAGCTCTCGGAAGCCATCCCGATTCCTCCTCTAAACCTTTTCTATGGCGATGTGATGCCTGGAACTACCATCCTAAGGATGTAGGTCACACACAGAGGAGGCCAAGGCCATGACAACTGCAGAGACACACAGTTGGAGCCTGGATACAAGCACGACTGGAGCCTATGAACCCCCGTTATCATTTACATCAGTTTGAACTAAGTTTTCTCTTACTTGCAATGAACAAGTTCCAATTAATACAAGATTAATCTGAGATGGTGTTGAAGAAATAGAGACCACCATCTGGAGCACCTTTCGTGCCGGGCTGAGAACCCCGAGCACCCTCCAGCAGGTCCTGCGACTCAGGCAGTACCGTCAGATGGGGAGTAACGAGGCTCTCAAAGGTGCCACCAGCTGAGCTGGGGAAGACTCTATTTTTACTGGATTTCCTTCAGTTTCACAAGGTACCTGCTTACCTATGACGAGGCTGTGTGTTACCCAGGAAAAGGAGGGGACAATGTCAAGGAAGGTCAGCGGTGGCAAATGCAACAGTGGGCCATTAAGATGAGGAGAGAAGAGTGTCACTTGGACTTAACACTGGGGGTCAAAAGCAACCTCAATGTAATGATGTGGACACGTCAAAGCCACGGTGAACAAGGAGAGAGATAAGATGCCGGCTAAGAGGGTATACAGGTAAGTAAGTTTGGTTTTTTAAAATGGGAGAAACATGAAAATATCTGTAGTTTTAAGGGAAAGATCTAGGTAAAATAAGGGGAAAGACGAAGACAAGATCTAGAAGTGAGAAACAATAGATACAGTGAGGTCCCAGAACGCAGAATTCTTGTTCTGTGAAGGCAGGCTGTGTCTTTTTTACTTCTCTTTATATCCCGAGAGATCTACTATCATGACCAGTACTAAGTAGCTACTCAAAAGTATTGGCAGGGGGGAAAAAAAGAGCTATTATGAAAAAATAAAAATTTTTTGGCAGATCTTATGAAAACACATTCTTAAAACAGCTCTCATTTCTGAGAAATAAAGTACAATGTATGGAGTGTTTTAACGTTTCATGACTAACAAAATGATGCATTGCTACAATGAGACGTTTTGACTGTAGATACATCAAACAAGTAAGGACACTCACCTAGGGGAAAAATAATTCAATTAGAAAAATAAACTTGGAGTACTTCCTTTCTAAAAGGTACTGAACTTGACTTCAAAAAGCTAGGCAAGTTGCCATGTGCGATTTTAAGCTACTTGATATTAGTGGTAGCTTCTATGCACTGGGAAGTGACTTTACAACTACTTATCTGCACTGTCTAATACAACAGCTAGTGGTCACACTTAAGTGGCTGGTCAAACTGAGACGTGCTGTGAGTGTAAAATAACACTGCATTGAGAAGACTTGGAGCAAAAAGAGCATGTAAAATGCCTCATTAATATTTGTACATTGATTATATACTGAAATACTATTTTGAATATATTAGGTTAAAAATATATTACTGAATTTTAAAAAGTATTGGAGATGAAAAGGTAAGAATAAATGTGGAGGTAGATCTACAAGTTTAGGAGTTGAAGGTGTCTAGAAATGAGTCTCACTTTGTTAGGTAAAGTCTGAGGCAAGGTCTTCCGCAAAGTGTAAAAGCTTGCATATTTCTCTACTATGCAGCCTGTGACCCATTTTGATTTTACGCCTTCTACTTCCTGCTTCCTTAGTCTAAAGCTCATAAGTTATCCCCCAAAGTCAGAACCCCCTGCTTACCAACATAAATCCCACTATCCTTTAGTCTCAACATAGACCATTTTCTTGGGAAAGAAGTTCCTATTATCCTGTCTAATTTAGTGTCTAATTATTTCCTAGCAAAGGAGCCAGTACTTAATTCAGCCTTCCCGCCACCACATTGGATAGGACAGTGGCCAAGATTATAGGCTCTGTAAATAACTTCAATGCTATTTAAATTAATCTAGAGCAAATAAATAAGGAAGACTTGAAAATTATTTTTAGGAAGTAAATGCAAAATTAATGCCAAATCCTGACAAAGATCCACACACAACGAAAATATAAGGCTAACCACACTTGGAAATACTGATCCAAAACATCCTTAATAATAAAACATAATCCAACAGCATATTAGAGAAATAATTTACCAAGTGAGGGTTATTTCAGGAATGCTAAGATCAATAATAGAAAATCTACTTATATAATTCATCCTTTTAATAAATCTAAAAAGAAAAATATAGGCTTATAAACACTGAAAATACATTTTAATTAAAAAATAATTTTTAGTAATTAGGCAAAACCCACTAAATTCTTCTTTAACATGATACTTTTTTATCTATTTTAACCCCAAGTCCATTATCATAATGTCAAGACAGCAGGCTTATTACCATTAACGTCGGGCAAAGACAAGAATTCACATTATCACATTTTTATTTGACATGGTATGGGAGTTACTACCAGTGCAATTAGACAAGAGAATGAAATTAGAAGCATAAAAGCTTGTGAGGAAGAAACAACCTGATCGGCACTCGCACAGGACATGTCTGTAAGCTGAGATATGCCAGAGCGCCAACTGAAGCACACTCATCGAGACCTCAGGAAGGTAGCAGGGCTAAAGATTAACGCCCAGACATCAGCAGCTTTCATATACACAAACCGTCATCATTTAGAATGTATGTATATATAAAAGCAAACCTCCTCTAACAAAAGCACCCCCCAAAAAAAATACACAGAAGTAAATCTAGCAAGAAATATATAAGCGCTATATAAAGGGAAAAAAAACCTTTAAAACTCTATCACAGGACTAAAGACTTGAACAAGTACAAATATACTGGCTTCCTAAACAGAAAACCTTAATTTTATAAGGATTTCTTTCTTAGTTAAAAATGTTAACAGGATTTGAAACAAAAACACTGCTAGTTTTTGTTATTCTTGTTTTGTTGTTGTTTGTTGTTGTTTTGGGAGCTAGACAAGCTACATGAAAAAAAATGGCTAGGAGAATTCTGCAAAAGAATAGTAGTGACCAGTCCTACCAAATATTAAAACATACTACAGAGCTTCAGTAAATAAAACAATATAGAGAGGCACATGAAAAGATACAAATAGTAGCACAGTGACATGAATGGATCTCAAAACTCTAGTGCTGACAGGGGCTGCACATGTTATTAAATTTTTGTTTTTCTCTGGTCAATCTATCTTTTATTGCAGGGAAGTCTCAGCCACGGACCCATGAGGGGAGAGGGAAAATTATTTTTCCTCCCCTACAGAGAAACAGGTTCTACCATCTAGAGTGCCACAGGCTACTATCCAGGTCTATTTAAGGGCCCTCTAAAGTGTTTGCACAGGGATAAAATCAACTAACGACACATTTCTTATAACATACCTGTTGTCAAGCAGTGCAAGATTGTACATATAAACTGTACTCTGATAAAGTTTTTCCCCCACGGGGGAATGGGTAAAGAATTCCGATACTGCTGCTATAGATGTATAGTGGAATTGAACAATTAAATTAATAGATGGAAGATAGTGAGAACCAAATTTCTCACTGTTGGAGAAGAGCAAAGGGAGAAGACTAGTATGATCGATGGATTAAATTATAAATTAGGTAATGATAATCAGATTATAGATTAGAGCTGGAGACATCAGTATGAACTCACGCTTACCTTACTATGTATACAGATGGTGACATACAGAAATGTTTATAGATATGTTAAATATGAGTTAGTAGACACAGGTCTCTTTCCCTGTTCAGTCAGTTGAGGGAGTCTAGACACAACACCACCCCCATCTAGTTTTTAATACCACTCTTCAATGGAAAGAATCAGGGCTCCATGCAGAACACTGACTCCAGGACCCAGGAGGAAATATATAAAATGAGCCCAGAGCAGGTGGTTTTGATGGAAAAGAGTGCTCAAAAAAATAAAAACAGAACCAAGACCCACATTGATGAGGGTATGTCAAAGGGACATAGAGGTCAACTGAAAGAGCTCCCATTAGCCAAAGCTGGACCAATTTGAGCAATAAAATCAATAAAGGAATATGGTATTATAACCTAAAGTGTAAAATTAATATTCATGAGTCCATATAATATAAAAAAATGATTAAATAAATTAATGGGAGAGAAAAGACAATTCTCTCATGTAGAATAATTCAATATATGTTATGTAGACAGTTTTTTAGAAGGTGGATCTCAATTCCCCATTCCACTGGTATGGACTATGCATAATGATCTCCGTCAAAGAGCACAGCATGGAAAGGGGGGGAGAGAGTAACTTTAACACCCGACCAGAACTCCTCAAAACTGCCAAGGTCATCAAGAACAAGTCTAAGAAACTATCACAGCCAAGAGGAGCCCCTAAGTAACATAGTATACTAGGTGGGATCTTATAACAACAACAAAACAACAAAGGATATTAAGTAAAAACTAAGAAAATCTGAATAAAGTATGAACTTTAACTATAATATATCAATATTGGTTCTTTAATTGTAACACGTGTCATACAAATGTAAGATGTTCCTAATGGGAACTCTTTACCTTTGCAATTTTTCTGTAAATCTAAAACTGTTATAGAACATTACGGTTTGTAAAGAAAGAAAAGCAAACATCAAGTAACTGCCAGAACATCTGAAGTTCCTCTTCTCCTTTCCCTCTCTCACATGATGTCCCCTTTCCACCAGATGAAATGGTGTCCTTGATTTTGCGTTTCTTTGCTTTTCATAAAAAATTTTGCCATGTCGCCATGTCCTTGAGTAATATCTTGTTATTCTGAACTTTATATCAATAAAGTTATACTGTATGTATTTTTCAGTTGGTATCTTACTCCCATTTAACACTGTAGGTGCGAGCTGACCCATGGTGGTGTATGTGGCTGCAGCTCAATTCTTTTCATGGTTGGCGGATAGTCCACTGGCTGACTGGAACACCATGTACACTGGAATGCCTCCTATTATGTTGGATATCAGGTTGCTTCCAGGTCTTGCTGTGGCCAAAGACATGGCCACAAATGTTCTTGTGCGTCCATGTAAGAATTCCGATGTCATAAACACCTAGAGGTGGAATTGCTGGGTCATAAGGCGTGCATGTTTTCAACTCTGTTCCCAATGCCAAAGGGTTTTTGTCCTGCCAATTTAGATAATCTCTGATGAGAATTTACTTTTCCTAAATTTTGTTCCTTGGAAATTTAGGGATCAATAGAGGCACTTTTTTTCCCCCTCAAAGTTTTACATTCTATGTGATTTAAAAATCATTATTTGGTTTTTAAATCACAATTTCATATTTGTAACAACAACAACAAAAAAATGGTGGTAGATGCCAAATTGTGCTACATGAGAAATTACCATACACCTTAACTTGTCCTGGGAGATTAACTTGCTCAATATAGAGATATTTCTGCCATCTGTGAGCATATATTTGAACTTAGTGTACAAGGGAAAAAATAAAGACTTGGCATTTTCCTACTGAACAAGGTGCCAAGTTCTATTCTTGTGAACTGGCCTTCATCTGAGATAAGTTTAATTACATTCCTAAGAAAGAGGGAAGGAAAAGAGGGAGGAAGGGAGAAAGGGAAGGTACGGAGGGAAGGGAAGGAAGGAGGGAAAGGAAGGAAGGAGGGAAGGGAAGGAAAGAGAGAAGGATGGGAGGGAGGGGAGGAGGGAAGAAGGGAGGAAGGAAGGAAAGGGGCGGGGTGGGGCTCTACAAAACAAGACCTAAATCTTTCCTCCAAAGATGAATCAAGAAATGAAGCTTATACTTCTTTTTCCTTGAAAACCTCCAATGACTTGCATTTAAGCCATATACTGGTATACTAGAAGAGCGTTTGAGGCACTGTAAAATTCATCACTCTCGCACTCAAAATTCCATTGATGTAAAACAATTCTCCATTTCTGTAGAGAAACACTAAACTAATGACAGTGTGAATTAGTGCGTTCTGCTAGCAGAAGTGATTTCAGTACTGAAGGCCCCACCTGAAGGTCGCTACCATCCATCCCCCCATGCCGTGGACAGGCTGGCACTCTGTGCACATGTGTTTACTGTTAACCCAGGCAGCTCACTGTAGAGGAGAACCAAGGAGGAAAAAGAAATAAATCTTAAAGTTTCTTTTCAAATGGGGAGATGGAGAGATGTGTGACAAAAACCTAGGGAGCTTCCTATTAAGCAAGGGCTCACCCATAAGCAAAACTACGTCCAACAGTGCATCTGAAGCTAATCAAAAACCTACTCACTGCTTCTTAGGCAGCTGCTCTGGGCTCTGGTGGCAACGTCTCAGCACAGGGCCACCCAATTCAAAGGTCAGGGACTTGGGAAAGGAGTTAGAACCACGACAGCTTCTGCAGGGCTCCATCTGATGGTGGTGCATTCTCCTCAGATTCCCAGTGTGCATTTCTGTGGGCCCTTCCAAGAAGAGCACTGGACATGTCAACTTCACTCACCTATAGCCCACCTCATTCATAACAACCGTGGGTGCCATAACTAACACGGCTACCCATACCTGGAGACTATGAATGAAACAAGAATTCCCCAATTCTGCTTAGGGAAGTATACCAACTTAGGTAAATATTTCTCAATGAAGCTCACCTTCTTCTGCATTAAGGTTTGTGTGAGAAATCAGTGGGCAAGGATATTCAAAAGACATTTACATACAGCTCTGGCTGGGTGGCTCAGTGAATATAGTCCCAGCATGCCGAGGTCACAGGTTCAATCCCCGGTCAGGGCAATCAACAAGCACACAACTAAATGGAACAAATAAGTGAAGTAAGTTGATGCTCTCTCTTTCTCTCTCTCTCTCTCTCTCTCTCTCAAATCAATAGGAAAAAAAATTTTTTTAAATGCATTTACATAGAACCCAAAAGGACTCCTGTATACAAACCAGGTGAGTATGTTTTCCCTGTGCTAACCATTGCCAGTGCTCCTTTTAGCCAACCATGAAAAACAACAGAGTTTGAAAAAAATTAAGGCCTATAAAATAGTAACCAAGAGAAAGCCTTAAATGTTAGATTGACCCAAGTATGAGTGATGGACTCATCAACCTTTAGCTACAGGAACCTAAGTTATTAAACTTCTCCGATCCTCACTTTCCTCCCCTGTTAGAGGACAATTGGGAAGCCAGGAATTAGACACCAGACCTGTTTCCAAAGCCTGTCTTTTTAACCACCACACTGGACTGGTCCAGATTCTTTAAACAGCGCCAGGCTGGGGGGAACTCACCGCAGCTGGGCAGGCCAGCCAGTTAATCTTCAGGAGTGCCAGAATACCTTCTCCAAATGAAAACCAGGGCCGCTGTGGCTAAACTCCTAGGCACAAGGGGAACAGTGTCCCTCACTAACTTTCACATATGCACAAGCTCAGCAGTTGGGTCTGAAACAGGGGCGCGTCCCTTTTAGTCGTGAGACTAATAAATTAAATATGTTTTGTCACAGCACAAAAAATCACGCGTGAGTGTGGAAGCCACACTTCAGGTTAACCAGCTTTCTCCAAAATCAAATACGCCTCCAAACAGGAATGTCTGCTGTTTCGAAAGCTGAGGAACAAAACTGAGGTTGACATGTGACACTTGAATTGGCCAACTTGACAAACTTTCTACGTTCTCCTGAGAGGGTCATAAGGCTTATTCTCTAAATATCTTAAATGAGAAATTACAGTTATCTTAGGATGTCAGAGAGTGTTACAGCAATTCTGAAACAGACGTGTCGGTTACCTCACCCAGAGCCCCACATAAGTATCACAGAAAAGAGGCCCTGCCGCAGGAAAATCGGTGTTTGTGGGAAGTATGGCATTCTGAAGATGGCGTGCCTTGACCAACAACATTCAAAGTCAAAAACATTTTTAAATTGCGTAGCAAGCAAAACAGAACCGAAAGTTGCACCACAATTTGCAAACCTTACCTTAGACAACAGGAGAGTCCGCCATCCCCAAAGCTGCCGCTCAGGATTATCCCACGGGCAAAAACGACACCAGGGACTGGGAGACAACCTCCGGAAGTCGGGCTGCACCCCACCACCTTCTGACTCGGTCAGCCCCCCCCCTGCAGGATTTCAAGTGGAGAACCACGCCCCACATGACAGAGCCAAGTGTGATCCTCTCCATTATCCTACCAGAAGGCCGACCTGCAGCCGTGCCCACCACCCTCCTTGACTCAGCTGCCTTCCATGATGTCAAATGGCTTAGCCTACCCCAGGCCAAACCAATCTAATCTACCTTTAATTCTAGTCATTTGTGTTTTGTTTTCTCAATCCAAGAAGAGAGCATGGAAGCGGGATGGACTAAGATGGTCTGGGGACCGAGGGGGGGGGAGACTTCAGAGAGAGGGGACATGGGTGCAGGGTTTAGAAGAATGGATGACTGACTGCCAAGTGGAGAAGGCAGGAAGAGCATTCTAGGCAGAGGGAACAGCATGTGCGAAGTCCTGGAAGAGGCCTGAAAGGCCCCAGCAGGCTCGCAGGGCTAAGAGGCTGGAGAAGCCAGCTATCCATGGTCAGGAGAAGCCCCTTGTTTGCCTCACTGAAGGGACAGAACTAGATCCTGGAAACAGAGGGAAACCAAAGAATCTGGATTTGGTCAAGGCCCTTTAGTCAAGCTCCTGTGTTCATGGAGTCTGATGTTATCATGCCAATACCTCCTTCCTCAACTTTCCTCCACCTTCCTCCACCACACAATCAGGTATTGTTACCTACAGCTCTTACAGCTCCTCAGACTGTTTCCACTAACTACAGAAGACCTGAGGATGGGAGCCTTTTATTTTATTTTTTAACTTGTATGAATATTGAGTGAATGCTCAATGAATTCCCAGTTTTTATTAATTCAGATTTTTCCAGGGGTTAAATTCAGCAAACTAGGTTCCAGGGATAAGAGTAGGAAAAGTTCCAAATCAAAGTCCCCATAGCCTTAGTACTGGCTGCAAGTGGCAGAATCCAGAACCACAAAAGTTAACTTCAAAAGCAACTACACTTGGGACTACCCTCCATGAACTTGGACTCCTCTCCCTTTCTGCCCAGCTCTGTTCCACCACCCAAGCTGAGAGTCACTCTGACTCCTCCTGGGAATACTGGGCCAGGAGGAATAGGTACCAGTCCCTCCCTGGTTCTGAACATACCCCACCGACTAGGAGGGCGGCGGACAATCAATGCATTTAGCAAGTGCATCTGGCCCTGAAGTGAGAGGGAGTCTGTTCCTGGGTGTAAGTGCCAAGTTGCAGGAGGTTACCATAGCAACTCCAACAGGGTGCAGCAGTGGGCAGCTTTGCACAGAGGTGCAAAAAACCCATTCCCTAACATCTGGGCTTTTGCTGTGCACATGGGATCCTAACAGGCACATCATAGCTTTAGGCCCTCGCTTTGGGATTCTGCAAAAAAAGAGGTGGAATTTTTTAATATTTGCTAGTCTAATGGTCCCTTTGTCGTGCACCACACATGTCTCCATGTAGCACAGGACACACTGCATGTAAAGTTCAAAACAGGCTCTTCAGAAACACACAATTCCCTTTACTCTTTCCTATGCACTATGACAAACAGACTGTACTTGCCTGTCAGCAGGGCTTCCACACGAGATTTACAGCCCCGACTAACCAGCAATTGCACATTGTGATGAGCAGCATATCCACAGTGTCCTCACTCCCAGTCAGCTCCCCGTTCTTCTATATTATTAGTACATTTTTAATGCAAAAATAAATAATGCCATCAAGAGCATAGGTTGGTTCAATGGCATTGCTGAGCTGCGCTCCAGGCCTGTAAACCAACTCGTCCAAGGCCAGGAGATTTCAGAAATTGTTTTTCCATAGGAATGGGAAACTTCCTCATGTTTTCAGTGTGAAGCTATCCGTTGTGAAGAAAGAGCAAGAAGAGATGTCAGGTGACATTCCACTTGTGGCTCTAGCCTATGTGTCCATCAGGAAGCCATGTCCCTGCAAAGTGAGTTCTAGCTGGTGGGGCATAAAGGAGCTAAAACAGTCTCCTAGACATTACCATATTTTTTCTTGAATCTAGAGACTTACTTGTGGTTATTTCTGAATTCTCTCCTGGGCAAAATAAGAATGATGGACAGCATCACTAAAGAAACCGGATTGCACAGTGGGTGTGCCCAGCAGGGTGAGAGAGACACCTGCCATGAAGAAGCAAGGGGAATTTCAGTTGCAGAAATCACAGGAACTTGTGGGGGGGGGGGGGGCTTCGCCAGGTGCTGGGGCAGGACCACAGTCCTTTTCCCTTTGCAACCTGGTAGTGAAAAGTGGGGGGTCAGAAGTGAAGTAGTTTCTGGTACCTGAAGGAGTTTTGTGGCCTAAGAGATGAAAAAAGGGGTACCAAGAGAGATATGTGGACAAAGGAAGGATGGAAGAGCGGTTCACCCAGGGAGGCCAGGGGTGCCTCTGCCTACCCAGGGTGTTCTCAAGAACAAAGAGGAGAGCAAAACCACGAAAGGAGTTCAGCTGGGTGACTTCTCGCTCGATCCAGGGACCTGTGAGGTGGCACGGAGATGTGGAGGTGGCTGTCATATTTGTAGGTATGAAGTAGGACTCACCAGGATGGACACTAGAGGTACAGGAAACTTGAGTGTCCTGGAGGAAAGGCCAGAGAGAGTGTCAGTAACCTGGTGACAGATAAGGAGCTCTCAGTAAGTGAAGAGGCAGCCAGTGCAATGTGGCCCGCACACGCCTGGCAAGGCGACAGACAGCAGATACCTGTTTCCTACTCCCCCAGGAAATGCTGTGGGTGGACGTGGGTGTCCAAGGAGTAGGAAGCGAAGAACTGAGCATGTGGCCAGGGAGTAGGTAGCCAGGCTTATGGGGGCCCAGCTGGTAGCAGCCCCGTGGGGCTGTCGATGCGCTCCTGAATGAAGGCTGGGCGGTCAGGCCGGGAAGGTTTCAGGGACACTGGCAACCTGTTCCTCTGAGTCAGGGCAGATGCAGGAGAGTGAGGGCCCAGCACTCAGGTGGGATGTGGGGAGAAGTCAGGGGCACCGAGGCGCCAGCCCGCAAGTGGGTGTGGAGAACGGCCTGGAACGGGGCGGATCCAGCGAGGTAGGAGTGGGGGAGGGGAAGTCGCCGGCCAGTGGATGTGTAGCGCGAGCCGAGGTGGGGGGTGGGGAGCCGGGCCAGCGTCTCCGGCCGCCGCGACCTCCCCCGGGACTCACCCAGCACGAAGTAGGGCAGCTCCGTGTTCTCCAGGTCGTCCACCACGACCATTTCTCCCGGGAAGTCGTTGCGCACCGAGAAGAGGAGCTTGGGCTCGGAGGCCGAGGGGCTGTGCATGATGCTCAGGTCGTTCTCGCGCAGGAAGGGCAGCGCCGACACCGTGATGCTTTTGAGCTTGCACTCCAGCTCCTTGGAGGGATCCACGTCGCCGGCCGCCGTGGCCAGCACCGCCGCCGGCCCCCAGCAGCAGGCGAGCAGGGCGCAGAGCCCGGCTAAAGCCATCTTGAGCCCCGGCACCTTCCTCCCAGCGCCGCGAAGGTGGGGGAGGAAGCGAGCCGGGAGGGAGCGAGCGGGCACGCGCGGGAGGCGGGGGCGGTGGGGAGGGGACGCGCAGCGGGAGACCCCGGTACCCAGAAAGAGATGCCGCTTGCGGTGCGCGGGGCTTAGCGCTGAAGCCTAGAGAGCCCGCGTTCTTTGTTTCTTCCAGACGCTGAGCTGGGGATGGGAAAAGGGAGGGGGGTAAGAGAGGAGTAAAAGGGAAGGAAGGACGTCGGGAGGAAAGAGGAAGGGAGCCCGGGATTCTAGGGAATCAGGTCAGCCCCCAGCAGGCTCCCCGTGCTCAAGCCTTTCTCCTCTTTTGCATCCCTCCCGAGGAGCCCACGCTTGGCTATTGACAACCTGCCAAGCATTTCACAAACCGGTCTTTGCAATGCAAAGTCTTCCCTCTCGCAACGTTATCCTGAAGGCTCGGGAAGGGTACACGCCTTTAAAAGCGCTTACTCAGAGCAGGTGTGGGGGGATCCCTCTAGATGCAAATACACCCTCAGTTATTTTGTGTATATAGGTGGTCCCGTTCTTGTCTTTTTTTAAACCACTAGTTGGACTTGTTTATTGGATAAGCTGGTGTCGGGATCAATGCACTGTGGATGTTTTACTCAGCACTAACTTGGCAGAAATAGTTAAAGAAAAATATTAATTCTATAGATATAGCTAGATTGAGTTGTAGATATGAACAACAGAGAACAAAGCTAACCTACTACATACAGTTAAGCAGCAGACCAGAACTTTCATTTGCAACTTCACTCTGCCTCTTTGCTTCATTTCTGTTATAAATGTTATCTGTTGTAATCAATATGAAGATGACTGGGGGAATGCTATAATAAGAAACGTTGAGCCTTTAATTTTAGAGAACCCAGTGACTAGAACAGAGCTAGAAGAAAATGAGATAAAGTTTCCAAGCACTCTTAACAAATGGAAAAGGAATAAAAGAATATCCTTGGGTATGGGTCAAGTCAGTCCTCGGCCCAGTCAAGAGTAGAGCAGGGTAGATGAAAACAACAGCAACAATGCATATGTTTTGTTTCCCTTAGTGCTGGGCTATGTTGCCTTAAAATGATGACAGTGTGCAATAAACAGTAGTAGAAAATGACATTTTTGTGTGCTGGAATCTGGTCTTTAACTGAACTTTCTCTGATATGATGACCAATAACGTTTTGGAGAAGTATGCCCCTCCACCATAATTGATTCAATGCTGATTTAAATACTAGGTGCTGTAAGACTGTTACTGGTAATTCCTACTCTCTAGGAATTTAATGCACTAAGCTCTCCAAAGAGGACTCCCATTTTAGAAACAATGTCATTCTTATTCTACCTGGTGTCAATTTATTGGCATATGTGAATGCATGTCCTTAAAAATAAGCTTTTGCCACATATTTCACAAAGTTTCTCTAGTTGATGAATGGGAATAGAGAAAAGGAGCCATATTTACCGCAAAAGAAAAGAAAGAGAAAGAAAGAAAACTTCATGGCAAGTCTGAATGGAATGTATCTGAGAACTGACCCAGTGGTATAGTACCAGGTAGCACTGCAAACTCCTGCAAAACAGACTTACCAGCTAACGACCTTTCTAAGACTCATCCTCACCTTTGTTACTCCCCTAGGAGGCACTGAGGTGGAAAAAGACTCCAGGATACCTTTTTCCTACTCTCAGTAGCATAAAAAGCAGTATTAAACTTAGTTATACAAGGTTTATCATTGAAAAATCAGGGTGAACGCCAGGAAAACACGCGTATTCCTAGAATGTGGGCAAACGGCAAGAAACTATGAGATCATCTATTAACCTAGCCTCCTGTTTAACAGATGGGGAAATTGAGGCCAGTGAAATAGGTGTTTCACCCAAGATCATTCTGCTAAGGAGGGGTGGAGACCACAAGATATTTTTTTCCTTTGTGCTCTTTCCACTACACAGGTATGGAATATTTAGGTGCATCCATAGATAATCATTGGACTTTATGGGTCATGGTAACTCATTCAGTAAACATATGCATACCTACTATATGCTGGGTATTAGGCTAGGCATGGACGGATACTAGGAGAAAATTACTCCTCTGCTTTTGAGTAGCATGCAATCAATTATCTTGAAATCTTTCTAATTTTCTGAAGTGTCTTGAGTGAATTTAGAAAACCCAAGTGAACCATTTGGGATTCATTTTCTGATAAATCAACTTCTAGTATTCTATGCCTACCTATTGTCATTTTTACATGCTTTCTTATTGATATGTACAGAAAAAATAGTTCATGGATAAAATATCCATTTAAAAATGTATATATAGTTGGAAATAGTTGGGAGTTGGTGTCTAAGCCTTTACAGACTTCTTTCACTATGGAACAGTTGAGTAAGAAAACTGTACAAATAAAAAGAGATAGTATTTTGCCCAAGCACTGAATTCCTATAAACTTGGATACAGTGTCACATGGTCTCCTCTTAGGGAATTAAATACCTAGAGATGGGGGAGAGGTTGAAGTTCAGAAACCAGCCCATCTGAACCGTGTAATGTTTTATGTTTAAATGGGACTGGTAGAAATTTATATGCATCTCACTCATTACCTTTGTGGATACCCAGTATGATGCAGTGAAATAACAGATCTGGATTCAAGTATCAACTCCACAATTTGCTTATTTAGAGGTGAGCCTGGACCATTCTATTTTTTAAAGACTTTATTTGGCCTTAGCCAGTTGACTCAGCAGTACAGCATCAATTTGGCATGTGGAAGTCCCAGGTTCGATTACCAGTCAGGGCACACAGGAGAAGCACCTATCTGCTTCTCCACCCCTTTCCCTTACTGTATCTCTCCCCCTCCCGCAGCTATGGCTCACAGGAGCAAGTTGACCCCGGGTGCTGAGGATGGTACCATGGCCTCACCTCAAACACTAAAATAGCTTGGTTGCCAAGCAACAGAGCAACACCCCAGATGGGAAGAGCATCGCCCCCTAGTGGGCTTGCTGGGTGGACTGTGGTCAGGGTGCATGTGGGAATCTGCCTCCCTGCCTCTCATTTAATAATAAAAAAAGACTGTATTTGTTGACTTTTTTTTAGAGAGAGGGAGAGAGAGAGAAAAAGAGATTGGGGAGGCAGAAAGCATCAACTCGTAGTTGTTGCTTATTGTATGTGACTTGGCAGGGCAAGCCCAGGGTTTTGAACCGGCAACCTCAGCATTCCAAGTCGACACTATCCACTATGCCACCACAGGTCAGGTGAGCCTGGACCATTTTTATCTTCAGTGTCCACAACAATAAAATGAGGTTAGTGATCTCTGCCCATCCCATAAACTAGAGATAATATAAGTGTAAGTGTTTATATGTGCTAAGATACTATAAAATATCAAGTTCTATTATCCCCAATCCTGACTTTTCTCTTGAAATCCGACTTCTTATATTCAGGTGCCAATGGCCTTTCTCCTTGACTCATAATTCTCCCTTGATTCCAAATGCTTCCCTTGCTATTAACATACTCTTATCACAGCTGCCAGGTTGATCTTCATGAAATCTTTCTTTCATTATGCCATTTGAACCACCCGCCACCCGTGGGAATAAGTTCAAGCATGGTTTAGAAATTTAAAAACTCTTCCAAATCGCATACTACTTATTCTCGTATATTTATTGCTTACTACACTGTCCCTGCCCCTCCCCCACAACACACATGCACACTCCAATTAAATTGAAGTCCGTTTTTCATTTTCACTCTTCCTGTGCATTTTGTCTACCTGGAATGCACCACTGTGTTCTCCAGATTGTCCCATTCTTGCAGACCAATACCCAGCCTCATCTATGTCTTGACTGCCTCCTCTCAAAGCTCTGGTCATGGAGGACCCCCTCACATACACACACACACACAGGAGGCCAAAGGCCATTTCCTGACACAATGTGTTACATTCAATATTCTTATTAGCAAAATAGAAACAATAATATATGCCTTTTAGAATAGTTGTGAAAAGGAAATGAAATTATGTATAAAGGATCTGACACATTTTAGGCATTTAGTTGGTGCTCAGTATGATAGCTTTTGCCATTATCCCCTTATTCAATTACTTCAGAATCATCTTTGTGAGATTTTTTTCCCCATGTAGTAGCCAAAAGCAAATTAAGTGATTTACACTCTTAGCTCTATACCCAGGATAAATGATTGTATATGTCTACCAAAAGACATACAAGAACATTCATAGCGGTTTACTCATAATAGATTTAAAAAATGGGAACAATCCACAAAAAAATGGGAACAATCCAAATAGGTACCAATTAGAGAATAAAAAAATGTCATACAATCATGTAACAAAATACTACACAACAGTAAAAAACATGCAACTACATGGATGAACCTCCCAGACATAAAGATAAATGAATGAAACCAGACATAAGAGTAAAAATGTATTACTCTAATACTGTATTTATGAAATTCAAGAACAGGTAACATTAATCTTTGAAGATGGGAATCGGAATATGGTTATCACTGGGAGAGAGGTTTTGACTAAGAAGGTCAGGACAAATTCTTTGGAGTGCTGAAATGATGTGGCTAGTGTTCACACGGATATGTATATAGGCAAAAAGTCATCAAACTGTACACCTGTGGAATTGGTTCATGTATATTATACCTCATTAGGTTTTCTTACAAGACTCAGGACTCCATAGAAGGAAGTACAGGCAACTTTTTCTTTTTTTCATGTTCTTTTCTTGTCTCCCACTTCACCCCTTTTCCTTTTTCTCCCTTAGAGATCTTTGAAATTTTAACTTTCCATTGAAATTGATAACAATCTGTTCAACTATTCTTTCCCTTAACTCACTCCCTTTCCCAGTGTTATGAGAGTCACAGCAGCTAATGTCTTATGACCTGGGACAAGTGCAGGGGGCTTCTGGCACTGAGCAGCGCAGGAGTAAATAACTCAGCAGTTGGACAGCAACAGATTTAGGACGTCACTGGTTCACCTGGATATTTTATCCAATAGGAGATTTGGGGACCCTCTGAGGCCACCACTCTTTGTCACATTTTGTAGCTTAGGCAAACAAATACCTACGGGCTGGAGAAGGAAGGTCAAACCTGTGTAAGATACAGAGGAGGGAATAGAGGTGAAAATGGTGGATGGTTGGGACTAAGGGTGTGTATGTGAGGAATAGTTCTAATTTCCCCCATCCATTCAGAAAATCTGGTTCCTTTATGCTTTTTAGCTAATCCTGATTTACATTACTTTGACATTCATTAAACCTCTGCATTCTTTTTTTTTTCTCCAGTTTTCTTTTTAACAAAATGTTCTAATGTTTGGTGTTGCTCTTCCTTCAAGGTACTAAATTAAACCACTTCTCTCCCTTTTTGACTGTATTTTCTCTATAGTTCTCCTAACACATGACTTACTGTGAAACCCCCAAATTCCTTTGCCAGCTCCAACCCCGAGCTCTTCCACTGAATGGGAGTTTTCTTCAACTATAACTCTCTACTGCTCTTGCCAAAATTCAGTGTAGTGTGCTCGTTAGCTCTACACAATTCAGTTGTGCATCCTCGTTAGGACATCAAGAATATATTTCACAGTCTTTGATTCAAAGTTAATATTTTCTCCCCCCCCCCATCCCCAATTCACAGGCTCAGCTACAGCAGCTGCTTCATAGAAACAAGGCTGGTCCTGTTCTGAATTTCTGGTCTCCCTTTAAAAACCAAATGGAGATGCACAGTCCCTCTTCCTGACACTCACTGAAGTGAAAGGAGACACACAGAAGGACAACAGCACAGGCAGTACAGTTCCCTCTTTGGGAAGCAGGACATTCCCCCCCCCCCCTTCACTTCTCCCCAGAAGTTCTTCTTGCCTTTGTCTTCACAATCCTGTTTGGGGACAGAATGTTTCTTGATTTAGCTGTTTAAAGTCTCTAAATCTGTTTCTACTCTTCTGAGTTTCTTCCATATTTCTCCTCTTTTTCTCTCTCTCTTTTTCACACACACACACACACACACACACACACACACACACGGTGACATAAGTCTTTCTCACTTAGGGACTCATTTCCAGTTAAGTAATTCAGGACCAAGAGGCTAAAATACACAACACGACTGAACAAAAACCTCAAATTAGAAAGGAGAATAACTCAAATGGGTCCCTATCCCTGGGAGTTCTAGTTAAGCAAACAAAATGGTCTGAGACAAATGATTATTAGAACTCGGGAAGATGAGAAGACAATGTAATTAGCTCCCAAGCTTCTTCCTATTCCTCAGTCTCCTTACACTCGCCAACTCCCATCCTTGAATATATCCAAACCCTCCTTCTCCATCCCAAAAAGCCCCTGCTGCAAGGCGGGGAGGGTTCACAGAGCTGGTCCCCCCGCCCGCCCGCTGACCAAAGGAGACAGCGGTGAGGCCCCGAGCCCGCCCTCTGCCAAGTCGCCAGCCAATGGGCGCCCGTGGGGACTGTGGCGCTGCGTCCCATTGGCTACCAACCTACGTGCATAAGAAAGAGAGAGAGAGAGGCAGGCCCGGCAGCATTGTTATCTTAAGACACTCATCTGGTGTCTGAGGCTGCAGGTGACACTGCTTAGGTGCGGAGCTCGGTGTCGGAGCGGGGACGCGGGCGGCAGCCCGGGCTGGAATCGCCCGCCTCGGAAGCTGCTGGCGGCGGCGGCGGGGGCTGCGCGAGCATCCCGTTCGCACTGGTCCGGGGATGGGCACCTGCCGCGCGGTGCGAGCGCAGGCACCGGTCTGCGGGCAGCCGAGCGAGCGCTGAAGCCGGAGGAAAGGGTTTTGCCCGTGCGCGAGGCAGTGATTTCGGAAAAGAGAGAGAGAGAGACAGCGGGTGAATCCTTTCAGAGTTGCAGGGAAAGCGAGATCGTGGGTTCCTCGTCGGCGCAGGGACAGGGGACTCCTCTGGCTGGGTGTTGCACTTTCCTTCCTTCTCCCACCTGCCTGCGTGCGCCCCGGCCCAGCGCCGAAGCCCCACTTCCGACCCGCCTTGAGTGCCGGGGATCCCGGCTGCTCAGCCGGAAGGCAGCTGGCCAGGGGTCTAGCGGCGGCGGCGGCAAAGCTGGGAGCAAGAGAATTTGAAAAAAGACTTCCTTTCCCTCTCACGCGCTGAAAGGGAGGCATTCGTGTGTCCCCAAATGAGAAAAAGCCACAAGAAATCATGAAGTAGAAACTTTGGAAAGCTGCCACCGGAGATGTTGTACAAAATCCTGGAATCTTTTAGGAGTGTCCTCCCAGTCGGTGGAGGTTTGGGGAGCAGCTGATACTGCCAGGAAGGCTCTTGCAAGGATCCAAGGTAACTGTGCAGGGTTTGGGTGGTTTTTCTGTCCCCTTTCCGTTGTCCTCTTGGTGTGACCCTTGGTAAGGGGATCATTGGCCCCCCATCCCCACCCCCACCCCTGCGACCCTGTTGCCCTGGTGCCTGGCAGCTGCAGGCAGAAGGAATGATCCCATCTGGTAGTTTCTGTTTGGTGGAGCCGAGGCATGCACTTTGGGGTTTAGCTAGAGATGGTCCTGTTACTGCTTCCTGGTGTTGCATGGCTGTCACAGGGCTTGGGCACTCTGCCTGACCTATATTGCTTTCACCTGGTCTAAGTCCTCAAAGTTAGTGCAACTCCCATTAGCTTTAGAAAATCCAATCAGCTGCATAATTGCAGAAAACAATGAGGACTTCTGCCTGCTGTGCTGAGGCTGTACGTGGTTCGCTATGTTTGCAACGGACCCTATCGTGCAGAGGTCGTGCTACATGATACATTTATATTCACATGTTCATGGAGCTCCGTGACATGTCTGTCGAGGTCTGTCTACTCCTCCTATGCACATGCAGCTAGGGAAAATAACATTCCAAAGAGTGAACCCTGTAGGCGCAGCTCGTCTCCCCAGGGTGGTGGCAGGAACCCACTGATGGAGTTGAGCCTGGCTGCACACTGGAAGGAGGGGTGTGCTGGCATTATCTGGCCATCTCTTTCCCTGGTTCTGATCGTTTGGGTGCACACCCTGAGGCTGCCTGTGGTATGTGTGTTTGTGAGTGTGTGTGTTTGTGAGTGTGTGTGTATGCGCGCCCGTGCTCGCAGCTGTATGCAGGAAGCGGGCTGCCAACAGAAGAGCCATGCATGTGCGGCTCTCTGCCCAGGCCCCAGATGCTGGAGTGTTCCTTCCTACCAGGAGCCTGAACTTGGGAGCTGCTGTTCCGGCCCTGAGGACTTTTCTCCTTGACAAGCAGTCAAGGTGCATATTTATCCAGGGCAGATAGACCTAAGCCAAATATTAACTAATCATCAAGCGAATGCACTCTAATGTGACTGAACAGACCCCTCTGTATAGCACTGTGTGTGTGCTCTTCCAAGCTCTGGGAGCCTGTGCCCTGAGTAGGAAGAAATGTTTTGTGAAAAGGAGAGCAATTAAAACAGGCCTGTTTATAGCTGGATAATCTGAGCCTTATCCCACAGCGACGAAGATATGTCAGCATAGACCAATCAGGAGTCTAAAAGGTACATTGTCAGCTAAGTATTTCTGCCTCTGTCCTTCTCCAGACATGGGCATGTGGAAGGGATACTCGCAGAATGCATGCAATGCCAGTGTTAACCAAGCAGCTCAAGTATTTTACAGCATCCCCTGGGGGGCAGTCTGATGACATCAGGCAACAGCAGAGGGATGCTGGAGTTGGTGTGTTTTCCCTTTTGACTTCACACAGTTGTGTGTATGTTATTTGTTTAAGGCAGGACTCTTGGAGTTTCATCTCAGGCCAGAACAAGTTGCTTTGCAGCCCTGGGGGCATGACCAAGCAATGCTACCACAATGGCCCTGGGATCTCACCAATGTCACGGCTGCTGCCTACTGTGGGGAAAGATGCATTCTTTGCTTCTTGAGGACGGATATGACTTGGGTAGGCACAGAGCACGGATGCGAGACGTTTGAGGGAAAGGTAGCACATGTCAGACAAGGGTCTTCGAGCTGGAAGGCAGCTGGCCTGCAGCCATGGAGAAGACAGAAGCATCCTTGACTCTGGCTTCTTCCTCCTCACCAAAAATGGGGCCAGCTGTGTCTCCCCAACTGGGGTGATGTACACTGCAGTGTGGGCACAAGAGGAGTGGGGGGAAGGGCAGAGGAGGAAGGAGGGTCCTGCTCTGTGAGCACTGGGCCAATCTCAAGCAAGGAGAGCATCTCCCTTTGGCCCTTAAAGATCATCCTCTGGGTGTTCCTGTCTGGCCTCCTAACAGGTTGTTTACTGAGCAAGGCCAGAGGGCAAAGAACATCCCTGCGTCATCAAGACCTTCTGATCTTCTCTCCCCAGGCACAGGCTACACTGGGGAGCATCCCATAAAAGAGATCCCCTCTGGGATGGTGCTCCCCAACCCCTCCCCTGCTCACAAACAAGAGGTAATGTGGAGGGACTGGAGACAGCTGCGTGGGCACTTTCTGCTGACTGGGATGCTTCATATTGAGGTTTTCTGGTTAGTGGTTTGTTTTCCCCACTGTGCCGTGTATTTTTGGCAATTCAACTCTCTCTTAAATAAGACCTTGTCTACATTTTATAATGGCATCCTTTTGCAAAAGGCTGGGAGCATTGTAGGGAGCTCATCTAATTAATCCTCACATGGCTTATTGTCTCATTAATCTTTGATTACCCTGAGAAGTAGAGCTGGAATGATTTTAGCTTCCTTCTTAGAAAAGCAAGGGCAGGGGACCCTGGGAAGATGAACCAACTGCTTTACTCAGGGTCACATGGCAATTAAGGGAACTTGTCAGGTGGGGCATGGTTCCGGTCACTGCTAAACCAACCCCAAGCTCCACGATTTCTCCTTGGACTGGCTTAATCATCGTGACTGTAATTTGATTCAATTTTTCTGTACTCTACAGGAATGGGAGGTTGTAGTGACATACAGCTGCCCCTCTGGCACTGCCTAAGGGCTGTGAGTGGACAAAGTCTTTGCCCTCAATGATCTTATAGTCTAGTTAGGAAAACAGGCTTACCTCTGGGAAAAGGTGAATGGCAATAGACAGTCTAAGCAGCAATTCAATACTTGAGATTTGTGAGGCTGACCTAATTAATCGACGATTGATCTGTCCAGATAACAAGAGCTATCCGTTTTGTAGGAGGGGCCAGTTATGTTGTGCCTTGGGGGATGGCGTGGGATTTGTTTGAAGAGGGAGAATTGGGGAAAGGACTTCAGCTGACAGGGGTGCTAAGGGCAGCACAAGCTGGAGAACCTAGAAGCATCAGGCTCGCATGATTCTGTGGGGTCTTACCCTGTGCCACGTCTCCACCTGCACCCTGGCAAGGCCATACACTTGGGTTAACTATTTGAAGCACATACTGGCTTAGAGGAAGCTGCCCTCGGACCAGGCAGAGGACTGGAATGTTGGACATCTCATTGGGCATGACAATTACCTAGCCTTCCACCCACTCTCAAGCCTAATTCATGAATTATGGGGGAACAGAGCTCAAGGTCAGAGAGCTTATCAACATTACATCAAAGAAGAAAAAAGCTGAATGAAGAAATTGAGGGAAAGCAGGCAAACTGCAAGAGAACATGAAAAAAGTCTTTTCATAATTTAGAGTTAGACTCTCCAAAGGGAGAACCTTGCTCTTCCTCCATTTCCCGTTTCCCCACCCAAAAGCCCCTGTTGGGCTTTGCTTAGAGCCTAGAGTTGGCATAATGCCAAAGCCCTTAGGCATTTCGCATCCAGCAGATTTTCAATCTTAAGATTCTTGAGCATGCCCATGTACATAACCTCTTGTCTCTCCTCCTCTTCCCTTTTAATAAAACATATGCCATAGCAGTCACAAAGGAGGAAACCACAAAAAGCCAGAGGGGTGGGGTATGGATTGCCTGCAGCCATACCACGGGGTACTGATTGATGTTCAGCTGAGCAGTAGAGGGGAGAGGCCAGCTGCCAACCTGGGCAGCGCCCAGGAAGGGCTTAGGGCTGCAGACCACCAGGAGATGCCTGTGACCGGTCAGCCACACTCCTATGCTCTGGCCAGGAGCCTGGTCACCTAGAGAAAAGGTCAAGGCAACGCATAGGTCCTGTGAGAGAACTGGGGACACAACCACCCTGGTCATTTCACTGGGTTGGAGACCCCTACTCATGCTGCATGTCCCTGGTTGCTTGGGTGGCCCCATTCCAACATGGAACAAGTCCCTGTGAGGCACTGAGAGTTGAATGACTTGCCTGAAGTCACATCCTATTGGCTCTCAGGTCAGGAGGAAAGTCCCCAAGAACCCATTCTGTTTGATTGCTGAGTGCCAGGTGCTCACCACAGGGACAAAGTCCTGAAGGATATGCTCTTTCTCATGAAAACTCCCCCAGGCCTATTGTCACATTTCTTTCGGTTGTTAAGTGACCAAACAGCCTGAAGGTAGCACTCACACCTTTTTTTCCTTATTGCTCACAGGTATCCACAGCCACGTTTGAGGGCAAAGGTAGAGGTCCAGGCCCACGTGTGCACATGTGGCTGGGGATCGTGGTTAAAGCCTCTTTTCTTAGGGAGTGAAGAGACTGTCAGCTCAGTTCTGCCTCAGACTCGGGCTTCAGAGGGCAGGTCTCGTCTGACCAATTAGGATGCAGTTTGATCTCTCCTGAAATTGTCACTCTGCCATGCAGAGGGATGTAAAGTTGAGTAAGGTGATGACAGCATGAAATCTTTAGAGCCAGGCCCATCAGCTGTGGGGTGCTGGATTGAGCCAAGTGTGTGGGCAGTCTGACACCCCACAAGACTGGGCTCAAGCCCATGGTGTGCCACCAGCACACGAGCCACCAGCCATGTGTGCAGCTTACGCACTTGAATGTGTGCTAAGTGTCAATTACACAATGGATTTTGAAGACTTAGTTTAAAAAAAAGAATATAAAATAGCTGATCAGTAATTTTTAAATATTGATTACATGTTAAAATGATTGGGTTAAATAAAATATATCAAGATTGGTTTCATCCATCTCTTTTTACTCTTTAATGTGGCTACTAGAAAAGTTGAATCATATATGTAGCTTGCATTATATTTCTTGTTGATGGCGCTGGTCCAGGCCCTGCAGAGGCTGAGACAGGAGAAGCCAAGACATGAAGAGAGAGAGCATGGGGGTGGGGGGAGCAGCTTCAGAGCGTCCGAAGTCTAAGGTCAAGGAGGGCGCAGGCAGCTGACACAGGCTTATATTTGAGGGACCTCACCAACTGGCTCAGCCCACCCAACGCATCTGAAGAGCATCGCACCTGTCAGCTCACATGCAAACAGTTAGCAGGTAGGCTGCCTGGTAATGTGATCCTAATTTTTTGGAGGTCCTGCCTGACAGTGGAAATAACCAAATAAATGATCTTTAGGGTTTCGTTCCAAAGTACGAGGACACAATAGCTGGGATCAGCTGGGTGCCTTGGGTTTTCTCTGCCACACTATCACCTTTCCTTCTGAGAACTTTCCTTCAAACCTGACATGTAGATGATTGGGGGCGGAGGGGGGGGGTAGAAACAACACACTATGTGTTCAAGATTCTTTTGTGGGCCTATCAGTGAGAAGAATGGGGAGGAGGCATCCCGGCTGAATTTTACTTAGTAATTACAGGTTTGAATATTCTAATTCACTCATTATTATTATTCATGGTGATAAGGTTTGGCCACAATCTGCACCCCTCATGTTTGCACAGCACCCCACGGTTTACAAAATGTGTTAGGAGCTTTTTCCCACCTGATTCTCACAACACCACTGTGGAATGGGTAAGGCCGCTCAAAGCTTTCCACGCTCCGCCTCCAAACCAATCCTTGTACCTTTGTTTTCTAACCCTTCTCTTGATGCACACTCAGTCTGGTTTAATCAAACTGGTCTATTGACTGTTCTTCAATGTTAACTGTGTAAAGTAGGAATCAGTACCTCTCTTGAGCGTGTGTTTCATCATCTACAAAATGAAAAATAGTAATGCCGCATCTTTCAAAGCGTTGTTCTAAATGTTAAATGAGATAAAATACATACAGCGGCAAACACAGTTCCAGGCAGATAGAAAGTGCTCAAAAAATGTCAACATCCTTTCTCACCCGAGGTTTTGATTTTGATATTGCCAAGATCAAAATGGCCAAAGGTGAACTCATTATACACCAACTTCACACTCCCTTCTCCTAGTTCCTTGCTTTGGTTAATGGCACAGCCAAACCCCCAGAGGCATAGTTAAGAAATATGGGTTGTCCTGGGCCCCACTTTCTCTCACACGCCTCCCCCTACATGCAGGCAATCCCGAGGACCTGATGAGGTTCACCTCCTAATGTTTTCTCAAGGCCATCCACCCTCCTCCTGCCACAATCTTTTGTCAGGCTGTTGTCCCTGCTCACCTGGACTTTCCCAAGACTTGGTCTCCCTGTCTCTTCCCTTGAAGGCTAGCCCATCCAGCCTCCTTCTCACAGCAAGGGTGATCTTGGTAATGGTAAATAGAATTGTACATCTCCCCTTAAAACTCCCCATTTCTTTTTTTTTCATTTTTATGAAGCTGGAAACGGGGAGAGACAGACAGACTCCCGCATACGCCCGACAGGGATCCACCCGGCACGCCCACCAGGGGCGATGCTCTGCCCATCCTGGGCGTCACCATGTTGCGACCAGAGCCACTCTAGCACCTGAGGCAGAGGCCACAGAGCCATCCCCAGCGCCCAGGCCATCTTTGCTCCAATGGAGCCTTGGCTGCGGGAGGGGAAGAGAGAGACAGAGAGGAAAGTGCGGGGGAGGGGTGGAGAAGCAAATGGGCGCTTCTCTTGTGTGCCCTGGCCGGGAATCGAACCCGGGTCTTCCGCACGCTAGGCCGACGCTCTACCGCTGAGCCAACCGGCCAGGGCAAAACTCCCCATTTCTTAGTATGACAACCAGGAGACCCTTCCTGAGCTGGTCTAACAGCCTCTCCTTGCATTTCTGCACTTCCCCGCCTTGCTCTGCAACCTGAAACCCGGGGATGGGGCGGACAGGGCAGCTCCAAAGCTGTAGGCTTGCTGTGCTGCCTTCCTGCAGGACCTTCCTGGCCCCATTCTATCTTTCCCAAGGGTTTCTGAGCTTTAAGATTCTAAAGATCATCTCCTGTGTGGAGACTTCCCTGGGACTCTAGGCCGGGATGAACTGCCTCCTCCGTACTCCTACACATCTCACGTCAACTCGGTTCCGCCCGCCACCCTCCGCCCTGGGAAGGTTTGTTTGTGTGGCCATTCCACGCTCAGAGGTGGGGCTGGGATGGGGGTGGTAAGACACATAGATTTCTCATTATTATATTATTAGTAGTATATTATTAATAGTATATTATTAGTATATTATTATAAATATGTGCCAGGAACTCTTCTGGGGGTTTGGCAGTGAAGAGCAGGCAAAAGTATTGCCATCAAGTTGCTCACATTCTAGAGGGAAGGTAGGATTGATCATCACAAGAACCATTATTACTAATGTTGCTGTTGATAGGGAACACTTTGGTGGTACTTATGTGCCAGGCGTGGTACTAAACACCTTTATGTACATTAACTCACTTGCTTCACCAAATGATCCTCGAGTTCCCATTTTTAAAAATCCTATATTCCCATTTTACAGATGATGAATTAGAAACCCAGAGAGGTTAAAGACTGTATCCAAGGTCATGTAGCCCGTAAGCAGGTAGCTGACATTCTAACCCAATTTAGATCTTGAGTTCCTACTCCTTGTTACTATGGTATCCAGAAAGTAACACACGTGAGCAAAGAAATAAAGGGAGAGGATTTCAGGTGCCGATAACGAGGAGTTATTAAAAGCGAGTACTGGGGGAGAGGTGGCTGCGGCCGTGGTCAGGAAAGGTTTCTGCACGGAGGGGACTTCTACACTGAGAGCTCATCCATCCACTGAGGAAGGCAGCGATTCTGGGTGGGTGGGATTCGGGCATCTAAGGAAGAACAGCGGCATGGGCTGTGCAGCCACGGTGTCAGCTGCCCTCATCCCTGCCCCTCACTGTTGGAGGTGCCACGCTTGGTCCCAGGTGGCCTTAGGGAGCAGCAAACTCTCCAAATGGTCCCAAACCTCACCCCCGTCAGTGCACCTGTTCCTTTAGTTCTTTTGGGTTAAGATCTATCTTACCAGGTATCTGGTTTGCTGCTGTCCATGACGGTAGAAGGTGCGGATAGACACACACCTGCACACATGCACGCACACGCACACACACGCGTCCCCACTCTGCTGAACCACTTTAGTTGACTTCTCTCTGGTGAGTGAACCTTAGTGAAGTGCCAAGCATAGACACAGCCAAAAGGCTGGACACAACCCAGAGATGTGAGCAAAAGGGAAACAGAAAATTATTTTTTAACAAGATGAGAAGTGAATTGGACTGGAGGGAGAGACTTTGTTCAGGGACAGACAGACAGAAGAGGGCACTTCTGGGATACTGACCATGTCTGTTTCTTGACCTGGGTGGTAGTTTGTGCTATAATTTTCCATATACATGCACATAAATATAGATATATATATACACATATACATACATACCCACATATCCACACACAAAACACACCACATGTATACGCATACATACATATTATCTTCTCTATGACTATTGCTCATAATAAGGTTTATAAAAATGATCTGCCATGTTATTTATAATAGCCAAGATTTGGAAGCAGTCCAAGTGCCCATCAGAAAAGGAGTGAATAAAAGATTTGTGGTACATTTACATAACGGAATACTCCTCAGCCGTGAGAAGGAAGGCAATCTTACTCTTTGTGACAGCATGGATGGATGTGGAGAGCAGTATGCTAAGTGAAAGAAGCCAGTCAGAGAAAGACAAGATATGATTTCACTGTTTTGTGGAATCTAAGGAACAAAATAAACTCACAAACAAAACAGAAACAGAATCATAGATACAGAGAACCGACTGACAGCTGTCAGAGGGGATGGGGTTTGAGCGACTGGGTGAAAAAAGGTGAAGGGATTAAGCAGAGAAAAAGAACCTCAGACACTGACAACAGTGTGGGGATCACAAAATGGACTGATGGGTGGGGGAGGTAGAGGAAGGTAAAGGGGGGCTAAATAGTGATGGAAGGAGATGGCTCGGGGTGGTGAACACACAGTACAGTATACAGGTGATGTGTTATAGAGTTGTGCACCTGAAACCTGTATAATTTTATTAATCAATGTCACCCTGATACATTCAATAAAGTTTTTAAAAATAATTTGGAGATAGTTCATACATGCTGAATGTATATCCAAAACCTACTTTATGGTACAAATTGTTGGCTTTTACTTATATTATCTCATTTAATTTTTCTTTTGTGTTTTGTTTTGTTTTTGTATTTTTCCGAAGTGAGTATCAGGAGGGAGGCAGACAGACTCCGGCATGTGCCCGACTGAGATCCACCCAGCATGCCCACCAGGGGGCGATGCTCTGCCCATCTGGGGTGTTGCTCCACTGCAATCTGAGCCATTCTAGCACCTGAGGCGGAGGCCATGGAGCCATCCTCAGCGCTCCAGCCAACTTTGCTCCAATGGAGCCTTGGCTGCAGGAGGGGAAGAGAGAGACAGAGAGGAAGGAGAGGGGGAAGGGTGGAGAAGCAGATGGGTGCTTCTCCTATCTTCCCTGGCCAGGAATCAAACTCGGGACTTTCACACGCAGGGCCAACGCTCTACTGCTGAGCCAACCAGCCAGGACCTCATTAATTTTTTATCACAGCCTTATGAAGTAAGTACGCTTCCTGGTCAGAGGCTGACATTGAGGAAGACAAGGCAGTGGGTTCAGACCCATCAGGGAAGCACTGTGAGTCAGCAAGGTGGGGACCAAAGGCCTCCGACTTCCGGGTCAGATGAACTTGGGCTTCCATCTAGTCCACGTCACTTACTGTGTGGACCTTAGATATGTTATATAACCTCTCTGAGCTTCAGCATCCCCTCTAGTAAAACAGAAACAATAACCCCCTGTCTTGTACAACCATCATGAAGACTAGAGAACATGATTTGAAAATTTCAGCCAAGCTACCCGCCGCACAACGGGCATTCAGAGAATGGCAGCTGATGTTTTGTCTCCCCAAGCATGGAAGCACCTGAGACCTGGACTTCCTCAAAGAACAGCGATGGCTTTTAGCTGTGGTCAGAGTCAGGCGGTAGCTTCAGTGTAAGCTGTTCCAGGTCAGTGAATCAGGAACTCCCCGGCAATAGTACCCTATGCTAGGCACCATGCTAAGTGCCTTCCAATGCACTGTCTAGTCTAATCATCTGACAACCCTCCGGGCAGGGTTATTATCTTCTGTTTATATTAATAGACGAGGAATTAAAGTTCAGAGAGATTAAGTCACGAGCCCAAGGCCACCCGACTGGGAAGTAGCAGAGTTCAGGTTGGAAGCCAGGTTTGTCAGATGCCAAAGTGCACGCTCTGGGAAAGGGCACCTCTGTGGTCAAGGTCAGGTTTAACTGCCCCAGGGTTGGAGCTCCATTGGTCAGGAGTGGGGTAGAAGTATGGTTCCCCCTCTGGGGATTTCTGGGACAGGCCAAGAGGGTTGGTGCATATTCAAAAACGCTTCACATTTTTGAGTGTCATGCTTTATGTGCTAGGCACTTAGGATGTGTGGGCTGAATGTTTCGAGTGCCTCTGTTTCGGAATACAGGTGTGTTCCCTTTTCAAAAGAACAGGCTTTCAAAACAGAATAAGATTTGAGTGTCCTTAGGCTTGGAGAAAGAGGTTTCCCCTAATTACACAAGGATGTATTAGCAGCAGTTTTTAATCTTTTACAAAAGCAGTAGAAGACTCTAAGCAAATACACTCTTACCTTGAACCCCAACAGATGAAGCAGATAAAAGCGACCTCCCTGATGAGAGCAGGCCAGGGACCTGGAGCTTCCCCACCTGTCCCTTCTCTTTCCTCACCCATCGGTGGTCCCTGAGTCACCTTCTGAGAATCTAAAGGGTGTTCGAAACGCATTGGAAACTACCACACTGCCGGATTCCTTTAGAAAGCAAGGCTTGCGATTCATTTCAAATAACAGGTGACAGACCCAAATTGATTTTAAAATAAGACTCTCACCAATCCGCACACACCTGTGAAGTTCAGTGAGTCCAGGACAAATGGCTGTTGTCCCGCCTGGTCCTCGATGGTTGAAGATGCGTGAAATCCAATGCCCGTGGAGCAACGCCCCCTACGTGTCAGGCGCTGGGAACTACCAGCAGGGGGAGTCAGTCCTAATGACTCCCTATGAAGGAGATGTTCTTATCCGCATTTTGAAAATGAGAAAAGTTAAGCACAGAGAGGGTAAGTCAGTCATCCTAGATCTCACAGCTTGTGAGCAGGAGAGTTGGGATTCAAACCCAAGCCGTGGGATGGGTTAGAGGGCCAGGGTCTTGCAGTCACCGAGGGCTGCAGCCTCTTTAAGCACAGACCGGGAGTGACAGATAGTACTTCTCTCCATTACTTTTTCCAATACTCCTCAGTTGTGAAGTTCTACAGAAGGATTCTCTCTGGATGCTCTTGACTTCAATGGCTCTGCTTTCTAGGTACTGAAGTCTCACCAGAACCAAGCTATGGTCCTCCCTCATTGTCCCTTCCCTCTTTGTCCCCAACCTTAGGAGCTCCTGTCTATCGATGTCCAGCGCCAGTGGTGGGAGACCTTGGTGATTAGGGGGCGCTGCCCTGTCCCACTCTTCCGGGCCCTGTGCAGCATCCTGAGTGCCAGGCTGCAGGTCTGGAGGTGGGATTTCAGGGTGGGAGGGAATTCTTGCTCAGCTATACTCCGGTCTCCTGGAGATGGGGCTTCCTGGAAGAGAGTGCCATGGGGCTGCAGAGGGACGTCCTCGGAATCCCCTTGAGGCAGGGGAGTGTTCAAGCCTCAATAAGGAGTACATGGGCAGTTCAGTTCTGTCCCGCCCACTCCAGTGTTCAGCCACTCAGCATAGTATAAATGAGCCATCAGGCAGGAGCATGGAGGGTAGATGTGCTGTGTTCCTCGACCGACAGGGTCCAAGGGGTTCCATGCATGTGCCTCTGTCCCTTTCCAAAATCTTAGCTCTTTGGGACTTGAGCCCTTCGGGATAACCGAGCAAGGTCAGCATCCTCTTCAAGTCTCGGGGCACTGGAGACCCCTAGAGGCCAAAGGCTGTGTTACATGCCCTGGGCTGTGGAGGCACAGTCAAGGTTCTTTGCGGAGGTTGCTGAGTGGCTGTTACCTTTCCTAAACCCTTGCTTATATATGCAGCCCTGGCAAGCTCGACATGGACAAGGACAGACGTGTGCGTGTATGTGTGTGTTGTAAAAACAATACTGTGGTCCTCCCTCTCCCCCCTTGTGTGTGTGTTGTAGAAGCAATAGTGTGGTCTCTCCCTTGTGTGTGTGTCTGTGTTATACAAGCAATACCGTGGTCTTCCCCCCACCCATGCCTGTGTGTGTATGTGTGTGTGTTTGTGTGTGTGTGTGTATGTGTGTATGTTGTAGAAGCAATAGCGTGGTCCTCCCTTCCTCCTTCCCTCCCTGTGTGTGTGTATGTGTTATAGAAGCAGTAGTATGGTCCTTCCCCCACCCCTGAGTGTGTGTGTATGGTATGTGTGTGTGTGTGTGTGTGGTAGAAGCAATAGTGTGGTCCTCCCTCCCTCCCTGTTCACCCACTTTCCCTTTGAATGCCAGCACCCCCTGTGCTGGCCCTACTCACCCCTGCAGCCACCGAAGTCAGCTCTCCCCACCACCTCCATCAAAATATCTTTCCCTTGAGGCCCTTCACATCTCTCAGTAACCTGATCAACTAATTTGTGCTGAAGTATTAATGACTAATAACGATTTAATATACTGCCCTCTCAATTAACACTCCAGCATTTAGAAAGAGAAATTCATAGATTTCAAGGCAAGTAGGAGACTCGAGTTCTTCCTTCTTGAAAGGAACTGGAGACCCCTCAAAATGTATCAAGCAGACAGCCGCCCCTTCAGGGCAGATGCTGCACCACCAAGCTGAGCCCCGTGAGGGGCACTGTGCAGGGAGCAAGCAGAATGTCCCACAGCGGGATGCTCTCAGCCACAATCCTTCAAGACCTCGAGTCTGTGACAACTCCCATCTAGCCTTTGTTAAGATAAGCCTGGGCCCTGGCCGGTTGGCTCAGCGGTAGAGCGTCGGCCTGGCGTGCGGGGGACCCGGGTTCGATTCCCGGCCAGGGCACATAGGAGAAGCGCCCATTTGCTTCTCCACACCCCCCCCCCTCCTTCCTCTCTGTCTCTCTCTTCCCCTCCCGCAGCCAAAGCTCCATTGGAGCAAAGATGGCCCAGGCGCTGGGGATGGCTCCTTGGCCTTTGCCCCAGGTGCTAGAGTGGCTCTGGTCTCAACAGAGCGACGCCCTGGAGGGGTAGAGCATCGCCCCCTGGTGGGCAGAGCATCGCCCCTGGTGGGCGTGCCGGGTGGATGCCGGTCGGGCGCATGCGGGAGTCTGTCTGACTGTCTCTCCCTGTTTCCAGCTTCAGAAAAATACAAAAAAAAAAAAAAAAAAAAAAAGAAAGATAAGCCTGGAATGCAAGAGCTCACAGAGGTGCCTCCTGTTGTCTGGTGGGTGTTCCCTGACACACGAGATCACATGGGCATCAGGAGCACAGGCTTAGGGATGATCAACTTGGCTTCAAGTGTTCGGTTCTGCTTATGGAGCTTGCCAAGTTGCTTAGCTACACAAGCCTCAGGTTCCACATCTGTCAGATGGGTACAGGAAGCCTCATGCCACAGGATCGTTTTGAGTATGAAATGAAGTCATGCAGAATTAGCATGACTGGTCTGGGGTACAAAACGTGCTCCGTAAATGGCACTTCTTATTCTTCACCACCTTGTCGTTGTGTCTGTTATTCTTGCCTTATCCCAAACTTCGAGTGCAGGGTGGCATTGACTGCTGCCTTTGCTATTCCTGAGCGGGTGAAGCAGTCCAGCACCCTGGGCGTGGCTGGCTTGATGATTGAACTAGACTTCTTTTCAGGTGACAGCAGTATGTGAGATACCCCACCACCACCACCACCACCCCCACTTAGCTTTTTTTTTAAAATGTATCTCACAAATGCAGTGAGCGAAATGGATTGGGCAGTGACTTAAAAAGACTTAATGCATTTTGGAAAGGAAAAAAAAATGCCACAACAAAAACGGGTTTGTTTCTGTGATATATGGTTCATGTGATATGACAAAAATCCATTTTTATGCTGAGGAAAATTGGCTAATTTTAAAACAGTTGACACACGCCATATGCATGTGGAGAAATGATAGATTTAGCCCAGGCAGACAACAGAAGAGCACAGAGCAGCGATCTGTCTCTGGTAGGGCTTCCGTTGGAAGAATTCTTGGGTGGCGGACCTGTTCCACCCAGGAGAGGGGCTGCAGTGGAAAACAGGCTGGCCCTGGCCCTGGGGTGCCAGATGGATATATTCGAGCATAAAGATACCAGCCGCCAAACTTGGGACCCAGACACCATGTTTACACGACATGAGTGAGAAGAGACTTAGGGATGCACATACAGCAAGCTTTATGTGCACGACGGTAGAGCGTATAAAGATAGTGTCTGAATCACAGGTGAGACGAGCACAAAGGATACTGAAATTGTCAAGCCACCCTGATTTGGGGCAATACCTCAACTTTGCCTGATCACTCTTTCAGTTGGACACAGGGATGGTTTTGGGGCTTCAAATGCTACTCATAATGTCCTTGGATCGGATCCTCTGGTTGTCGGATCCGCATAAAGCACATTGAAAGGGAAATCTTGTGTGTTTTTGATGACGGCGAAGAAATATCATATGAAAGCAAGATGCTACAAAGATTGCATAGGAAACAAGAAGTGACTGTAAAAAGTTTAAGAAAGATGAGCTCTGTCGTCTTGATGTCTCTCTTATAGTTCCTATCCACTCACAACCCCTAGGATAGGTCGACCAGAAACCCGGACCTGTTACAGGCTAATGATGCACAGTTCTACTTGACTCAAAAAAGGGCTTTATTTTATTTTATTTCTTTTAAGGCAATATTTAATTAGTGACTGCAGAGGGGAAAAAGCTGAGCAGCTTAGAGAAGGTTTATGGTTCAGGTCTGCAGGACTCAGCAATTTGACATTCTAATCCTGTTATTTCTCACCTGAAACTGAACAGAGTCAGCAGGGCTGGGCTTTTTCTCTTCCTCTAACTCATCTAGCTATTAGGTTTCCCCTCCCCTGAGTCCCCATTCTCATCCTTTGCTTCGTTGACTTCTTTGTCCTGTTTCCTACTTTATTTTTTTATTTTTATTATTATTATTTTTAGGATATCAAAAAGCAACACAGAATGGAAACCAGTATCTTGGTGGTTTGTTTGTGACTGAGCCATTCAGGAGGGAAATGACTGCTTCCTCTCTCTCCTTGGCTTCCCAGACTAAACCTGCTGTATCCCACGTGCACTTAACTACTAAGGTGACTGCCACCAAGATCCTACAGTGACGCTCAGCCCAAGGCTCAGCAGTGTCCCTGGATCCCTTTTTTTAAAAAAATTTTTAAAATATTTTATTTATTGATTTTTAGAGAGAGGGGAAAGAGAGAGAGAGAAGGGGGAGGAGCAGGAAGCATCTACTCCCATATGTACCTTGACCAGGCAAGCCCAAGGTTTCGAACCGGCAACCTCAGCATTCCAGGTTGACGCTTTATCCCACTGCACCACCACGGGTCAGGCTCCTGGACCCTTTTTTAGTGATAGACTCTAAACATCTGGAAGGCAGGATCTCAGCCTTAGTTGTCATTGTATCCCAAGTTCCTCGTCATGGTCCTTAGCACAGGGGAAACTTTGAATGCTTATGCAATGAAATGAACCTTGCCATAGCACCCTCTTTGCATAAAAATATGGGATTCTAGGAGTTAGCGATTATCTCTCCTATTAAGGAAAATTTAGTATTCAGGATTTCAAATTTAAAGAATTCCAAAATTAGGGAAGTGTTTTCTCCAGTGCAGTGGTTCTCAGAATTTAACGTGCATCTGGGGAGCTTGTTAAAATGCAGACTGTTCAGCCCCTCCTTCAGAGAATCTGATTCTGTAGTTACTGTGTAAAATGCAGAAAACTGCCTTCTCATAGCAGATGATGTAAAGACCACATGTTGAGAAACACCGTTTTAAGGCAAGCCACGGGAAATGTTACCCAACTCAGTTTGGTGGGACAGCAGTGTCTCTCAAGTGGTTAATCAATGTTATGAACAACAACAACAAAAAGGTCTGTGCTTGGAAAAGTTGGGGGACATGGCTCTCTTTCCTTGCCCACCCATCCCCTCACAGTCAGTTGGAGGTTTACAATGCACTTAGAGTGTGTCGGAGGTTGTGAAAAGTTTTGCAGTAAAGAAACATGTTTTAACTTTGTTTAACCAAATAGTTCCGATAGGTCTTGACCTTGAAACTCTTATTTATATAATTTTTTTTTTATTTTATGGCTAAGAACCTATTCAGTTTTGATGAATTTGGTGTGAGAAACACTGCCATACAGCGGTGGGTGGCACCTACTGGACAAGACAGATATTGCAACTCAGCTCTACTATTTATTACTAAATGTCCTAAGGAGAGAATAAACAAAGTGAGTGGGGAGCTGCAGGAAATGGCTAACCAAGGAGGATGTCTGATAGCCTGGGGAAGGGGAATTAGGTGCATATCCTGTGCCTCCCAAATCCCAAATTGAGCTGAAGGTATGGCTAGCTTGCTGACACCTTGATATGGAATGCAGTAGTCTTTACCCTACTCTCAATCTCCTCGTGGTTCCTGAGCATGAGCCGTATCCCTCAATGGGCTAGCTGGGCGGGATAACACAATTCCAGTTTTGGCTTTTGACAAGTTACTTCAACTCTTTGGTCCTATGTTTCCTAATCTTAAAAAGAGGAGAAGGGAAGCTAATGACACCTATGTTGTTATAAGGAATGAATTAGTACACACACACATCACACACACACATGTACATAATGCTCATCCCAGTGCTTGGCACACAGAAATATATCCAGCTTCTTGCACTGTCAGAGCCAGGGGATGAAACGGTGGCAGTAGGAGACCTTTCTTTGTCACTACTTTTCCCGTTGCTAATGAGGAGATAACAGGAGTTCAGAGTTATGGTCCTGGGAATTGAGAAAGACACACCTTGGCTCCCAGGTCCTGGATCTTTTCCCAACTACATATGGGATGTGGGTCACTGGGATTTACACTCCAACCAGGATTCTTGGTTACTGTAATTTCCCTCTTCGTAAAATATGAATCATACTAGTTACAGGCACATCCCACTAGGGAACTCTACATCTTCATTAATGAAAGCAGGAGAAGTGTCCCACAGCAACAGCTGAGAATTTCCCAGCCCTGATTTCCAAAGAACTGACTCACATGTGCCAGGTGTCGTTTTAGACACTCTGCAAATGCAAACCACACAGTTGCTCCTCTAAAGATCAGGAAGCTGAGAATTAGGTAAGTTTGTAATTAGCCTGAGATCACACAAGAGGGAGAGGGAGAGGCCAAATGCCATTCAGATCTGTCTAACCCAATCCCCGATCCCACTCCCAACCCCTCAGAGAAGGGAGGAAGGAAGAAGGCAGGAGGGGACAACTGAGGACCGGCTCCTGAGTGACGCAGACTTAGAGAGAGCTACTTAAAAATCACACCAAGATCTTTGAAATCAGCCTTCCCAGCACCCTCTCTTATACCTAAAGTTCTCTGGCACTAAGTCAGCTGTTCCCAGCTGTCACAACGTGCGCCCATCTCTTAACAGAAAATGCTTATGGTGCGTCCAGGCTAACGGACCAACCACCAGCCGCCAACTCTGGAAGCCCACGGAGACAGTTGATCTTAGTCCGTGACTACTTCAAAGGCCTTTCATGCTGAACTTGTTCCTCTGGACCACCAAACCCCTTGGCAGTCACGAGTTTCCGTAGGAAATTCTTCCTTCCCAAACTAAGCACGTCCACTTACCAACTTGAGTTCTTCTCTTGCAATTTTCCTTTGGATCAGGCCTCACGCATCCTGAGCACAGGACCAGGAACAGAGCAGGGGCTGAGCACCCATCCTCTGGGGCTTCACGAGAAGTCTGGGTGATCAGCTGGTGGGAAGGAGGAGGGAAGGGAGAGGTTAACCAAAGCGACCTCATGAAGGCTCTCCTAACCACTGCTGTCTGTAGAGCTCACGTCTGATCATAAGGAGTAAATTTTCCATCCCACTTATTTGATCACGTGCCAAGTGGTTCACTGTGGATCAGGCGTCCCCAAACTACGGCCCGCGGGCCACAATGAGGCCCCCTGAGGCCATTTATCCAGCCCCCACTGCACTTCTGGAAGGGGCACCTCTTTCATTGGTGGTCAGTGAGAGGAGCACTGTATGTGGCAGCCCTCCAATGGTCTGAGGGACAGTGAACTGGCCCCCTGTGTAAAAAGTTTGGAGACCCCTGCTGTGGATTCTAGGAACCAGGTTGGCCATGGATTTACTGTTGGAGGTTGAAGCTGAGTGGTGGGTCAAGAGGGCTTGTTAACATTGATTGTTTCCACTGTTGTATGTGTTTAGGAAAGGTCTATAATGAAAAGGATTTTAAAAACCATGGATTCTGGAGTGAACGTGTCTGAAGCTAAAAAATTTCAGCATAATCGCTCTTTTGCTGTGTTATCTGGAGCCAGTGATTTAAATGTTCTGAGCCTTTGTTTTCTTATCAATATGATGGAGTAGAAATTGAATGAAACTGTGAAATAAGGAGCTTAGCACAATGACTGGCCCATAATAAGTGCCAGGTAAATAACAACTATCATTGTTGCCATTATTACCGCTTTATCTTGCCTGTTAGTATCATTTTGTGAGTTTCTTACAGCAAGTACTGTAACTTTATTGAGCTGTGTCTTCATTCCATCTAGTTCAATTCCAAGCTCATATAATAAGAATAACAAATATCCCTTTGAGTAGTGAGTTTTTTGTTAACCCTTTGAGTGAGGACGTACATGAACGTTTGTACTACTCAAAAGGGATATTTCCTGAGCTCCTCCAAGGTGCCAGGCACTGCCTAGGAGCCTGAGATAAATCAGTGAACTAAGTAGACAAATAATAAAATCCCGGTCTCTATGGAGCTTATATTTTGGTAGGAGGAGACAAAAATTAACAAAATCATAATAAATAAGTGAGCTGTATTTTTCGTTATAAGGCAGCAAGCGCTGTGGGGGAAACATCTCGCAGGGGAATTGGAGCACTGCAGATGATGTGAGACGGCCAGGGTAGGACTCACTGGGGAGGCAACATTTGGGCAAAGGCTGCAAGAAGGTGGGGCGGTGAGTCAAGTGGATATCAGGAGACGTTTCCCAATGGTAGGAAATTACTATCTGTTGTCTAGTAACTACCCAGAGACACTCTGGACACCTGTTATCGCACAACTTCCAAGGTATGCATATTTTATCCCATGGGAGATAGTAAGAAACATTAACTTACAGTTGCTTCACTTTAGCTGTGCATTGAGTGCTTGTCATATATGCCATGACTAGGCATCAGACCTCACGTTCAAACCAAGCCAGTGACCCCTTGCTCAAGCCAGCGACTTTTGGGCTCGAGCCAGTGACCTTGGGCTTTCGAGCCAGTGACCTTTGGGATCATACCCACGATCCTGCACTCAGAGCCAGTGACCCTGTAACCAAGCTGGCAAGCTCATGCTCAAGCTGGCGACCTCGGGCTTTTGAACTGGAAACCTCAGCATTCTGGGTTGACGCTCTATCCACTGTACCGCCGGTAGATTTCTTGATAGCTAGGAGCATGTCTTATACTTGACCTTTGTGCTAGTTCATAGCGCTCCCTCCTCAGTATTCTGCATGGGCTAAAACCTCAGCAATTGTTTATAGAAAATAAACCTGCACCTATCTTGCCTGAGAATACCTTTTTAAGAGCAGAAATTGCAGTGTGTAGGCTTATAATAAAACTCACCTCTGTCACCAGCACCTCTATAAAACACTCATCTTTTCCATGTTTTATTAGCTGGAGGTTTTCAATTAAGCTAACTCAGGACAAAACCCAAATCAATTGCAGGGAAATCTGTAGCACAAGAGGATTCTCAAAGGAGTGGAAAGGGCCAGGGTAGAGGAGGGCAAGGAAGAGACAGAACTCTGGTCATTAATGCATTCCTAACTGTGACAACACATTTAAAAAGTAGTAACCCCAATGAAGTATTGCAGTTATTCATTGTGTGACCTGAATTGAAAGCTATAGTTATATTCAGAGTTGATTCTAAAAATCTAAACAAATGACCAGAGAGAAAATTAAGTATGCGAAAAAAGAGATCTGAAAAAAACTTTTTACAAGGCAGTCAGCAAGATTTTCTGCCATGAAGCTACCTGACAGGTAAGACCTGTTTGTCAGTAAGGTCCACTGGGTAATTGGGTTCTTTAGTAACCGAACCTCCCAGAATAGGGTCCAAGACAGGTCTCTGGCCAACCCTCATCCACACTGAAGGGTGTACAGAGATCCAGAATGATCCTTTTGGTTGCCCCTGTTCCCCTCCAGAGAAGAACCACAGCCAACAATGGTAAATTACCTTCGGGCTTGCTACAGACACAACCAATCAGAGGTACTGGTTTGCCCTGCTTATCGCAGGCCTGCCCTGCCTGGTGCTGAAGAATCTTTTGCCTTTTTTCTTCCGGCAACTGTGTCAATATAAATGCTTCTCAACATGGGACCGAGGCAGCATTGATCATTATTTTAAACAGAGGCCTCAACACTGAGATGTGTTCTGTCCTCACAAAGCCTGGTTGTGCAGCGGCCCCTCCCCGGAGGGGCCCTCACAAAAGCAGGTTGTCTATCTCCTGTCTCCTAAGGCAAGCTCATGCATAAACCATCTTAACGTTCAGTCGTGTGCATAAATAATTTAAGCCTGGCTTGTGAGGGAAGAGGGAAGGGGAGGGCGTGGGACACCGATCACATCATCAGGCATCTCGCAGCCAAGACCTGGGAGGTCCTCAGAGCTGGGTAACAGGTGATGCATCCGTAAGGGCCAACTAAGCAGAAACTCCAATTACATCTTATTGTCCCCCTTTCTGGAACTCTGTTGACAATGGCTGGGAACTACTATGATTCTAAGCTTCCTGAGAATGTTCCTATCTTTTGCTCTTCTGGAGGCTGATTCCAAACTAGAATGACTCTGGCCAGCTTCCTTTGGACATGGAGATGGACCCCTAACTCCCTGGGTGGGTGGGGTACAATCACAGTTCCTTTGAATCTCCCCATTGGGAGACTACAAACACTACAGAGAGGAGTGTGACCATGTCTCCTAGCTCATTTTTCCTCACAACACTGGAGTTATGTGTCATTTAAAAATGTCCCTTCAAGCCAATTCATCCATCTGTCCCTTAGACCCGCCCCTATCCCTAGGTCTTCTCGTCTACATATATGTCAAGTTTAGCCCTTTCTGCTTATGTCACACTTCCCTCCAATCTCCTTCCCTTGTTCTCTGTCAGCCAGCAAAAACCTCTCTCTTCCCATCCCCAAAGCAGCCCACATGCCATCTGTTGAGGTTGGCAGGCTCCTATTCTCTCCTCTCTTTCGTCCCCTGGTGGGAGGTAGTCAAGAAAAGCATGTGGGTCCCTCTGAAGCAGCTGTAAGCAAACTGAGCCCCTCTGATGGGAAGAGGGCTTCGGGGTACCAGTCTGCCTGCCTGGACCCAGGTGAAGCGACACACAGCAGGGTATGGTTAGAACAGGCTCCACGGTCAGACAGCCTGGTTTCAGTGCTGGACTCCACTAGTTCTGTGATCACGCCTGAGTCCCTTCACAGAGCTAAGCTTCCTCACAGACCATGTAGATGGTCATGTGTGTCTTTCTTATAGGACTGTGCTTAGGATAAAATGAGATAATTCTTAGCTTAGCACAGTTGCTTGGCCTGTAAATGTCAGCTCTTATTATTACATCATCCCGGACCACTGAGCTAGAAGAGCCCAATGTTTCCCTCCACCATCAAGAGAAGTATCCAGCACCTTCTAGTGCAGAGGGCCCTGGCTCTGTCCTTGTCTTTCCAGGGAGCTTCATCCCTCAGGAAAGTGTAATGGCTCCATTGTCTCTTTAGCCACAGAGGACTAGCTCACTAATCCAGGATCCCATCACCAAAAAGCCCTAAAACATGTATCCTAATCGAACAAGCAGTGATTTGCACATAGTGCATTTCTGGAGCTAAATTTCAAAGAACAGTGAGAACTTGTATCTGGAAGGCTTTCAATGGTTGGCTTTGTTACCCAGGCCAACCTTTACCCTGGGAAATGCATTCTTGAAGCCATTTCAAATGAGCCTGACCAGGCAGTGGCGCAGTGGACAGAGCGCTGGACTGGGATGAAGAGGACCCAGGTTTGAAATCCCAAGGTCGCCGGCTTGAGCACACACTCACTAGCCTGAGCGTAGGGTCACTGGCTTGAGCATGGGATCATAGACATGACCCAAAGGTCGCTGGCTTGAGCCCAAGGTCACTGGTTTGAGCAAGGGGTCACTTGCTCTGCTGGAGCCCCTCTCCCCCATCAAGGTACATATGAGAAAGCAATCAATGAACAACTAGGATGCTGCAACAAAGAATTGATGCTTCCCATCTCTCTCCCTTCCTGTCTGTCTGTCCTTATCTGTCCCTCTCCCTGTCTCTCTCTGTCTCTGTCACAAAAAAAAAAAAAAGACGTTTCAAATGAAACTGCATAAAACTCTAGAGAGCTGGATAATGAGAACAAAATGCCATTACGCCATTGCCTTTAAGGACACAGGACTCAAAGGCCTGGTGGTTCCTTCTCAAATCCTGCTCCTTGGATTTGTGTCTTTTACCTCTAACGTGTACAGAGGAAACCCGGGCTGGAAACACCGCACATTTCCCATCCTCTAGCTGCATATTTTGAAGCTAAAATTTTGCAGTGACTAACCCTTACAAAGATCAGGTCGATTTTTCTATGTTATATAAAATATGTATTTCTTCTTACATTTTTCTCTGATACCTATCTCAGTTTAATCTCACATTAAAAAAATAAAAGATTATAATGGAAGACCACCTTTCTTTCAAATTGGTTTAAAAGTGGCAGCAACCCATTGGAATAATGAAAATAATGGGGAAACAACTTTCACTGTGGGATTCGTGTTCACAGTGGAGCTGTTACTCCAATTATTGGAATAAGGGCTCCACCGTGAGCAGAGATAATAGGGTTCTCCTGCTAACCTCATTTCCTCTGATTACTTCCCATGTTTGATTGAGATTCCTCACCAATCTCATAACGTTAGGAGTGTTCTGATTTGAACCTTCCCTAACAAGGGAAGGTAGACCTTCTGCAGCTGAGACGAGAGACCGTAATCTTTAATTGACAGCCCGCTGCTCGTGTCATTACACCTCTCAGTGAACCAGTGTATGCCGACGTTGGCTTTGGGTGGAGGGGCCTGGTAATTATCAAAGGATTAGTTTAGGAGGGAAGTGATTTGCAGAAATAGAGGTGAGATTAGAGGTCGCACTGTGAAAGCCATCTGGTCCCCAACTTAGTCTAAGTTACTTTTCCCTTTTATTATACCACCTGTGTCTATGTGTATAGGTTGGTTTGTGAACGGGAAATGAGTCCATCCAAGCTGGACTCTTATTAAGAACATCACTCATCCCCTGATACAACTGAGTGTCAACTTTTATTACTACCGCTGACCAGTGGCCAGACCTCATATTCAACTTGGGATTATTTATAGTGGTGAGTCTGAACATGCATAAATGTGGCTCAAAGAACACTTAAATTTTGTTTTTCCCAAGCCCCCCTACAAATATGTTGTTGGAGCAGAAAACAAGGGCAAAGCTTTGACCCCGCTAAGCCAATCAGTGGAAATGAATGAGCACTCACACCATCGAAAACATAAGGTAAACAAGCCAAGACCCTGACAAACTTAGAAACAGAGCTGATTTAGGAGTACCCAAGATCGAGTAGCCCAAGAATAGCAGAAATTTGGCCAGCCAACAAGGGCTTCAGAGTGTCCTACTCCATTGGACATAGGTACCCAACAATAGCTAACTGCTTGCCCTTGGATGGTGACCCCCATTCCAACGGATACAACCACTCATCCTACAGCAAACCATGGCCCACCCTGGGCAGAAGAGCCCCGGGAGAGGAAACCCACCTGGTGCTGAGGCATGAACTGCGTGGGAGGCCCGTCTCGTTCCACAGCCAGGGTAGTGAGGCCTGGGGCCGGCGCTGTCTGCCCTTCTTCCTCCCTACAGGGCTCCACATGGGGATCCCGGTAGGGACAGTTCCCTTCACCGACCTGGAAGACAGGCGCGCATGATGGGTGAACGGGGGAGCCAAACCTTCTGGGTAACGCTGTCATGTTTCCAAAGCAGTTTTGATTAACAATAATAAAGTCCTGGATTTGAGCAATCACAAGCAATTTCCCAGGCTGTGAGGGGGAGGGATTAGAGAGACAATTAGAAAAAGTCATCTGTGTTATCTTACTGAAAGCAAATATCCGCCTTATGTTAATGGCGTTTATAGAACCCTCCGAGGCAACGCCACTGAAATTACAGGGGACGCAGCCAGGATCGCCCAACAGGCGCCTGTGCTAACTCAATTAGAAGAACCTTCAGGAACCATGTAATTGCATGAAATTCTTAGTTTCTCCTTTGTTGGGCAATTTAACAAAAATCTTTATTTATTTGTCTCTCTTCGCATGGGGAAGGAAATAAAAGTATGTCCTTTCTTGAATTTGAGCCACGCCATTAAAGCGTCCCTCAGGTAGAATGGCACAGTGAGAACTGGGCCATGTCCCACCTGTGCCCTCGGCAAAGGAGCAGTCTTTTCGGCAGACGTTGTTGGGGCGTTTGCAGAATAGTGTTGTTCTATGATTGTCTCTCCCAGTATATATATGCTGAAACTGTGTCTAAAAAGTAGCAGCCTGCCAGTACTGGAAGAAGCCCCAGCTGTTGTCTACTCCAGTCACTTCATTTTTTTTCAGGAGGCAACTAATGCTGGGGCTGGAGCTGTGGGAGGGGGGCTAGCTTGTTCAAGGCCATTGAGATATTAGTTACTGGCAAAAGCTGCAACCTGAACCCAGGTCCCATTCTTCCTGGTCCATGACCCTGGACTATTGCTACAATTAAATACAAATGCTGGTGTCAGAACTAGATGGGGACTGACACATGAAGGAGATGCTAATGATGCCTATGAGATGTTTAGCTTCTATCTTATTGTTTGTAAACAAAGCAGAAATGAAAACACGGATGTTCTTTATCCTCCCTCGTTATTCAGTAGGAGAGCCATGGGAGGGTTTGTTTTATTTTTTTGTTTTTGTTTTTTTAATTTTATTTTCTTTTTTTCAATGACAGTTTTAAGGTAACCTATAGAAAAACAAATTTTCTATTCCTCCCAACACCCTAAAATTCTGTCTCTGTAATATAATCTTAGTCGTGCATCTTTCCATTAACAGAATATTTTCCTTCGCCATGGTTTTGTTATACACAATTCAAAGAGGGCTAGATCACGGGATTCTTTCCCGCTGCAAGGTTTCTGAGAATCCAGGCCCAGGCTGAGGACGCTATGCTGTATCCTGGACTCCGCGTCACCAGGATGCATAGGTCTAAATGGGCAGGATCACACAGAAGATGAGGAATGCTCATTTTCCTGGGAGCAGAAGAAAGGAATAGGTACCTCTTAATTTGCAGGCAAAAGCTTCTGTCTAACCATTTAGTGTATCAAATCTCCTTCTATCCCCTTTTGATTTTAATAAGCCTTCATTTTCCCCTCTCTCCTGAATAGCTACCATGACTAAGAAGATTTACCTCTTTCTGTACATGTAGAGATGTTCCCTACATATTTGCATATGGATAGAAAAGGTAGGACTGTAAAGGGATGAGGCCACGTGCATGCGCATGCATGCATGTGCATGCGTGTGCACACGTGGCTGGGAAGCGTGTACATTAGGACCGGCATTATTCAGTAAGAACTAGCCATCAAATAACCTTTAGTCTCCTGGAGAGATTCAACACTCTCTTCAGTGATAATCTAATAATTAGAGCAATTGTGGGTATTCTTTTTAAAATAGTACCTTCTGGGCCTCACACCAAAATATTTTTAACTCATTCATTGATTGGCTCATTGCTCCCCAAACGCCTCTTGGTCACTTCCCGTAGGCCCAGCGACAGGGCCGTGCCTGCAGGTATAAAAGGGAAAATGACAGGCTCACCATTCCGGAGGTGCCAAAGCCCTGGGTTTTCCTAAATGAATCCTAGTCATCTCTCTTCTTTCTTATTCATTATATTTGGTTCTAAGTGAGCTTTTAATCTGAACATATATTATTGCCTCCCAGGACAAATGTTTGCCACCATTAATTATATTTACAAGAATGTGCTTCGGGTTTTGGAGGCCCTTTCAAAGAGTATTTCTGGGTCATTGCCACATACCAGGAATAAAAGTGTACCTAAGGGGCTTCTTTGATAAGCAAAATGCTCTGTTTGGATGTTTCGATTTCGCCTGTTTAGCAAAACCATTGTTATCACTGTGTAGTCTAATCCAGCGCCCACAAACTCCTCTGTGGCCCTAGGCAGACTTGTCAAGGGAGCGCAGTCTCCCTAGGGCATCCTTCCTCATCTGCGCCCACTCCCGACCGCAGAGCTCTGAGTCTCCCTGAGGTTTCTTACTTCACCTGGGTTTGAGTCCCCGCCCCGCTGCTCACTGACTCTCTGCCTTCACGCAAGTCATCTAAGTCCTCGGAACCAAAGTCTCGGAACACTGTAAGATTGGGAAAACCGTGGGATGCTGACTGTGGGCAGAGTGGAGTCAAGCCAACACCAATGCCCGCAAGTCGGGGGAAGGGAGTCAAGCCCAGAGCAGCGGCGGCAAAGAGCCACGTCAACTGAGGGAGGCCGAGGAGCGATGCCGGAGTCACTGACCCACCGCGCAACCAGGTGTGCCACATGCCAAGTGGAGAAAAATGTTTGGAATCCAAGTCCTAGGTGAGCAGCAGCAAAGACGGCCTGCAGGTAGCATCGTCCACGAGAGAGAGGCCAAGAGCAAAAAAAAAAAAAGAAGAAAAAAAAAGAAAACCTGGCAGATGGCATTTTGCTGATTTGTTGCTTCTTTTAAAAGGGTTTGGTGTGTACCCCGCTCCCCGGGCTGTTGCGTTTGTGAAGAATAATGATACCTTCCTCACTGTGGTTATTTTAAGATTTTGATGACGCACCAAGTAGGAAAGTGCTTTGAAAATTGTAAAGTGCTCCACAAACGCTAATTTCTCTATTTACCCCTTTTCAAAACTGCTCAAAGCTGGCAATTTATATTGGGATAAGAGAAGCAAATTCGTGGTCGGGAGGAGGAGCCTGATAATGTTGAATGGTTTGCACATTTTAATAGGTTGCATGCTCCTAGCCCAGTTGTTTACAATCCTCTGTATCCATTAGAATGGCCCGATGGACTCTGACACTTACCAGTGGTTGGGCTGCATACCCTGAGATTCCCATACTGACCAGTCTGGGAAGGAGCCCAGCTTTCAGCTGGGTGGAAATGGTCATTCTGCCCTTGATCATGATCACAGCATGACTCCGCGGCCCAAAGAGTAAATCTCCTATATTAGAATGTAGGTGGAAACCTAAATGATAGCCCAGACAATGGCCCTCACTTAGCCTGCCCACCCTGCATACACACTCTCGAAAAAATGAGACTCGTGGCCTTCACTTCTTACATCAGAATATACCCACTGGGCAGCTGTTCTGTGCCAGGCATATTCTGGTAAATCAACGAGAAATAAGGCAACGGTCCCATCCTTAAGCCAGTCAGTGCGTGGAAGCCACAGGCCACATGCAGACAAGGTGTAAGTAAGCAGCATGGTTCCCTGCCGTAAGTGCCGGAAGGGGGTAACGAGGAAATAGGTATAAGACTACAGATTCTGCCTGACGATCTCAAGAAAGCTTTCTTCAAATGTGAAATTTAAGACGAATGTTGACAAAGGGTCCCGTTTTGCCAGGCAGAGAATAATAAGGACAGCTAACATTGGCTTGACAATTAACATAACCAGTCACTGCTCTGAACACTTTCCCCTGTAACTCATCTAATCATTCCAGTGACAAACTTATGAGTTGGGCACTAATATTATTCTCCAAATCTGGTGCCTCCACCAGCAGTATAACCATGATGGAGGACCTTGTTAGGTGAAGTCTCAGTCCCTGAAACTCTGAAACTCCTCAGGAATCTGTTGCCCTTCAAAATAGGCAATTAGGAGATTTCTGTGAGTAAAATATATTATATATACATTTGTATATATGTTTTTATTTTCTTCTCTCTGTCATTGCTTGTATCTGACATCTCCCTCCTAATCCTGAAACAATACACATTGGTGAATTCACAAACACACCTTAGTGTGTGTCCTCCACAAGAAGGAAAAAGGAATGACAAGTCCCAATCTGCTACATTACACAGAACGCATCAAAAGACCGGCTAAGAGGTGATCGTTTAGATTAGGGTGGTCACAGTGAGGACAAAGACAGGTGGTTAATTTGGGGCAATATTTTAGAGATAAAGTTGATGGCACTTAGTGATGAGTTACACTTAAAGGGCCAGGAAGAGGAAGATGTCAAAAATTACTACCATGTTCCTATTGAATACGTAGATCTGTGACACTTAACACTGTCTATTCATTCAAACCCACTGATGAGGGAGGGGGAACTTTTAAAAATACTGACTCTGAGGCCTAACTCTAGAACTTTAAAACCAGAACCTTTGGAGATCCAGGCACTGGTAGTTTTTGTAAAAGATTTTCCAGATAATTCCAGTAGGCACTAAAGATTGAGGACCATGAGAACAGATGGATTGTGTTGTCCTTTACTCTCAAAGGAAACCACTTAAGATCACGAGGCTCTCTTGGGGGTATGTTGACTTTGAGAAAGTTTTGAGACATCCTGTTAAAGTTCTCATTTAGGCTGTGCACAACTCAATGTCATAAGTGTGCTATTTTACCATCAGGGCATTGGCCTGAAAGGGTGTGCTCGTGCCATGACATTCACACGCCTGTCTCACAACCGTGTCTTTGTTTTCTGCGCGGAGACAGTTGGACTGGGACAGGAACAAGGACAGGACAATGACAGGAGTCCCTACAGGTTGGCAGGAAACAGAATGGGTCCTGGGGCGTGTGCTGACGCAGAGGGTCATCTTTGTAAATACTATACCGGGGAGGTCTGTGTTTGTGGCTGCTCTGGGTGACTAAATCGACCAATGACACTTTCTGCCCTGGCAGAAGTTAGATAGAAACACATCATGATATGGAAACTCGGAGGCAGAGTCCAGGGAAGAGTGGTGTGGAGAGAAGAGAGAGGAGGCAAGAATAAAAAGAACCGAGAGCCCTAAAGCAATAGATAATGCATATGGTGTTGGAGGCAGAGGGATATGGTGTCGGAGTTAGACAGAGACATCGCAACGGCAGGAGAAGGAGAGGGAGGTTCAGCTAACAATCCCTCCCAGGGCAGGCTGCTTCTGTTTATGGGCAGGAAGCTATAAAGCTCCAACGGCCGCGGCAGCAGCATGCTTTCCAAGGGCCTAATTTTAGAACGTGCCTGCTAATGCCCAGGAGTTGCTAGATCGGAATTAAAAAACTCCGGGTCCCATCCTCCCCCCTTTTCTCAATAAAGGGTTATTGATTTACTAATGGCCTTTGTCTCCTGCTGAAAACAACCCTATAGAAGAAGAAAGATGATTACCTAGAGTGCAGCGGCTAACAGCTTGGACAAACGGAGTTTATAGGTGACCGGAGAGACAGAAGACAGGATCTGAAAAATCTCAGTGCTTAAGACAAAGAGGTGGGGTGTCGGGTAGAAAGAGGCTGTGAAGGGGAAGAGTGGAGTTTGGGGACAGGAATGCTGCCTTAGGATCAGATATGTAAGAGTGAGCATGGGGAAGTCCTATGTGGGTAATGGGGTCCCTCGGGTCCGTTTTGGAACCATAGGTTTGTCTGAAGAGTGGGGTGCAGTGAAGGTCTCTGGGTTGGGTGGTGAAGGCCTCCTTGACTTCTAACCCCAGCTCTCTGTTGACTGGTTACATCGCCTCAACCGTGTGACCACACTCTGGGTTCCAGTGCTGCCTCTCTGAAATAAGGGTCTGTCTTCCCACCGTTCTAGCATCCCAGGTGTCAGTGGCTGGTGTGACGGGCCTCACCCCGGGGCTTCTGTCTCTCTGCATCAGTTCCAACCCTTCTCCACTCCCTTCAGAAGGCTGGTGCCCAGAGCTGAGAGTTAGAGCAGGACACACGAAAGGGACGGGGACTGGATCTGGAAGCCGAATTTGGAGGAGGAGGCAAGAAAAGCAAGAGAAGAGAGAAACGCAGAGGCCAGGGGAGAGAGAAGGCAGGCAGAGAGGCCAGCAGAGCCAGATCCTTTGGAGAAGTCAGGGTGGGGGAGGAAAAGTGGACTGAGGAGGCCTAACAGCCTGAGCTGTGGACCCTGACAACTCACCTCGGCCATAAAATGCTGGCGCCTTGAGAAGTTACTTGATCTCTTTAGCTCCTAATTTCCTCTCCCATAGAAAGAAAATAACAGGGGAACGCAAATGCTATTTGTTGTCCTGCGGATCAAATGAGACAGTGTATGTAAAGCAATGAGAACAACGCCTGGTGCCCAGTTATTACTTAATAAGTATTAGCCACAGGCACTGAAAAGTCCCTCTGGTTTGCAGATTGGAAAGTTGCTGTGGGTTTTGCAGAAGTCAAGTTTAATGATGTTTGTGGAGTGGGGGCGGGCTGTATGTGAGGAGGTTTAAGAATAGTGTTGAGAAGCAGTTCGGGGAGGAATAGATTTGTGTCTCTGAAATAAATCAAATAAAAATGGGAAGATAAGCATTTTAACAAGTGTGCTTACCATTCCCTTTGTCCCCGGTGTGGTGGTAGTTATGACCCCTTAACTCCTGATAAATGCTCTTCAGAGAATTACCTCCCAGGTATTGACTGAATCTATAAGCAGGTGTGTTACTCTCTGGCTCCTACTCTATGACATTGTATACTTGGATCATAGCCTCACAGGTCTTAACCCTGACAAATCCTCTCTTGGGGTGAGTTGATGGTACCCAGAGATGTCCCCAACGTGGTCAAACAAATTTTACCTTCATTATTTTCTGTGCCTTTTTTGGTCTTCTCTTGAATCCGCTCCCTACCCCTTTGTCACTTCACTGCATCACCAAGAGGGAGACTTACTTATTATTCTTGAGGTTGAGAGAAAATGAAGGATGCAGCAGAGCCCCAGATGTGACCACGCAGGTTGTGTTCTGCTCAACAACGCAGGACACCATTCACCTCTAGACAACAGTATGAATGGCGTCTCTTGGTGTCATGCAAGGAGAGTCTGAATCATGGTATGGAGCAGCCTAGAGGGGAGGGCAGGGTTCCAAATCAGGATGGAAACAAACGAACAAGCAAAGAAGAACTGAGAGCATGGTTAATTGAAACTTCAGGGCCGACAAGCCCAGCAAGCACAGGGGCGATGGCTCTGCGGGCCCTCTCCGCCTGCGGCGAGGGCAGGAGGGCCGCTTCAGCCCTGGCGCAGCTTGTCAGGGCAAGGAGTGAGGACGAACGGGGTGGGACAGGAAGCCCCGTCCTGCTGACTCACCAGTGCCGGTTCCAGGATCTGCCTGGGCCGCCCCCACGGCAGCCTGGCCGAGGACCGAGCAAGTACAAGACAAGGCAACAGGGCTGGCAGAATGTCAGGGATGGCAGGGACAGGCGAGAGCTGAAGGAGCGACATTTGTGAATGAGTATGATGAATTGTTTCTGTTCATTGCCACTAAACCCCAGCTCCGCCTCCCACCCATGGAGCTACCGAGTGTGAGGGGCTGAGACGGCTGGGAAGGAGAGGACTGTTTGACAGCTGTTCCAATGGGTGGCTGGAGCTCGTGAGTGAAAACAGCTGATTCAAGTCTCATTCAGTCATCGAAATGGAGACAGGAGACTACTCCGAATACCTCACATACATTTTTTTTTTAATCAGAAAAGTTTTTTTTTCCTGATTACAAAAATAATGCATTGTTTTGTAAAAAAATAAAAATAAAAAAAGAAAGAAAACTGGAACATAAAATCATAACAAAGAAATTAAACGTATTTATAATTGTAGCACAGGCAACAGTAATCATTATAAATTCACTTAACACACTTTTCCCTCCGGGGAGCACAATATTTAGCAGATATTTTCAAATTCATTCTGCGGCATAGGTATGTGAGGGTTGGCTGGAAGGGGGTAGTGCATCCTTGTATTATCATTACAGAGAAGTCAAACTCACACATTCTCTGATTCATTCAAAATCTTTGCAGTGACAATGTCCTCTGTCCACTGGTTCTGATCCCTCATAATAGAAACAGCCTGAACAATTTAACATTTGTCTAATGTTTTTCAGTTGTAAAGAATTTCCTCTTGTGGTACATCCTGCTCTGTACTTTCTATACTTATTCACCTAAGTTCTAGCTCAGAGGTACCCATGATTTAGGGGAGGCTAACCCAGTAGTCAGAGATGGAAAATACCAGCAAATGAAAAGAACATACTAGACTGGAGAAGATATTTGCCAGTGATACATCTGATAATGGGTTAACATCCAAAATATGTAAGAAAATTATGCAACCTAAAACACACACAACACAGACACGCACATACAACCAATCTGATTTTTAAATGGGCAAAGGACCTTACAGACATTTCTCCAAAGAGGACATACAGATGGCCAACAAATATATGAAAAGATGTTCAACATCATTAATCATCAGAGAATTGCAAAGTAAAACCACAATGAGATATCACCCCACACCTGTCAGCATGGCTCTCACCGATAAATCAACAAACAAGTGTTGGTGAAGGTGTGGAGAAAGGGGAACCCGCGTGCACTGTTGGTGGGATTGTAAATTGATGCTGCTACTGTGAAAAACAGAACTACCATATACCCAGCAACCCCACTTCAGGGTATTCTTCCGAAGAAACCCAAAACACAAACATGCATCTCTATGTTCACTGTAGCATTATTTACAATAGCCAAGATATGGAAACAACCTAAGTGTCCATCAACAGACAAATGAATAAAGAAGATATGGGACATATATTCAGTGGACTATTACTCAGCCATAGAAAAAATGAAATCTTGCTATTTGCAACAACATGGATGGACCTAGAGAGTCTTACACCAAGTGAAATAAGTCAGAAAGGGAAAGACAAATACCCTATGATTTCACTGATATGTGGAATCTAAAGAACAATATAAACAAACAAACAAAACAAATTCTTAAATACAGAGAACAAACTGCCGGTCACGGAGGGCAGGTTGGAAGTTGGGTGAAAAGGTGAAGGGATTCAGAAGTACCGATTAGCAGTTATAAAAGCAGTCACAGGGATATAGAGTGCAGCATGGGGAATATAGTCAGTAACATTGTAATAACTATGTATAGTATCAGATGGGTACTAGAATTATCGGGGTGATCCCTTCGGAAATTATATAAATGTTTAATCAGTATGTTGTACACCTGAGACTGATATAATATTGTATGACAACTATAATTGAAAAATAAATTTACAGAAAGAGTGTATTGCTCCTCGTAAAGTGATAGTGCATCTCCATGTATGGGAAGGGGGCGAGCAACACGAGTGTGCAGGGACCCACAGGAGCAGGTGAATTGTGGACCTTTCCACCCTAAATTGTTCGGTATGGTAGCCACTGGCCACATGTGGCTGATGAGTGCTTCATATGTGGCTCATGCAATGAAGAAACTGTTAAAATTTTATTTAATTTTAATTAATTTTAATTAATTTAAAATTCAAAACTCAATTTAGTAACTGAATTTGAAATACGCTTGGAATAACTTGGGTATGTAAATTTATTTTTTTTCAATTGTCAATTATTTCAAATCTCAATACAGAGTAAAGTATTTCTGATGAAAAAATAGCATCTACTTTGAGATGTGCTGTCAGTGGGAAATACACCCCATTTTTTCTGACTCAGATTGAGAAACTATGAAATATCTTGACAGTAATCTTTTATATTAATTATATGTTCAAATGACAGTATTTTAGATTTCATAGGTTAAATAAAATATGTTATTCAGCTTGCTTGTATCTATTTTACTTTACCTTTTTAGTGTAGTTGCTAGTAAATTTAAAATATCCATGTGGTTTGCATTATATTTTTAGTGTGGACAACACTGGATACAGCTATAGGTAGCAAGTCTCCATTAACTTCTTCTAAGCTATAAACCATGAGTGGCTGTCTGTCTTAACACTGTATCTTAGACACCCCTCAATTATTTCTATAGACAAATATATTTTAGAATCATGGATTGCTAAGAAGCATCGGTATCAGAGTTAGAATAACAGGGTTTCAATTTTCGCTGCAGGAGCTATGTAAACATGTACAAATTTTTTTTCTTTTGCACATTGCAAGAATTTCAATGTAATAGAAAAGTTACACAAGAATACAAGTAAATGCCCATATGCTCTTTAGCCAGAGAATCCATTCAAATTTTGCAACTGACCTAAAAAAGATTCAGCCCAGGATTGTATATTGCACGTATAGTACTTGTAATGTCTTTTGTCTCAAGGCCACACACGGCATGGTTTATTCTAGTTTTCGTCCTTTCCATATTTACAGCTCTCTTCTTTGACCATGAAGAACTTCACTCCTATTATTCTCAATATATTTTCTTATTGGCTAAGTCCCCCTGCATGCAACCAATTTCCTGAGTCCACTGAGCTGCTGCCCCACTCAACCACTGACCTCACATGATACAGACCTTTAGTAGGTTGCCTCCCCCACAGGCCTGCCTATTGGCTTTTCACCAAATGGAAAGAAGGAAGGAAGGGAGGGAGGGAGGGAGGGAGGGAGGGAGGGAGGGAGGGAGGGAGGAAGGAAGGAAGGAAGGAAGGAAGGAAGGAAGGAAGGAAGGAAGGAAGGAAGGGAGGGAGGGAGGGAGGGAGGGAAAGGAAAGGAGGGAGGAATTTGTACAAGCTTCTTAGTTCTCTTAGAATCTCATTTTCCTTCTAATATATACTTGCTCATGGGTTAATAATACCCACCTTGTTAAAAGGAAGTGCCCAGTAGAAAATAAGCACTCAATAAATAGGGCTCTTTATTGGTTTTGTGTTGTTATTGTTATCAAGGACCAATTAAGAATGAAACAGGAGTCCTAAACAAAGAGAGCGTGGAGATGAGTAATTTTGGTCTTTGATATCATGACATGTGTTGGCAAACCAGATATGCATGAAAAACTTCCCTAAGAAGTTGGTCATCCATTATTCAGAGACACTTTATGAGTCCAGGCTCATTAGAATTTGTGGGCACAAGTCAGAGCTTCTCAATGTCAGCACCACTACTGACATTTAGGCTCAGAGAATTATTTGTTGTGAGGAGCTGTCCTGTACATTATGATGGTTAACGGCTGCCTGCCTTTAACACTAGAAACAGTGCCTCCCTTCAGATTGATTCAATCAAAAATTTCTCTAGAAATTGACAAAGGTCTCTTGGGGCAGAAATATCATGTGTGTGTGCGTGTGTGCATGCGTGTGCACACACACACACACCAGTTGAGTAAATAAATGGTTGGCTCTGTCTTAACTATATTCTCTGTTACACTGTTTAAAGAATAGAATATTTTATTTAATTTTTAAAATTTGTAATAGAGCCCTGGCCAGATAGCTTGGTTGATTGGAGCATCGTCTTGAAACACAGAGATTGCCGGTTCGATCCCCAGTCAGGGCACATACAGGAACAGATTGATGTTCCTGTATCTCTCTTCCTCTCTCTAAAATCAATCAAATAAAATACATCTTTTAAGATTCTTAATAGGGTTACTTTATACTCCATTTCCAAAGATCTGGCCTGAAAATCAATGATGCAATATAAAATTAGGCTGAAAAGAATTTAGTCATTGTTTTGATTTGGAAATCGCTGATTCAAGCCTCAGTTATCACTGAGTTGCAAATGTATGCAAATCCTAGTCAATAAAAGAGTCATTCTAATGTGACTTTGGCTAATAAGGCCATAAGAGAATTATAACAAGGATTTGCACTTTCAAAGAAATCCAAGCATTACCTTCTGGTATTGTCTCTCACCATCTCCTTCATGCATTTTACATTTTAACTAAATGGACTCTTCTTTGTCCAATAAACATTAGTTGGCTGAATGAGTAGATATTTATTAAATGTCCTAAAAGGAAGGAAGTGGGAAACTTATTACCACATCTTACAAAGGGTGTAATGTGTCAGAAGTGGTTTAGCTAATTAGTGCATGCGAGCCAGAATGAAGTCTGAATTAAGATTTTTAAAGAATTACACTGGTTCCTCCTCCCTTAGAGGCTCTTTAACCTTTCTGCACAGGACCACCCAAGAGTGCCCAAATCCCTGCCGTCCACCTAAGTCTATGGTTCTGCTTTTTGAGTGGGGAAAAATCTTGGTGTTCAAAAACTAGAAAGGAGCACAGCAACCAAACAAATAAATCTGGCAGAGGTGTAGCAACTGCACAAATTCCAAATGGTCAACAAACGTCAAACCCGAGGTGGCCCTGAATTCGTGGCACCTTCATTTTTACAAGGTCCCAGCGTGAGTGTTTTGGTGACCTGGGTAGGGCAGTGTGGGCTTAGCCCTAACACCCAGGTCACATGGCAACAGGCAAGGAGCCTTCCCAGTTGGAGACCGACTGAGCGTGCGCAGGAAACTCTTCCAGGGTGCAAGTCAGGTACCCGGCCCATCCTCCTTTAAGAGGCTGATAACAGACAAGCAGCCCATGTGAAGCTAGGAGACTCACTGGGCTCCAGAGGGAAGGGAGGACCGTGAGTGATGGGTGAGTTTGCTCTGCATCCGAAGGTCTTTCCAAACCACTGCCAGTGGGCCTGGGACCATACTCAGAAAAGGTGCCGCAAGGCCAGTGCCCCCAAGAGGCTGACTGTGACTTCCTCGTCTGCCTACCAGCCGCCAAGGTGGCTTTCGCCACCACACTATCTGTACACATCACGCCCAATGCGGCCACCTTCCTGATTGTACCCATCTTGTCACCTCACACCACCTTCCCCACAGCTGGCCCCTAGTACCAGGCAAAAGCCTGTGGGGAGAACAAGTCACTTTCATAAAAAAAAAAAAGGGCAGTAAAATAATAACCTAAAAAACAAACAGAAAAGAAAACCACTCAGGAATCGGTTTTTTGGACTACATCACAGAAAGGGGTAATGATTCTTTCTCAGTGTACTTATTGACATTCATCGAGCAGCATATAGTTTATTTTAGCTAGGCTTTGTGATGTAGCATCTATATTTAATTCCGCAAGCTGTCAGGCAACTCATATATTTACAAACACAATCCTGGAAACAATGTGTTTGCTGGTCACAGCTGCATCTGTAACATCTCAGGAGCCTGGCACAGCTCGGGGCCTTATCATTTTACATTCTGATCCAGGCCAAGGCCCGGGCAGGGCAGAGCTGGGGCGAAAAGTTCAGCTTCGGTGACAGGCCTGGCAGAGAGCCGAGAGCAGGACTAGCATGGCAGGTGCGGGTCAGCCTGGAGAGTTGGCTTGTACTCCCACCTCGGCTCTGGAGCCAGCAGCATGCTGAGCGACGTCTCTGTGATGGGGCTTGGTTCATTTGGGCCCCCCAGGCCTGAGAGAAACACTTACACCATCCTACGTGTACACGGGGGCTCGCTCTGCTGGGGGGTGAGCTGCGGCTTACGCAATGGAAGGCAGGCGGGTGGGGAGGAGGCAGGGACAGAGAAGGCTTCCTCGCTGGGGGACACAGCCAGCTGTCCGCCAGGGGTGTGGACTCACTGGCTGAGCCAGCTTCAGCAGCTGAACTGCAGGAGAGTGGCTGGGCATGCCCAGAGGCAGGAGCCAAGTGGCATAATTCAGGCCATCTTGGTAACAAGAGGACAGACCTGTTAGCCAGAATACACAAAGAAGGAGGTGGCGCTGCAGTTCCAAAGCAGAGAGGGGGTCAGGCAAGTCTGGGATGAGGCCTCCTGAACAGCAGCCTCACAGCTTCCCCAGATAGCGGATACTTAGAGGGCCTCATCCAAGTCAGGAAATTGAATTTAGTTGAGTCCTACTTTGGTACTCCTAAGGTTCTAGAATTTTTGTCAATCTGCAGCGATGCTTTAAATGCAAGTCCTGCAGAGGAATCTCAGGCAACCTGCTGTGACGACAGCTCCCTTGACTGAGGAAAGTCTAGATCTTAGGTTTCTAGGCCACCGAGGCTGCCCTAAGGATTCCCTGGGAGAACATTCTTGGCTTCTCTGTTCTTGAGTTTTCTCCTCTGGGAAATGGGAATTTCACAATATCAATTTCAGGGAGGTTTCATGAATGAATGGGAAGTTTTTAGACCAGTGTCTGATAACAGAGTAACCAATATCTAAATATAATTGGTGATGATAGTGATGATGGTGGTGGTGGTGATGGTGGTGATGATGGTGGTGATTGTGGTGGTGGTGATGGTGGTGGTGATTGTGGTGGTGGTGATGGTGGTGGTGGTGGTGATGGTGATGGTGGTAGTGGTGATGGTGGTGATGATGGTGGTGACTGTGGTGGTGATTGTGGTGGTGATGAGGGTGATGATGGTGATGACTGTGATGATGATTATGATGGTAGTTCTTAAGCTGAGGAGAAAGCTGAGGCCACAGAGGTAAAGCTAGCATGAGAAGCCAGGCATTCCGGCTTGGTGGTCTGTGCTCATAACACCTCCATTGTGGAGCAGCTGATGGGGGTGGGGTGGGTGGTCTTGGTGCCTGGCAGAGGAAGGCAGGTTTGTTATCAGGGCTGCAAGAGCTTTCTGGGGTTCCTTAAAGAACGAGTATCTGGAAATGGTTTGAGAATGGTTAATTGGCACAGAAATGAGGCTTAGAAATGCTTTGAAATGTGCAACTTTTTCCTTTAAAGGTTCTCTTTGATGAGTAGTGCCCTCTTTCTCTTTACTGGAGACCCCCGTGACCTCAGGGGAAGCTCTGGGCAGGGGGGCCTCCCCGGTCTGCACACTGTGACCAGGACTTGATCACACAAGGCTCTGGGCAAGCCTGGCAGTTAGTTTGACTCTCCAAGAAAAGTGCCAAGGACACCCGGCTGGCAAGTATGAAGCCTCTGCAACTGACAGATGATTCTGTCCTTGATACGTGAAGGGCTGGTTATCACACAGCAGAAACCGATAAATTTGGGGCTCTGAGGGGATGGCGCCTACAAGGTCTAATGTCATTAAAGCTGTGTGTGTGTGTGTGTGTGTGTGTGTGAGAGAGAGAGAGAGAGAGAGAGAGAGAGAGAGAGAGAGAATCTATATCATCACTCTTTTAAGCTCATTACAGGATCCTCAAGTCCTATGTTTTGTTCCTTTTCCACGCGGGCACACTCTAGGTCCGTCTTGGTTGTCAGACTCACTGCCTCCCCCTAGTACTGTTCTTATGCACACAAGCTGCTTAGTAACTGATGGACTGGTGGGCAGAGGTGAGTAAGGAAGAGGAGCATGGAGTGTAGGTCTTGGACTCAGAATATTTGTGTCTCCTTTCTGCTCCCTTGTGGAGAGGCCTCCAGCAAGCCCCCTTTTCTCTCCCAGCCTCTCCTCTTACAGGTCTCAGATGAATGTAAGAACAGTTAGTAAACAGCAATCAGGATTAGCTCTTACCTTTGCTCAAACAATCATTAATCTGGTTAACCTGATTCTATGCAGGGATGCTATCCACATGCCTCACCCATTTTAAGTCATTTCCTGACTAGCATTGAGGAATTGCAGGAAATGTTGCTTGCCAGTTCCATGCCAGTTCTGGGGGTGAAACCAAAGGTCGTATCACAGAGCCCAGAGAGGACAGTGGCAGGCAGGGAGCCGGGCATAACATCTGCCCGGGTTCACATGGGGGCATGAACCCAGCACAGGAACCTGCTGCAGCTCTCTGACCTGCTACTGGAGATGTATTGTTGGAGTAAAAACACCATGCCTTGTCCCAATAAAAGGAGAGAATGAAAGCCATTGATCTAACAGCGCCCACACCTACCATTGCCCTTTAGGTATGCCACCCCAGAAGGTCCTGTCATTTCTTCTGTCCACCACCTTTCTTCTGCTCAGCACAAGAGGTTTTGCATCAAGATGTTATGATTGACAAGAACAAGTAACACTTTCTGTGAATTTTTACCGCTGACACCCTCAGATTTATTCGGGAAAACATCTCCTCAATAGAGTTGGCCAATTAACCACTCAAATGGCTTGAAAACATATTTAATGTCACTGCCTAATCACTTTATTAAATGTCACCGCTCCAACAGGCAAGGATTTCTGCTTTATACCTCCCTCCTCTTATGCTCCACTCGCTTTCTGAAGCACAGAGCTTCCTCCTAAAAATAAAATCTTAATGCCTCTTCCCATCGATCTGTGCCCCTTCTATTTGCATAGAATTTCGGCATTGGGCAGGACCAGAGGGCTCATCTTACCTCGTAAATCATTTTTCTGATGACCAAAGGGAGACCCCCAGGAGGAAGTGACTTGCTCCCGAGGGCACCAACTTTAAGTGGCAAAGCCCATGTGGTTTTATGGCTCTAAATCATGTCAGCGGTGCAGGGAGGTGTGAATGCTATAGGATTACTGTGTGTAGACCTGGATATTCCACTGATGTATATGACATGGTACTCCCAACCTTGGTATTCCCATCTGTCGTAGGGGGACAGACAATCTGGGAAATGAGGATTGAATGTGATTTAATTATCTGGGCTCCCTAAGCGGGAAGTTCCCTACAAATGTCAAATGACTTCTACTGGGGTTTTCCGTGACACTTGTTAGTAATATTAACCATTGTGTTCATTACAACTCTGATTTCACACCATCTTCTTCTCTTCTGGCCGCTCACAATAGCTTAGCCATATCCTGAACCCCTCTAACATGTCACCCATCCTCTGCAGTAATTTTCAAAGGGGGGGGTTCTATCTCACTTGCTAAGATTTTGTACATGAGCAGCTGATGCCCCCAATTCCATCTTCTCTATCTTGACACACCGAGCACATATGGACATTGAGATCAACAGGAAGACGCAAGAGTCCCCAGAAGGCATCAGCTGGGTGACCTCCTCTGAGTAGTGGGGATAGGACTCTTACAAGCTCCCCCCCATTTGGAAGGCTGCACTGGCTACTTCTCACGTGACTTCATCCACAGCGTTTTTCTCTACGGACACAATGGTAACATATTTAAATCACGGCTCTGTGAACAGATTTGGGCTAGTGTACTCACAAAGGAAAACTCAGGGCTTATTTCACTTGGACCTCCGGTCCAAAGCTAATTTATTTTTTGGGTCCATGTAAAACTCCGTCTTAAATTTGGTCTTTCATAAGTGAATCTATAATTTTCTTTTCATCAAAGAGCTAGCCTCACTATCTCTTTAGTCTGCCAACCTGTAATACGGATAACTTTACACAGTCAGCTTTAGGACGTGTGGACGCATCTTGGGGAAGGTGCTAATTAGTTAACCTTCCTGATGAATGTTAGCAAGGCCGCTAGGAGTCGTGAGGATTTAGACAGTTAAAAATTGCTTGACAGGTCGCTAATAGAAAATTCCTTGTAATATTTGTGGAGTATAAACAGGAAATGGCCAAAAGCGGTTCCCTTAAGGAGCCTAATTTTTACCCAACTGTCAACACAGTGATTATATTTTCCTTTTTTTAAAGGGGAAGGAACATATTCTAGGACTTTCTTTAAAAAGAAAGTTTTGAAACCTCTTTCAAACTTCTCTTTCTTAAAAAGAGATTTTTAGATTTTTTTTTTTTAGTCAAAATGTCTGGAGAGCTCAGGACGCCAGTGGGAACAGAAACCACGTGACCCGGGGCCAGGCTTTTCCAAGGAGCCGCTGGTGCCAGATCCGGGCGTTCTCGCTGTGCTCAGCACACTCGGCCCGCAATCAAAACCATTTGATTCTGAAGCTGACATTCCTACTACCAGGCAGGTCCCAGCACAATGTGAGCTCCGAGAAAGCATAATTACAAAAGGAGAACGACAGGAAGCACACGTTGGCTTAATACAGCTCTCTTCTTTCCGCGAGCACACAGCCTCTCCACACGCTGTCACCTGGCCCTCCCAACCCCCGCATCACCGCGCAGGGCACCCAGAGGTCCAGTGGCCGGACCCAGGCTACGGGCTGTCACTGGCTCACAGTAATCCCTTGATGAAATGCATGCAATGGATTCTTCACGTGGTTTTGAGGACCGGCTCTGTGTGAGTGTCAGGATTACAAAACAAAGACTTGGCCTCTGATCTAGAGGACTCCATAATCGGGATGGGGGTGGTGGGGGTGCGTGTGGAAGTGATCAGGTTTTGGGGAGAGGCTCAGCACCACTCTGCTCAAGAAATTGCCACCCTGGCTTTGTCTGGTGCGAAGAATAATAGCTCGTCTTCAGGGAGCACGTGAGGAACCCTCCCCAGGCTGTGCCTTATGCAGAAAGGGAGAGAGGTAGCGCTGTCTTTTCTATGTCTGTATTATTTTTCTATTGCTGCATAACAGATCACCACCAACTTAATGGCATAAGACAATAAACAACAAATTTACTATCTTGAAGTCACTGTGGGTCAGGTCCTGGTTTGCTGGGTCCACGTCTCAGGGTGTCAGCAGACTGAAATCAAGGTGCCAGCCCAGGAGCCTGACCAGGTGGTGGCACAGTGGATAGAGCATCAGACTGGGACACGGAGGACCCAGGTTCGAAACCCTAGATCGCCAGTTTGAGCGTGGGCTCATCTGGTTTGAGCAAGGCTCACCAGCTTGAGCCCAAGGTCACTGGCTTTAGCAAAGGGTCACTCGGTCTGCTGTAGCTCCCTGGTCAAGGCACATATGAGAAAGCAATCAATGAACAACTAAGGTGCCGCAACAAGAATTGATACTTCTCATCTCTCCCTTCCTATCTGTCTGTCCCTATCTATCCTTCTCTCTGTCTCTCTCTCTGTCACACACACACACACACACACACACACACACACACGTGCCAGCCCAGGAAACGGTTCTCACTGGGGCTCAGGGGTCTCTTCTAGGCTCATGTGGCTTTTGGCAGAGTTCATTTTCTTGTGGTCGCATAAACCAGAATTCTCATTTTCTTATTAGCTATTGACTGGGAATTGCTCTCAGCTCCTAAAGTCCCTTGCAGCATGGCCCCCATAGGCTGTTGCAGCGTGACTCTTTCTTTCTTCCAAACCTGTGGGAGATTTGTCTCTCTGAAACTTCATCTACTGTTAAAAAATTCACCTGATTAGGCCAGGCCCACCCCAGAATCCTTCCCCATTTCAACTGATGATGGGAGTGGTATCCCATCTTACTCTCGTGTCCTGTCCACACTCAAGGGGAGGGGACTATAGAGGGCATGCACTGAAGGGCATGGGAAACTTGGGGGTTGTTTCAGAGTCCTGCCATTTACTGTGTCGTGACTCCCCTCACCCCCACCCCCGCCCGCACACATCCACCTAACTGTATTTGCCACCTTGGCCTGTTGTGTCAGGTGGGCCCAGCCTCCAAAATGAACATTGTTCCCTCCCCTTCATCAGTATGCCTTTCAGAACAATATTTTACAAGAGGAGGTAACCACTAAGGGCAGGGTTTCAGGTAATGTCACGAGTACTAGCTTCTGTATTGTAAATGCTCAGCGCCCAGCACTTAGGAGGCCTTAGTCTATGTATCTTCAATAAATGGATGTATGAATGAGTAAATAAGATCTTTGTGGGCATCCTCATCAGATTATATCCTGTGAGAAATGCCCCTCCCCCATGTGCAAGGCCGACGCCCCCTCTTTGTTTATATCCCTTTCCCCCCTGATTTAAAAGGAATGCACGCGTATTATAAAACCCTTGGGGATTTTTCTTCCTTCTGTGATTTTATTTTTTATATTTGATTTTTTAATCCATCTAGAACTAATTTTCCAATAGGATGTATAAAAGATTCTATCCCCAACCCAATTAGCCCATAATGCTTTTTAAAATATATATTAAGTTCTTGTGTATAATAAGCTCTGTTTTTTTGAGCAATCTGTTCTATATCATTGATCTGCCCATTCAATTTCTGTGTCGGTATCACCTATTTTAATTACTGGGATTTTATCATCTCTTTTAAGATGCAGCAGGGCCGGCGTTGCCTCATTCTTCTTTCGGCCCCTCTCTGACCCGGTCCGCTCTGCGTGGGTCTGTCTTGCTGCCTGCTCCAGCTCCCTGGATAGCACAGCACGCTTTGGCAAGGTCTGGATGTGGAGCCAGACTGAGGTTCATTTTCTACCTCTGCATCTTCCTAGCTCAACTCTGCTGAGTCCCGGGAAAACATAAAGGTATAATAATAATCCCGCTACATCTCTTTTACTGTGCGAGTTCACTGGGGCGACTTCTAAGGATCGCTCTGCACATAAAAGGTGTCAGTACCGGCTCTGGCCGGTTGGCTCAGTGGTAGAGCGTCGGCCTGGCATGCAGAAGTCCCAGGTTTGATTCCCGGCCAGGGCACACAGGAGAAGCGCCCATCTGCTTCTCTACCCCTCCCCCTCTCCTTCCTCTCTGTCTCTCTATTCCCCTCCCGCAGCGAGGCTCCATTGGAGCAAAGATGGCCCGGGCGCTGGGGATGGCTCCTTGGCCTCTGCCCCAGGTGCTAGAGTGGCTCTGGTCGCAACAGAGCGATGCCCCAGAGGGGCAGAGCATCACCCCCTGGTGGGCAGAGCGTTGCCCCTGTTAGGCGTTCTGGGTGGATCCCGGTCGGTCGTGTGTGGGAGTCTGTCTGACTGTCTCTCCCCGTTTCCAGCTTCAGAAAAATACAAAAAAAAAAAAAAAAAAAGTAGTAAAAAAAAGGTGTCAGTACCACCTAGCTGGAATGGAGAAGTGACTCTAAGGGTCCAGGCTCTTATGCTTCCGTCCCTCCATCCTATGAGCAGTAGTTGCAACCCTTCTGAGAGCACCCTGCACAGATGCTGCGTCTTGGATCTCTCAGACTCAGACCAGTCTTTAGGCTGGGAGTATCCAGGGTTAGTAGCACTTGGCCCCAGTCTCTGGGTGGCCTCTTTGGGGTTCACATTGGTTCAAGGGACGACTGGTGGTTTTGTTGAACTGGGGCCACTCCAGAGCGTACTGGGGGTCTCGGGAAGGGGACATGAACCAAATGCTGAAGCCCACTTTGCCTGTCCTTACAGGACTTTGGGAGTGCTGGGGAATTGCCACCCCTGGCCTCACCTCCAGGGAGCCTGTCTCTGGGTGTCGGCAGCCAGAGATACTCCTGAAAGCCACAACTTTACAGGTGCCAGGGGTCGGCAGTCATTCTAGCACACACCGAGTGGCGCTGGTGGAGGGAGACAGGCAAAGCTCTGCCAGCAAGTCAGAGATTCCGATTGAAGAAATGGGATCTGCTGCACGAACCCCCATAACAGTGAATCAGTGCCCTGCATCTGACCAGAGGCTTACCCAGGTTACAGTTATCCTCAGATAAGCTTGTGGTAAGTCACAGGAAAGCCAAGACTTCTGTTGGCCAACACCTTCTTTCCTGGCACCTTCCTAACTCAGACAGGACAGGGCATGAACTCATTCACTCCTTCAGGAAGGGTCTCTGAAGACGTGCTGTGCACTCCCAGGAGCTAGTCTAGGATGCAGCCCTGCCCTCAGGGAGCTTTTATGTTGCTCTGAGAGAGAACTGGACAGGTCTCTTTGTATACACGACCAATCGATCAGCTCTCTGATGATGGTGCTCTGGCAATCTGATTTCCTGCTCTAACTCATCATCCCGCAAGGCCTTTTGTAAAAGGAACCAGATGTCCAAAGCCTCTTAATTTTCAGGAAGAGAAAACTAAGTCCAGAGAAGGGAGGTGGTTTGCCCAAGTCCCCCCACCCCCGCCTCACAGCAACCATGGGACGTCACTGCTTCTCTGCCTACACCTCGCCCCTGAAAATCAGGGCTGCTCTTTGCCTTTGGTTCCAGAGGCAGCACACGGTCTGTGAGGCTCCTACTGAAACATGTGAACATTTCTGAGAGGGGAAGACAAGCAGGTGGTACTGGGTCAGCACTGGATACATGGAGGCAACGTACAATGAAGGTTCAGAGTCAGACCACCTGAGTTTAAAATTCCACTTTCTTCTCTTAAAAGCTTACTTGAACTTAAGTAACTTTTATTCCAAATATTTTCTAAACCTCTCACCCTTCTTGTCTGTAAACTGCTGGCAGTGGTATTTCCTATAGGATTGTTTTAAGAGTTACATGAAATCTACATCCACACTTAGCTGAATGACCAGAAGGAAGATGTGTCATTAGGCTAAAGGTTCCTAGCATGGGTGCTGCCCAGTGATGTTTGATGCTCACAGGCCCGTGGCGGTAGGGCCAGGGCGTTCCCCTGACATCTCCGTGTGTCCTTTTCTGGTTCCAGGGGCCCTGGAGGAGCGCACGGCAGGGGAGAGTGTGGCGAGAGAATGAAGACACCAACCGCGCGGGAGAAGCATGAGGTGGCAGTGCGGCACGCAGTTTAGAGGGCTCCGGCTGGCGGCGGCCCCGTGGGCAGCCCTGCTGGCACTGGGCTTCCCCGGTTGGGTGTTGGCTGTCTCGGCCACGGCTGCTGCTGTGGTTCCGGAGCAGCATGCGTCCTCGGCCGGCCAGCCGCCCCTGGACTGGCTGCTCACGGACCGGGGCCCCTTCCACCGCGCACAGGAGTACACTGACTTCGTGGAGCGGTACCGCCAGGGGTTCACCACCAGGTACAGGATCTACAGGTGAGTGGGGACTCCTGGAGCAGACCGAGACGGGGGGGGGGGGCCTTCGTCGGAGCCCACCACGGACAGAAACCACCGTGGGCCGCCGAGCCAGCTGGATGGAGTGCACGCAGACGCACGCACGGGAGGAGCAGGGGGCAGGAAAAATAAGCCTGCCATGTTGGTGTTTAAAAAGAGAAAGAAGAAAACACACATGGGCTGGAAAACCTGCTGATGCCTCCTGGGGAAGTTAGCAAAAGGGTTTCTATTTATAGGTTGTGCTGCTTATAAATTGAGGACAAATGAGGCAGCATAGAGTCAGCGTGTGGCCATGGGAGGTTCGAGTCAAACGCTGAGGCTGGGGCCGGGTTTTAACTAATGGGTTAGCTACTTTTATGAGTTGTAATTACCCAGACATGCAAATGAAGGCAGGATACTCTGGCTCCTGCTCCCCCGGTGGGGCGGGGGTGGGGTGGGGGGAGCGAGCTCTGCAGAGTCAGGGACAAGCCGGTCCTCACCCTTGTCAACGCTGCAGCCTCACCTGGCCTTCCTGGCCTCTCAGGCCGGTCCTCAGCTGCACCAGAGGTAGCCAAAAGTCAGGCAGGAGACCCATCTGGTCCATGCAACAAGGGACAAAGCAGGGACATAATCCCGACTGCTGGACCAGCACTTCCAAAGCAGGAGTCACCTCGAAATCCTCACCTTGGGACTCCCGTGAGTGCAGCCCGGAATTTAAATGTCTCTGTCTCCTTTGTTGCTCTGCCCACTCGCCCTCTGGTCATTACTCCCTCACCATGCTCTTAGTTTTTAAACAGTCCTGGGAGTGTTGCTGATTTTTTTTTCTCTTATCAAAGACAGTCATTTTCCAATTTATGAATTAGCTTCTAATGCAACAAATGAGAGAAAATATGAAAAAATAAAGCACAAAGAGAAACAGAACCAGAAAACCAACTACTCCTCTAGCATCTCGAGGTTGCTGTTGTTAGCCGTGTGGCACGTGCATGTGTGGTCAGTCCTAGGAACACGCTCAAGTGTTTGGATCTCTTGCTAGATCTAGCACTTTAGTACAATGACTCGTTTAATCCTTGCAGCAACTCTATGCTGAAGAACAATTCTCGGAAATGGCAGTCCAGAGAAGTTAGGGAAATTGCCAAAGGACACACAGTAAATGGTGAGCCAGGCTTAGTGCCCAAATAATTGGACCCTAGAATCTGGGTTCTTAAAATAGATTTAGATACTTTTCTATTTCTGAGTCTTTTTTGTTTTGTTTTGTTTTTGTTTTAACTTCTGCAGTAACTATGGCACCTGATTAGGTTAGTACGGGGGTCTCAGAAATAAGATTTTAACCCTTTGAGTATGAATAATCATGTATGTCATTGTGCTCCCTGACCATCCAGAGGACGGTTGTATAACAAAAATTTTTATTTAAAAAATGTGTTAGGCAACATTTTAAAAAGGCAAATGTATGTTCTTCTTGTTTCCATAAGTTGGTTATCAAACAAACATGATTTTAAGTTAATAAAACTGTAACTGGAACCAATTTTATTTTTTGAAAAAAAACAAAACAATTCACTCCTGGGGGTCAGTGAGCATGAAAAAAACTCACTACTGGTATTCAGCCCTGGATGATGCCCAAATGGTAAGAGCAGCCGTTTATTGCGGCCTGTTTCCTGGCTCATGGTTCCCAAGGGCACATGCGGACGAAGGGACACAATCAGATATTTGAGGGGCTGGTACGTCCTGGGTGCACAGGTACACAGAAATGCAGTCCTGCCCTCAGGAGTGCCTGTCCACCTCGTCTGTCAGGCCATGTCCTTTCCAGTGTGCTTGGACCATGTCTGGCCTTGGAAGAGACTGAAGTTCACGCTCTCTGCATTGGCGGCTCTGGTCCTTTGCCGTTCTCCACAGATGGCGGTGGAGATCTGCGCATGGCCCCTGGACAGCACCCAGCCAGCTCAGGCTGCGAGTGGCGGACTTAGCCCCCGCTCAAGTGAAAGCAGGTGACCAAAAGAGCCTAACCTGACTCTCAGCAAATTGATGCGAAACTAGACATATTGCCCCCTGCAAAATGTCCATAACGTAAATTCAGGGTGATGCTTCTCTTTATCAAAGAATTTATATTTCCATCTGAGGGGGGGGGGAAGGATGGAAGGAAGGAAGGAAGGAAAAAAGGAAGGAAGGAAGGAAGGAAGGAAAAAAGGAAGGAAAAAAGGAAGGAAAGAAGGAAAGAAAGAAAGAAAGAAAGAAAGAAAGAAAGAAAGAAGAAAGAAAGAGAAAGAGAGAGAGAGAAAGGGTCTACTCTTAAGTGTGTTTAAGCAGCAAATTCCTCCAGTCCAAGAAAATAAGATTGAATTTACCTTAAGTTTTTCAGTTTACCCCCAAATCTTTCAGAAGCACTGTTTTCACCAGAAATATATTTTAAAAAGTATATTGGAATTGAAATGTCAGGCTGGGAACCCCAGCCTCACCATCTACTTCAAAGGGCTGTAGGAACTAGAGGGAATCAACCATCCATTTCCTCCTTGAACAGAGTTTTCTTCTCATCGAGACCCAGCCGGGTAGCCACAGAGGGCCTGGTGGCAGCTCTGGGCTAGCCCATGGGGAGGAGGGTCCTTAATCACTTCTGTGCTCTCCGCCATCCTATCAGTCAGTAATGGTTTTCTGATCATCTAATGTGACAACTCTTGCACCGTGCCATTCTGCTTCTCTGGGGTCAGTTATTGCACATGAACCTGTACTTGGGGAAACAGTAACCAGTCATTCTGACAGGCATGCAGCATTCTGATTTGTGAATCTCTTGGTGGGGGACGAAAGAATGGTCACACATGGCTGCTCCAGGAGCATTCTGGGAGTTTTGCCTTTAGTTATTAAGCAAAGTAGTGGATCCATGAACACTTGTGGTCGGGGGTCTATATTGTCCCTGTGGGAATTCGCTCTTATCCTCTCCCCTTGCGTCTCTAGCAGCAACACCCTCTGCCACATTGGAGACCTTGCTTCCTTTGATGAAAGTGAGTCAAAGAAAACTGGTAAAATATACATGGAGGGTCACCCCCATGACCAGAAGGGCATGATATCCAGGAGAGAGAGAGGAAAGGCTTTCAGAATGTATCAGAAATGTTCGTCTACGGCCATACCCTGAACGCGCCCAATCTCGTCTGATCTTGGAAGCTAAGCAGGGTCGGGCCTGGTTAGCACTTGGATGGGAGAAATGTTCTGTGGTGCAAGATTGAGTCTCAAACAGCATTAGTCTCTCATCCAATTCTTTAAGAAAGTGTTCGGTCCATAGAAAACAAATGGTATCCACCTGTGCTCTCTGTATAAGAAAAGAGACGAGCTGTGATGGGGAAGAAGAAGACTTTCCACGGGGCTGGACTGCACCAGGGGAGAGACCCTCGTTCCCTTCCGGCTATGTGAACAGATCAGAACTAGTGCACAGCAAGGTTCCGATATTCAGCTCTGAATCACACACTCTCCTGTTTGAATAACAGCGTGTGCTGTTACTTTGAGGAGATGATGGGACATTCTAGAATAGCTCTGACCTCTCTAAACACGGGCCTCCAAGTTTGTTGCTCTCTCCATTTCAGGTTTGTTTTCATGTAGGCATATGTGCTTCAGAGGGAAGGTTCTCGAGCCAGCAGACCTGGGTTCTAAACCTGCAGCTGCTGCTTATTAGCTGTGTGATGTTGGGCAAGTTATTTCATTTCTTTGCTCACCAATTTCCTTCTTTGTAAAATTGGGACAAAAATAGGACCCACCTAATAGATAAATGTAAAAGTTAAATATGTTAGCCGATGTAAAGCACATGGAACAGTGCTCAATAAACACCACCCATCATTAGTAGATTGTCTTCAACAAACTTGAGCCAATGCAAGAATGATAGCAAGGCGAGAGCCACAGGTGCTATTGTTGTGATGTCTGCTAAGGGCTCAGCATTCAACAACTTATATAAGAAAGAGAAAAAAAAATTGCCTTGCTTCTTTTTCAAAGCCTATTAACTTTTCCCCTTCAATCTATCTCTCTGCTGGGAGAGGAACTCAGCTGAAGAATGAATGGATCTTCTCTGGGCACACTCTTCCTGGCCTTGTGGGCTTAACAGAGAGAGCGAGTTGGTTCCCAGCACGGTTTAGAGTCACCACAGGTGACTCTAAAGGTCTGTCTCCTAAAGTCAGGGATTGCCAACTGAGTAGGCCTTCCTTAGGATGTCCTGCAGAAGCTGGTTGCTGCCAGCTGCTGGTGCCTAGGGTGACACAAACAACCTGAGGATGGCAGTGTTAGGAGAAGAAAGACAATACGTACTTTTGTTGAGCCTTTCTAAACAGCAGGATGGCTCAACCACCTAATCCAACTTTTGGCAAGCTTTTAAATTTCACTGCCCAACCCCTCAGCATGTCCTCAAGCCCCGTCAGACCAACACCTGAGCAGTCAGCCTACTTTTCAGACGCTGTCTCTTAATAGGCTAGTGGAAAGAGCTATCAGAATAGAGATCCCATCTCCAATTCCATTTGTGACCCTCTCTCCCGCCCAGTCCCCTCCCTTGCTTCACTCCTACGATAATAAACACTTAGGTGATCAGCCTTTCACGGCAGCCCTCTGAGGCACATGGAGTCTATTAGGGTCCAAGGCAATGAGACAGACTTCCTTGTTCAAGGTCAGAGAGGTAGAGTGTCACAGACAGAAATAGCACTCGGGGCTCCTGACTCGAAGTCTCCTGCTCATTACTCTAGACCACACCACTTCCCTTTGACTGGTAAGTGCATCTTCATCATAACACGCAACCTAATCAGGCACCTAAATTGAGCTGATGCAAATGTAAATATGGTTTCTCGAAACACTCTTAGCAGTAATGCTCCATTCACTCTTTGCTACAAATCAACGTAATGAGCAGTCTGAATTTTTTTTAAAATTTCTTTTTGTATTAAGGCTTTAATAGAGAGATAATCATGGGATTGGAAAAAATCCAAACCATTATGATGAAATGCTTAAAACTTGGAAAGAATAAATTAAAATTAGGGGAGAAAATTAGAAATCACACAGAACCACGGGTATAATGAGGTGGATATGGGGAAGGCAAGGCTCGGTGAAATTCCAAGGGGTCGACCTTAGTCAATATTCCCTTCATTTCTAGCTGCCTCTTTATCTTTTATTTAGAAAGGAAGGATCTGGGGAAAACAGTGGAAGTCTTTTGGGAAGAAAATAAACCGAAAACTTCCTTAAATAAATATTTTCATTGACCAAAAGAAGGACATTATTTTCTGATCATAGTCTGGACAAAGTTTGTAAATTTTGAGAACCGAAGTAGAACAAAGCTGAAAATCAAGAGCGTGGAGTGGTACCCACAGGCAGGTGCATCTGGGAACATCCAGTAAGGCAAGCAGGGGCAGAGTCAGAGGATGTGATGAACAAGAGCAAAGAGGGCCAGAGATGTGTTCAGCAGGCACCAGCGCAATAACCCTTAGAAAAGAAACTCCGTTTGCAATTCATCGGGATGAGAAATCAGACATGGTGACAGCTTCCATGTAAGGGAAGTGAGAAATAGGGAAGAGCCAGCATTTGACCCAGACTGCTCCAAATGTGGTCTCGGAACCAGCAGCCTCAGCCTTACCTGGAGCCTGTGAAAACTCCAGGCCCCTCGGCTCCACCCCGGACCTGCGCAATCAGGATCCGCATTTTCACGAAAACCCCGGATGAACAGCATGGCATCCGACTTGCGGAGGGTTGTGCTTGGTTCCACAAAGTGTTTGGGGGACCAAGAGGAGAGCAGGAGTGACCAGGGTGGAGGGACTGAAAGCTTAGCGGGAAGGCGGCATCTCCCATGATGCACTGGAGGTAGTGAGAATATTTAGAGAAGATGTTACAAGTGAGCCTGAATCGTAATCAAGGGAGGTTAAATTTAGGAGTTATTAGTGCCAAGGCACATGAACTCATAAGAATAGACCCAGCAGCTGGGAGAACAAGTTAAAAGCAGAAGAGGCTGGCGGCGCCGGGCACCAGCCCGCGGGCACCTCTGGGAGCTGGAGAGGCGAGGACGCCGAGAGCAGTGGGAGCGATCACGGGAGGGGCCCCAGAGCCCATGCGCCAGCCCAGCCACTTCTCCCAGACTGACTAACAAGTACCGATTGGGATGACAGCGAAGCCTGGGAGAGGCACCGTCTCCAACGAAGAGATCACAATGCACGTAAATAGAGGGCAGCCTCGGTTGGCCTGGGCAAGTCCCAGGGATGTACCAGGCATTCATTACAGCTACAGGGTGGAGAATCGGGCTGTTAGCACACAGCCGCAGGGCACTGCTAGAGAAGCCACGGTTCTCTGGTGGTTGGATGTGGGGGGGGGGGCAGTAAACTGTCAGGGAAGGAGGGGAAGTCCCCTGGAAAATGACGGTCATCTGACTACATTGATCCATCTCTGGACTTCTCACTGGGCTTATATTTTGACAGCAAGGGAGTCTGTTGTGATGCAAGGAGAAAGGCGCAGGGAACTGAGTAGAGCAAAACAAGTGAAAACAAATGAAAGGCACCGTGGCAGCGATGAGCCTGCCGTTCAGGTTACAGGCGCAGTGTCTCAGTCCACAAAGTGCTCCGTTTACAACCTGCTTTAATCAAGAGTTCTGTGCTGGCTAAATGTATCGTACCTCCAACATATAATATGTCATCTAGACGGCAGACCCAGCATGAACACTTTGCCCAAGGAATTTCATTCCTGGGGTGTCTGGCAGACGAGCCCCCCCCCCCCCGGGGCACAGGCCCTGGATTGGGCCTTGCAGAGACCTAGCCCCATCTCTGACACGGGAAACGCCTCACCTGTGCAATGCCTACATGACGCTCCTGTTACATGTGAAGGACGGAAGGAGAAAGAGCCCTTCCTGCCCTCTTGGAGCGAGGAGAAATAGCACAGAGCGAGCACCTACAGCTCAAGGGCCGAAGAAGAGCACTAGTCCTTCAACCAGCCTTTCTGAGGGCTGACTATGCACTTCCACTTCTAGAAGATTCTGATACTAAACCATGAGCAAGGGGGACACCGTTCTTGATCTGATGAAATTTCCAGGTAAGAACACTTGGAAATCGTGCTAGGTCAGTCGACAAAGACAGGTCAAGGAAGGCTGGAAGACAAGGTGATGTTTGGGCGGAACCCAGGAGGAGGAGTGGGAATCCCCAGGCAGTCGGCTGGGCGACTGGCACTGGTGTGGTAGACGGCCTACCCAAAGTTATGGGGACGAAGGTGCAGTTTAGGAACGGTGCAGCCAGTCCCTCGTGCCTGACGTGGATGTCAGGGTGCATGTGACTGTGCCTTTCCCTCCCTTGCTCCGCCCCATTGTGTCATTTCCACCATTGTTTGTCCCTCAGAATGCCAAAAGGCTCCCTTGAGACACTGGTTTCTTCCAGGGCACAGTTTCCAAAAGGGCACCTGGAGGGGGTGTGTCACTTCTGCACTAGGGGCGAGTGCAGAGAAGTGAAAGCAAGTGTGTGTCTGGAGAAGGGAGGACCAAAGGCCGGTCCTTTCCTGTGTGACTATTCCCCAGGGGAGGGGCGGTCAGCTGCGCTGTAAGGTCCTGTAAACCAACTAGTCTGATGGAAAACCCAGCATCATTTATGCTGAATTCAGGGAAAACTCACCACACTGCGTGTTTGCTTGCTTGTCCTCCCACGGGTATTTGTGGAGCTGCTTTTTTTTTTTTTTTTTTTTTTTTTTTTTTTGTACAAAGCATTCTGGGACCATCGCAGGCTACAGGAGATAGAGAAAACAGAGTTTTGCTGATTTCTGGGGATTCAGCAGTCCAGTTTGAGTGACAGCACACACAGCAGAAAACACATCGGCGTGTAGCGTCTCAAGGGCTGCGGAGAGGAGGACATTTTGTTCCATTCTCTATGACTGATGGCTAGTGCTGGCCTTCAGGTGCCATGTCAGAATGAATTCTCAGGATGCCAGGCCCAGGCTCCCCTGGGGACACAGTACTCTCGCCCACATTTTTGCATGTCTTTTGAGGCTGTTGCTGGGTCATCCATCCAGGCTTGAAATAGGACTGCAGAGATGGTGTGCGGAGTATAGATGGAAAACAGGAACGTGCAAGAAGTGAAGAGAGAATGCAGGATGGCCGAGGGGAGAGGGCCTGATTGGTTTTATTTTCCAATGAGATTTAGTGGTGAGATCTTGAGGCAGCCAGGCAGGCAAAAAGAGGATTAATTTTTTGCTTTGAAAAATAATTAATGTTATTCATGAATGAACTGCTACTTAGAGACGCGCACATGTGGAAAGGAGTGAGGAAGGCTTCATCGAGAAACTGTCACGACAGACGGCAGGGTAGGGACACTAGTGAGTCACATGGTTTCCTTTTTTGTTTTTTCTTCTCAAGAGAAGAGATTTTTCTGGGTCAGGAAATCTCCATTTTTTTTTCTCTCTCTTCAGCTTCTGCCACATTTAACCCACCTCAGGGCTTCCCACATCTCCCACAAAAAAATTATTTCCATCCACAGAGCGCTGAGAACCGTGAGTGGCACATGGTGTATTCGTGTACTCAGCACATTTATCGAGCATGCTGGGGACATGGCTGTGGACGAGATAAAGCCTGGGACCCAGGGAGCTCTGCCCCCAAGCAGGACCTCTGGAGCAAGCGACTGGGAATGATCTGAGGTCTATGAGGCAGTCAGCACGCTCTGTGACGAATGTTCCCCATGCCAGTCGCCTGTCGTCCCCACCAGGATTGGAAACAGGATTGAGTTCACGGTATCAATGGCAGAGGCCAAGTGGCACAGAATTATTACAATACAGTTGGGCTGGACTGGAGGGTTTGGACCCAGATTCCTACTCTCATAATCCATCCCTGACCCGCATTAAAGTCAACAGGAGCCCGCCATTCCATGGAGCTGACTTGCCTGATCCCAATGATCGGAGAAGGCACGGCTGGTAGTGAGGCTAGGCTACCAGTGAGGAGGAGAAAACCCTCAGAGGGACTGTCCCCTGGAGGACATGGTACCCAAAAGACAAGAGCCCTTTGTGAGCAGGGATCTTGATGCATCAACCTGATACAGCTTTGAAACGTGGACCACAGACAGTAGGCTGCCACCAATCTCCTCCGTTTTCCCCTGGGACAGAAGGAGGAAGGGGGCAAAGACAAGAGATGGTTCTGGAAGGGCAAACAAGTTGGCCAACGTTTCTGTTTAACTTGGGGAAAGAAAGCAAATGACTGTCCATCTACTATAAAACATTAATCGTGTAAATAATAGCTAATATATATAAATTGGTCGCTCATCCTCTGCCCAACATTTTATGAAGTGATGTATATATATTCTTATCAAGGGAGATGCTATTTGTACACACACTGCAGAGAATGTCACACGACTGGTAAGAGGAAGAGCCAGCACTCCACCCATAAAATAGCAAACCTGACCATTAAACTATTACAATTGAATTAACGAAATAACCTGAGCCTGGATTCCTATCAATCTGAGGAAAACGGTGTCTCTAGTTGTAACTGCCTGTGTTCTGTCCCTCCTACTCCTCTTGGTGGTATTCCAGCAGAACCTGGGGAGGCAGAAGGTGGGCCTCAAGGGGCCAGAGGGTGGCTTGTCCCATGCAAAGGTCCTGTGGTCCTCTGTTTCCACCAGTGTTCTCCACCTGCATTTGGTCTCTGGGGAACCCTTCGTGGGAGGAAGCTACAAATGCATCCTCCTGAAGCAACTCGCACCTCCACTCCAGCAAATGCTATTGGCTTTGCATTGTCTCTGTATTTCTATAAGGTGTAGCATAAATTGAATTTATGTAAATCGAATCCTCTACTGGAGGGACACTTCATGCCATTTCCAAAGCGCAGTATTTTACTTTTTTGCCTGGCAATGGCTTATAAAAATTTGGTGTTAAATTGGTCTCTAGCTCTTGCCTTGAGAAGCAGATATCTACTTATCTGTAAACACCAATACCTACTCGGAAGGGACTTCTATTCCAAGAGATATTTTCACAAAGCCAGAAGAAACCTTTGGCGCTGCAGATAACCTCTGCTTGTTGGGCTACTCTGTAAATTTGGAGTTTCTTCTAGAGACAAGATTGATACGTCCTCTGGGTCACTCCACTTGCCCTCTGCGTGCACCATGCACTGTGGAATCGGATGAAACCATGAAAATGAGCTAGCGCTGGATCCCCGAGTCAGCAGTAGGATTCGTAGGCGTGAGCATGGGCACACTGGGGCTCGTACACCAGGACAGGGCTAGGGGACGATGCAGTAACCCAGCAGAGCGTCCTCTTCCTGCTGCGTTTTCCCCTCTGCACCTGATTCTCCCGCCGTGCCAGGTGCTCCCCTGAGCCTGGAAAAGCGCTGCTTTCTCCCTTTGCCTGCAAGAGCGCACAAGCTCTGGGAGTCAGAATGAGTCACTGCGAGAGTGTCACCGGCCCCGGTGGGAGGAAAAGGAGTTTGCCAGAACCGGCACTGCTCTGAACCCTCACTCTCCTGGTGTGCTGGAGAGTCTGGGCCTCACCTGGGGACATGCTAGTGACGGAGGAGGGACAGAAAGTAAGGCTCTTAGGAGTGAGTTCCCCTGGATCTGCAGAGGCATGGAAACACCTAATGATCTCTCGACCTGAGTACCACAGTTGGTTTACTAGTAACAGAGGTAAACTTGAGTGTAGTGAGCCAACCTTTTGCACAGCTGGTTTTATACATGTCCTAACTAATGAGTTTGAAAGAGACAGCATGGGGGAAAAGGCCGGCTGTGCCAGTCCCTGGGTGTCAGCCACAGACAGACAGAAGCTCACGCTCAAATGAGATGTGAGAAGAAAAGTGGGCTCTAGGAGCTGCTAACACATTCTTTCGTCTTCTGTGACCTCTAAGTAGGGTGGTGTCTATCTGGGTGCCTGAAGGCCAGGAGACTATCTATACCTGGGAACCGGAGATAGTGGCTGGGCTGGGATAAGAGCCAAAGCCACACAGACAGTGTGGTGTCCAACAACATCGGTGACAGACAGGACCTAGTGATGCTTGATGCGTGAATCTGTGAATCAGAAGGAAACTCCGAAATCAGCCATTTCCTACCCAAGGCAGACAACCACCCTATAAACCCCCAAGCTGGCCAACAGCCTGGACTCGAGCAGTTCCATTCCTGTGTGTTCATGAAGCCAGTTTCCATTCAACACCCTCGAACACTCTAAGGAGCTTTCTGACATTGAGGCTCAGCCTTTGGTCCCAGAATTCCACGGTTGGTCCTGACTCCGCGTTCTCTTGTTCTCTGGAGTGAGTCTGAGCACCTCTTCCTCACAGCACGACCCTAGACTCTCTCTGAGGACAGGTGGCCTCCTCCCCGAGCCTCAGACTTCTCAGCATGCTGTAACTGCCCTCCAGAAGTTCCGTCCTCTCTGCCTCCTCTCAGTCTCCCCCTCAAGCTGTCCTTATTGCTTTTTCTAATCTCTCCCATTTTCATCTTTCTCCATAAGGAAAATATGAAAAATTTATTTGGACATAAGATTTTTTTTTTCCCTGAACCAATTCTGGCTCCCAGGGAGCAAGCTTGCTCACGATTTTTGTCACTGGTCTGGACTTTCTTGAATCAGGCCTTTTCCTTTCCACAGACTTCTTTACGTTCCTGCATTCCACGCCGTTCTTGAAGGGTAGCGACGGTTACACCAGGTCACAGGCGCACCTCAGGAAGAGTGTGACTCTCCTTTGGAACCGAAGTATCAGTGCTTTAAGAAAAGTTGGGAATCACTGCCAGGCTTATGGTGAAAGGACAGGTTTTCCATTCAAGTTAAATGTAGGGGAAAAAATGTTAACTTTTCCCTGGGCTTCTGAAAGAAGTGCAGCTACCTCCTACATGACTCGATTTCGTATGGCTGGACTCAGTGTCTGCGGTGAAGTCATAGCCCAAACGGCGCTCATCACACTTCCTGCTACACCAGTTGTGTCTTCTGTATCCTTGGCCATGCTCCCCGGAGTGACCAGCCCCGGGGCTGCTGGAGCTCCCTCCTCCCTCTTCCTGATCCACCAAGGGGAGTTGTGCCGTGGACCAGCCAGCTCGTAATTCTGGGTCTTGAGTGAGAACGGTGCAGAATTAAGAAAACAGACTCATTGAGAAAAAAGGATGGGATCGGGAGGCCTCTTCAATGCTGATGGCAATATCCGAGCGCCCCATAGCCCCAGTTTGCTTTATTATATAGTCATATGCAAATCAAGGAAGTCCTTGATACAAAGTTACACATCTGAGGCAAAAATAGGACTCTTCCAAGGCATAAACAGGAATCCCCCTACCATGCATAAGCGAAATCAACCAACATCTGAACAAACAAAGAGTAAGAGGAAGGGCATGTAAATTGCTTCCAGCAACTTAAGGAAGCAAGTGAAGTGGGTGCAAATACTCAGCATCATAGCCAATATGGAGGTGGAAGGGCGAGAACTTAGCCTTTTGCTAAGCCTCAAATCTACAAAGGCTTTTAGCCATTTACAGTCTACAACAGAGTTGTATGGCTTCGACCTCAGAATCCAGTCCCTTCTCTCTTCTCCTGGCTTCATCAGTTACCACTTGGACGTCTCTCTCTTCTCGAATCCAACCTATCTGAAGTCTTCTGTTGGTCCCCTGGTGCCCAAATCCATTTATTTATTTTTTTTAGAATGTAAGTCCCTTTCAAATTCAGTCATTCACTAGGTTAACAAATAGTCCATGAGTACTGACTCTGCAGCACTGGTCCCACTGCACCATTTCCTCCTGATTACTTTCACTCCTGTCCCAGTGAGCGTCCCCAGGTTGGCCCGGACATGGAAGGCTCCTTTAGAGTCACGTGTCTGTCCACATCCCATTCCTTCTTCCCGCAAAGCCTCATCCAGTCTCTCTACCAGGCGAGCTCCTGCTCACCTTTCCAACCCATTTAACTGTCACCTCTCTGTGAAGCCTTTTTTGAGTCCTGCAAGAGTTAGCCCTCCTTATGATTTCCTTTCAATCTGTTCATATTTTGGAGATTTATCTTATTTCCTTCTTCCCTCCCTCCTTCCTATCTTCCCTCCATCTCTCCCTCCCTCCCTTCCTTCATTTTCCTAACTCTCTTTGCTCTTCACTTGGCTCTGAGCTCCTTCAGGCAAAGAACATGTCTTATTTCATCTCTGGATCTCCAGCGCCCAGCATGAGGTCGGCCACATACAAGGATGTGATAAGAGAATAAAACGCAGGGTGTCCTGAGACTGGATTACATGAAGCAGTCAGCAAGTGGTTGAGACTCCAGGCTCTGGACTCACACACTGTGAGTTTGTATTGTAGTTCTACTATTTTTAATTGTGTGAACTTGTATGAGTTATTTTCTATCCGTGCCTTAGTTTTCCCATCAGTAAAATGGGTAGAAAAAAGAATAGGCCTTTCTTTATAGAACTCTTTGGCAGTAACTGAAAAACAAATTTGGTTTATTTTAGGTAAGCATTCCTTTTGTAATGGGTGCTGAGAGTCTATATGAAAAATAATAGCATAGGGACTCTTGAGACGAAAAACAGAAAATGCAGGGAGGTTAGTGGATCAAGAGGTAAGGAAGAGTGGGCCGTCTTACTCTGTCAAAACCTTTCTGCTGCAATTTCTATCTGTTAATCAGATGTATTACTTAAAATCCACACATTGCTCTCCCTATCTGTAGCCTGAGTTAATCTATCTGTTGATTTTATGGTTATAGATAGTTCAAAATAGATCCTTAACGGTGATAGGAGCTTTCCCTGTGGAGATGATTCACACACTATGGTCCAACAGCTTAAAAGTCAAGGGCTCGAGACCAACACTGTTTCCCACCCAGACTGAGAAAATAAGAAGGGGATGTTACTGAGCCGAGGAGAAATGGGGGCATGGGTGTTTTACCTCTCAGACAATGAAAAAGCAGATAACTGAAGGGGACCCTAATCTAGACAGGCAATAACATCAAGAGTTAAGGTTCTTTTGCCAGACTGGAAAATGACTGACATACCAAGCGAGGTAGTATTAGTGAGAGTAGGCTACAGCAGGTACAGCCAGTCCCCAAATCTCAACGACTTAATAAAAGGAATTTTTTGGTAGGTTTTATCTTTTTTCCCTCACGTCACATTCCAGCGCAATTTATGGAAGGGTTAAAAGGAGATCGCTTCACGGAATCATTCGGGACCAAGATTCCTTCTACCGAGTCACTTTGGGGACCTCAGAGTTCCCCTCTGGGTCCTGGTAGACAAGGAAAGAGAGACAGCATGAAGCATTTCATGGAAGATCTTACAGGCTAGGCCTGGGGTCAGTCACATGGCTACACTTCATACCGAGAAAGCTGGGGGGAAAATGTCCTTGAGTTAGAAGGAAAATAGAAACAGCTTAGAGGACAACTTTCCAGTCTCTGCCACAAGGGGCAGAATGCAAGAGGAGGGTGAAATGCAAAGCCCTCAATTTAAGAGCAAGCGTCAACTTTACAAATATAACATATAGGAAGCCTGACTTAGCTGTGACCAAAAAAAAAAAAAAATAAATAAATAAATAAAATCTGGGGTTGAAAAAAAATGTGAAGTTTGGTTGATTATAACATTACCATTAGCCAAGCATACTTCTGTCTTTTAAAAAAATGAATACAATATTCAAGTGCATTGATCAAGAAAATATATACAGTAGAAAGGTCAGTGACTATCTCCATTTGTTGCTTAATTAGGTGTCCTTGACTAAGGTACTTAAATTATCTGAGCCTCAGCCAGCTGAGCTATAACATAGGACTAAAGCGCGTGGGGTGTATCAGCTAACTGCTACCACAATTATGCACGTGAAGATAACCCCAAAACTCAAGAGCTGAAAACAATAATCACCTGTTCTCATGTGTAGGCTGGCTTGGTTAGCTGTGCTTTAGGATGCAGGTCTGCAGTCACTCGTTCTTTACTTTGAAGTTTATTCTGATGTATGGGCTGAAAAGGCAGCACCTGCAGCTACCTGGGGAAAGCAACTCCCATGGCAACTGCAGAGATGCAAGAAAGGGTGGAATTGTGCAATGCCCCTTGAGGTCTTGGCCCAGAGGTGGGAAACTGTCACTTCTGTCCATAGTCCTTCGTCTAGATCAAGGTCACATAGCCAAGTCCGATATCAATGGCAGAGGGAAATAAGCTCCGTCCAGATGAGTGAAGGATACAGCAGTCACATGTCAAAGGACGCTCAAATACAGACAAGAGTGAGGGATCGGTCGAATACACTGACATTTGTGAGTTTGTGGTGATGATGAAAAAATATGGAAGGCACCCGGTCCCAAGCCTGGCAACCCAGGAACTCTGGGTTTCTCAGGAAAGAGGCGCTCTGGAGGTAGTGCTAATGATGATGGTTCCGCTGTACACACTCAGATATTGTATCCTAGTGCACTCTTGGTGGCTCAGAACACACCCACGGGATTGTCTTTAATTTGGGTTGCCATTTTAAAAAGAAATGTATTGACTAGTTAGATTGCAAGCAGAGAAGGTTGGACATAATGGCCTAGGGATCTGGAAACTATATTAAAGGAACTAAAAATATTTAGTTTAAAGAAGAGTGGCCCATATAAAAACGACACGCACCCAAACAGCAGAAGGGCTATCTCACTGCAAATGGAATAAACTTGTAAAATAATGGAAGGAGCTGCCAGTCCAGGGAAATTCTTTTAGAGTTAAATAGACAATGGGAAGCCCGTGGCCATTTGCTGGGGACAGGCACAGCATGGGCTGTCCACTTGCTGAGCAAAGACAAGGACAGTAGAAGGTGAAGAGTGGTGAACAGAGCCATTTCTTTCCACAGATGAACAGAGGAGCCGTGGGGAGCAGGTCGGGAGGTCAGGACAGAGCTGGGGATTCTGCACCCGTTAAACACAGATCTCAGTTCCCTTTTCATGTCCTTCAGTGCTGGCGGATGCACTGGTCCTCCATCCCAACGTGTGTGTTGTACTTCCTGTTGATTCCACGTGACTCTCAGTGCCCGCTCCAAGCCCCCGAGCCCCACCAGGGTAGGGTGAAGTTCTCCAGTTGGTGTCTTCCTCTCCTCTAAGCTTGAGTCTGCACTCCCTACCTCTCCCAATCAGCCTTAATTAAACTGTTTGAAAGCTGCAGCTTGATTTTAATTAGAGCAAAATTGGGAAGATTAGAATGAAATTGGCCAATCATTGTTTACGGGCCGTTGTTTGAGAACACAGCAGGCTGTTAAATTACCTCCACACCAGGCTTCTTGAATTCTTCCAGACAGTGGGAGGGACAGGGGCAGTGGATGTCAGGGGAGGGCTGGCCTCCATTCCGCTTTTGTGCCTCCAGAGTTGCAGGGCCCAGATATTATTTAATCAAATGGCTGCTAGATTGACACCTTCTGGCCTGGGGATTTTGCCCAGCCATAGTGGTAAACATGGCAAAAGAATTTCCTGAGAGGTATGGTAAAGGTACAATGGTCCCTGAACTTGCACACAGGTCATAGATAAAGTCAGGAAATCATTCAGAGCGTGGTCTGGGTTCCCGTCACACTCTATTGCTGATCCATTGAGACTTGGGTCGCTTTCTCAGTTTCTCTGTCACTTCATTTGTTAACCTGTAAAAGTTAATATTTGAATAATGATATTTTCTCTTCCTTTCTTCCGAGGTCTTTGTATAAGATAAAATACTATAGTTGAGCGTGTGTGAAAATTGTGTACAAGTTAAAAAAAATCTAGAGGAAAGCCCTACACCAATATGAGAGATTATGGTGTTTATTATAATCTCTTGTTATAGCTCGGATTAATCATGTCTTATTCATTATAGCAGTACAGGCTCTAACAGCCAAGTACATTACAGTAATCTGCTGTTGAGATAGAAATCTCCCGATGATGGGATGTGTCTAGAAATACGGCCTTCCGCACAGGAGCCAAAACATGACAGATCCCTCCGCCTTTAAAATGTCCAGTTAGAGACCATAAAACCGTCTCCGCTGAGCTGCTGAGCTAAGTAACTGACATCCCTCAATGTGGATGTCGGCTCTGACTGTTCTTGTTCGTGTGAATTGTTCAAGATGAAGTGAACCCTCTGGGGAAAAATGGTAATGTCTTAGTGGACATTGTGTTCTGTGATGGAAGCCGTAGCCCCAGGCATGAGGTTGATTGATAGAAAATGCAGAAAGAAAAGGCTGTGTTGTGTCTGGAACGCTGAGAAAATCAGCGCTCCCATAATCAGTGGGGTCTATGGAGACCTCTCTATCAAAGTCTCCGGCTATTTGGGAAAAGGCAACTCTTCCAAAGAAAGGTGGGTTTTGAGAACAGGTAGGTTTGCATTTAGCCAGAACTGGCTGGTATGTGAGGGATCATCCCTTTGTCACTGGTTGACAGTTAACATAGACAAAGTCAAGTCACCGGAAAAATGACAAGAAAACTGTGTCCTTGGCTGAAGACCAATCCATCCTTTTTGCTTCGAAGTTCTTAAATATTTTATTCAATAGCCTGTCATGGGTCTTCTTTAAGTTTTCAAGGAAAACCAATCATATTTGTTCTTCCAGGAAGGTTCAGACCAAAATAAACCATCCGGAGAATCTAGCCCGTGGTCCCACTCAGCGCTACAGTCCCTCTGAACACCGAAGTTTGGAGGACTGGGTCCCCCAAACAGAGGTCATTGGAATAGGACAGAGAAGGGCGATTTTTCCTACCACGATGGCACATTCTTTCTACTCTTGTTTGCAAAAGGGTGCTTGGAGCTGAGCCTTCTGGGCTGCATGGCTTCCTGAAGACCTCTCCCACCTTTTCAGAGAACAAGATCCCAATCCGAGAGGTGCCGCCTGCAGGGGCAGGCGGTGGTTGGCCGGCTCTACTGGAAGCAGCATTGATGACCCCCACAGTGAGCCCATTCAGGAGGAGCAAATGGGCTCCTGGCACCAGGGGGCACACTGACATGGATATCCAGCCTGAAGCAGGCGCTGTGGAGGGGGGTACAACTGCACACTCAGGCTGCGGGGAGTGTGCCTTTCCAAATTCTTGTATTGGTGGCCTTGGAACTGGGCCTGACTGGGCCTCCCACACCGAGATGGAAAGACATGTCGGTTGGTTCGAGAAGGGGAGCACAGTGCTCCAGCTGTTTGGACCGCAGCACCACCGCCCACCCTGTGGGCTGCAGGATTCATTACTACCTGATGTCAGCCCCACTTGAGGTATAGCTTTGTTTTTGTTTTTGAAACTATGGATTGTTTTTTGTTTAAAGACTCTTTCCAGTAAGGCTTCCTAGGGAGTGAGGCTTCCTGGGTAATGACTCTTTGTGGGGGCCCGATCAATGTGACCAGTTTCCAAGCCCGAAAAGTGGTGCCGTGGTGTGCAGCTGCTGCAGACAGCACCTGGGATGGACTACCCCGGCTGTGCTCTTTCTCAGTCTTAACTGGCCAGGCGCTGGGACCCTGTGGAGAACTCCTGCTGGCAGTGTTCTGTTGACCTTGAGTAAGGTGAAGGAACACCGTGCTGCAGGGCTGTCAGTGCCACTCCAGTCAGTAGCTATGACTGGGAGGCATCCCTTCTTATTTACATCTTTCAAAAGAGGAACACCTTCAGCCACTTAGCGTTCCCATGGAGACCCTTTTGCTGCAAACTCAACCCTGGCCCAGGCCCAGGCCCAGGTCCAGGCCCAAAGCCCCCTGGAGCTCCTGTTGCATGGCTGTTCACCTCTCCTCCTGCGGCTCCCTTTGGATTCTGGGGAAATCCCTAACCTCATGTACAACCAGAAGCATCGTTTATTAACAATCTGGACCATTAGTGTTCAGCAGTTTGGGACAAAAATAACTGCAATCACTTCAGAATATAGATAGAGATAGAGATTTTTGAGTTAGAGTTAAAATAATTCTATGTTGGTAATGGACGGTGGCTTCATTGAACACATTGGATTTTATCCTCCAAACTGGATTATACCTTTCCCAAACATTTTTAGGGGGGTTGTTATTAATCATTTTAGGGGTATGTTGTTCACTCTAGGCTGATCTAAAATATAATGGGGAAGGAACTAAACTTCTGTTAAGTATAGCAGTTTCCTGAAGCACCCTTTAGGAGTACATGCAGCGTGAACACCTTTCACAGGTCCAGCCCACATTAGAGAGCTCTGGTCACCCTGTGGCTTCACTTGAGAGCCCTGTATGTCATGGCTGCTGCTGTTCTGAAGGCACTTTCCATCGGGGCCTTGCTCATGTTTGCAATGTCTGCTTTCGCAGACGGTTTTACTGGATCATGAACACAGTAGGAGAAGATTTTCAGAGACATGGCTAAGGTGAAGTGGCGATGTATTTGGTGCCCTAATTGAAACGAAGATGATGGCTTCGTTGAGGTAGCGTGCACGAATTAATTGCTATATGGAAAATATCCTTTTCCTAGGGAGGAAAGGAACCTAGATGATTTCTTACTGGAATAAGAAAACTACTAGATGAAAAATCAGAGACGAACATTTATTCTTTGAATAGCTCAGGCTGATATCCAGTACTGCCATCTGAGGTTTTCGGCTGCTGGAAAGAACCAGGTTAATAAGTTCTGCAATCATGTCTTCACCACTTTCTGACTCAAACTCCGTTTGCAGACATTTGCTCTATTATTTCGATTTCATGAAAGGCTCTAAAGGGTAGGAAGGAACTTAGTGAAAGTCAAAGAGAAGACCCCTGGGCACCCTGGGAGTCTGAACCTTCCTGCAGCCAGCTGAGGACTCATGACTGATTCTGACCTGACAGTGTCCTGATGCATCTGGTTTTTTTTTTCGATGAAACTCACTTCCCCCACCACATACACACTAATACACTTTCCTGCTCACAAAAGCATGATTGCCCCTTGGAGTTTCGCAGGGGAGGTGGAATAGCACGGTAGTAAATGGAGCCAGACAGCTCGTAGTTAAATTCTCACTCCTCCACCTACTGGGTGTTACCTACTGGGAAATTAACTTATTTGTGCCTCAATTTCCTCATCCATAAAATAAGGATAATTATATTTTCCTCCTTATAGGGATGTTTTAAATATTACATTGGTTGATACTTACAAGATGCTTTGAATTGTTAACCCTCATTTTTTATTTGTGCATAAAAAGCTTCCTAAGACAGTATCACTCATTTTTTTTAACGTCTTTGTTATTCTGTGTTGCAATTTCTTGAGCAGACACAGGAGTTGGAACAAGACCTTTATGTTTGATTCCTCCCCTAGTACCCTTCATTTTTTTCTAGGGCTTAATTTCTCCTCCTGCAAATGGGCATATGGAAACTGCCTTAATCCAAAAAGGTTTTGCTTTGGTGTAAATGGTGCACTGTGTTTTAGACACACTGTAAACTCATGTTTTGTGTAGATAATTAAAAGAATATAATGTTCCAGGCAATGAAAATATTTTGGTTAGAAGACAGTAACCATTTAAAAAGAATTAAAATGCAATAAAATACACTTAACCTACACAAGGAAAACTGCCACAGTAAAAGCAGTCTGGTACTGACCTGGGTCTTTTTTTTTTCTTTTTTCTTTTTAAATTCATTTTAGAGAGGAGAGGGAGAGACAAAGAGAGAGAGAGGAGAGACAGAGAGAGAGAAGGGGGGGAGGAGCTGGAAGCATCAACTCCCATATGTACCTTGACCAGACAAGCCCAGGTTTTCGAACTGGTGACCTCAGCATTTCCAGGTTGAGGCTTTATCCACTGCGCCACCACAGGTCAGGCCTGACCTGGGTCTTGATCTCAGCTCTGCCACTTGCTGGGAGACGTGTACTTTACTTTTGTAACTTTCATTATTGCTATTGTCACCATCCTCACAGTTGTCAGTAACCCTGGGGGAGACTCAGGACTCTAGCTTTTTGTCCTGATTCTGGTTCCAACTAGTTATATTGCTTTAGGCAAACTGCTTCCCTGTTTCTCGGTTTTCTCATAAAATAAGGGGACTGAGTGGTCCTTCTCAACTGCTATGCCTGCTGGTGCCAGCAGGGCCACAGACGGATTAGAAGCGTGCCCAGGGATGGATGCCTTCAGCCCTTGGAGCAGCTGGGCAGGGTCAGCAGGACTCCCTGTGCTGGTCTCCCCAGGGCTGTTGTTCATTGGTCCCAGCACATCCCATAAAGAGAATGTTCAATGAATGCCATCATGTGAAAAAAAAAATTGGCAAATAGTGCCCAAATGTTTCTTCTAATTCTAACAGTCCAAATTTCCCTCTTGACTGTGTGTAACATCAGGCAAAGTACTTAGCTTTTTGAGCTTTGAGATCCTTATTCATGTACATGGATATACTCAAAACACTTTGGTTTGGATAAAATACATGACTTTCCAAGTCTGATGTTGGACAACGGAAGATGAAGTCTAAGGAAAAGTGCAAAACTCCAAACCAGTTACTTCCTTGGGGGACCTTGTTAGAGCCAGTGAGAGGACTGAGCCTGCGGGGCTCTAATGCTGGGTGTGATGCCCAGCACAGTCGGAGGGAGAGCTCGGTATTCACTGGCCGTGGACCGTGGACAGTCATGGGAAGTTGTCCATGTGCACTGAAGACAATGGAAGAGGACCCAGAATCAGTTTAGATAAAACATAAGAAAATGCCATCAGTGCCTTGATTTATATATATTAAAAATGCACAAAGTTATGTAAGTTACATGTTTACAAATCAAATCTAATTTTTCCATTGATACGTATACACCTGTATAATGCTTCACTTCCATTTCAGATCAATCATGAATTGGTTGTTGTGTCTATGTAGTCTCATTCTGTAACTTTTTCCTTTAATCAAGTTGTCAATAATTTGCAAACAACTAAAAGAGGGACAAATATACCGCGATGGAAAATGATTTGACTTTGGGTGATGGGCACACAGAGCAATCAACAGTTCAAATACTATAGAGGAGTTTACCTGAAACCTATGTGTTCTTTTTTAAAAATTTATTTAGAAATTAAATTTAAGGGGGTGACCAGAGCCGAGCTATCTGGCCAGGATGCTATTTTATTGTTTTTGATGCAATTGTAAATGGGATTATCTCCTTTATTTCTCTCTTTGATATTTCATTATTAGAAATACAACAGATTTTTTATATAGATTTTGTATTCTGCAACATTACTGAATTTGTTTATTAGTTCTAATAGTTCTTTGGCAGAGCCTTTAGGGTTTTCTCTATATAATACCAGGCCATCTACAAACAGAGACAATTTTACTTCTTCCTTTTCTATTTAGATGTATTTTATTTCTTTTTCTTGTCAAATTGCTTTGATGAGGACTTCCAGTACTATACTGAATAAAAGTGGTAAGAGTGACCAACCTCGTCTTATTCCTTATCTTAGAGAAAAAGCTTTCAGCTTCTTATCCTTAAGTGTGATGTTAACTCTGAGCTGGTCATATATTGCCTCTATTATGCTGAGGTATGTTCTTTCTACACCAACTTTGTTGAGAGGTTTTTCTTTATCTTTTTTTTTAAAGTCATAAATGGATGTTGAATTTTGTCAACTCTTTCTGACTCTACTGAGATGATCATACGATCTATAATTTTGTTAATATGGTAGATCACATTAATTGATTTGTGGATGTCAAACCATCCTTTCATTCCTGGAATAAATCCCATTCGATCATGGTGCCTGATCCTTGTGCTGTCCTGTTGAATTCAGTTTGCTCATATTTTGTTGAGATTTTTTTTGCATCTATGTAAGTCAGGGATATTGGCCAGTAATTGTCTTTTCTTATACTGTTCTTGTTTGATTGTGGTAACAGGGTAAAGCTGGCCTTGTAAGATGAGAATGGCAGTCTTCTTTCCTCTTTTTTCTTTTTCTTTTTCCTTTTCTTTTTGGAAGAGCTTGAGAAGGATTAATATTACAAATCCTTCTTTAAGTTTTTGGTGGAATTCACCAGGGAAGCCATCTGAACCTGGACTTTTCTTTGTTGGGAGGTTTTTAATTACTAATTCAGTTTTCTTATCAGAAATTGGTCTCTTCAGATTTTCTATTTCTTCATAATTTAGTCTGGGTAGATGTTTCTAAGAATTTATACATTTCCGTTAGGTTGTCCAAATTGTTGGTGTATAATTGTTCTTAGTTGTATATTGTGATCTTTGTATTTGTGTGCTATCAGTTGTAATGTCACCTCTTAAGTGTTTAATATTATTTACTTGAGTCTTGTTTTTATTTCTTGGTCTAGCTAACAATTTGGTTACTATTTAAAAAAAACCCAGCTTTTAGTTTTATTTATCTATTCCATTGATTCTTTTAGTCTCTATGTCTTTAATTCCTACTCTGATCTTTGTTATTTATTTCCTTCCTTCTACTAACGTTTTTGTTTGTTTGTTTGTTTTTTGTATTTTTCCTAAGTGAGAAGTGGGGGAGAGGCAGACCGACAGACTCTGGCATGTGCCCGACTGGGATCTACCTGACATGCCCACCAGGGGGTGATGCTGGGCCTGTCTGGGGTGTTACTCTGCTGCAATTGGAGCCATTGTAGCACCTGAGGCAGAGGCCATGGAGCCATCCTCAGCTCCTAGGCCAACTTTGCTCCAATGGAGCCTTGGCAGCAGGAGGGGAAGAGAGAGATAGAGAGAAAGGAGAGGGGGAAGGGTGAAGAAGCAGATGGGTACTTCTCCTGTGTGCCCTGGCTGGGAATTGAACCCAGGACTTCTACACACCAGGCCGACGCCCTACCGCTGAGCCAACCAGCCAGGGCCTCCACTAACTTTTTGGGCTTTATTTGTTCTTTTGTATTTCTTTGAAGTTAGGTTGCATATTTAAGATCTTCATTTTTTAATATAGGCATTTATTGCTATAATCTTTCCTCTTAGAACTGCTTTTACTGCATCCCAAAGTTTACTATAACTGAATTCTAATTCCATAGCACTGGGGTCACAAGAGATGCATGATGAGATTTCAATCTTCTTAAATTTATTAAGATTTGTTGTGGTCTAACATATGATCTATCCTGGAGAATGTTGCATGTGCACTTGAGAAGAATGTGTGTTTTGCTGCTGTTTGGTAGAATGATCTCTAAGAACCAGTTAAGTCCATCTAGTCCAATGTTTCTTTGTTAATTTGCTGTCTGGATGATCTATCCATTGTTGAATGTGGGCTATTGCAGTCCCCTTCTATTATTGTATTGCTTTTTATCTCTCCCTTCATAACTGTTAATATTTGTTATATATATTTATCTGCTCTTATGTTGGGTGCACACATTTTCACAAATATAAAATCTCAATGAATCAATATCTTTATCATTATATAATGACTTTTTCTGTCTCTTGTTGCAGCCTTTGGCTTCCAATCTCTTTTGTCTGGTAAAAATATAGCTTCTCCAGCTTTATTTTTGGTGTCCATTTACACAGATTATCATTTTCCATTCTTTCACTTCCAGGACATGTGTCCCTAAAGCTGAAACGAGTCTCTTATAGGCAGTATGCACTTGGGTCTTGTTTTCTTTTTTTTTTTTTTTTCATTTTTCTAAAGCTGGAAACGGGGAGGCAGTCAGACAGACTCCCGCATGCGCCCGACCAGGATCCACCCGGCATGCCCACCAGGGGGCAATGCTCTGCCCCTCTGGGGCGTCGCTCTGTTGCATCCAGAGCCACTCTAGAGCCTGAGGCAGAGGCCACAGAGCCATCCCCAGTGCCCGGGCCATTCCTTGCTCCAGTGGAGCCTCGCTGCGGGAGGGGAAAAGAGAGACAGAGAGGAAGGAGAGGGGGAGGGGTAGAGAAGCAGATGGGCGCTTCTCCTGTGTGCCCTGGCCCGGAATCGAACCCGGGACTCCTGCACGCCGGGCCGACGCTCTACCACTGAGCCAACTGGCCAGGGCCTTGTTTTATTTTTTCAAGCCATTAAGCTACTCTGTGTCTTTTTATTGGCCATCCAGCCAATCAGAAATGAGATCATGCAACTGTTCTTCACGTGGTAGTGGGATTTGGGATAAAAAAACACTCTTGAAAAATACTCTGTACTTGCATTAAAGTTTAGCATTTTATGCACAAAGGAAATAAATAAGAACATATTATTATGAACTTGCCTGCTTAGATAAATAAAGCCACACAGCAGGCATTTTAAAAGACTTTGTTGGAACTGTGAGTTATTAGTCATCCCTTTTCTTTTGTTTCCCTGGTAATGTTTGGCACGTGCCCCTCCTCTCTAGTCTAAATACAGTCTCTAGATTTAGATGCAGGGATTCAATAGCCTCAAATTGAGCATAGATTTTTATTTATTTATTTCAAACCATTTTTTTCATAGCCCTATCATTGTGCTTCATGAACTAGGGGGAAGATCAGACCAAGGCTTAGCACTATCATGATGAGAAGAGTTGAGATGGATGATAAAGTTGAGAAGACTTTACATTTTGTCATTTCCTAAGGTAGTAGAGCTGGTCCTTACTAGTATAAGTTTAGAAGTTTAGAGGCAATGGGAAACTTCTTTCTTACTAATGGAGATGATCCTTTACATTTCATGCCAGTACTAAGATTCCCCTTGGAAATCTGTTCCCTTTAAAATACAGACAATTCAGGGAGGAACAAAGCATAAAGAGTAAGATTCTAGATGGAACTGGAAAGGACCATTGCCGTCTTCTAGAATAGGGCTTCTCAGAGTGCACATGCTCTGAGTTCCATTCAGGATGTCCATGTTGACATTTGCACTGAAGATCTAAAAACAATAGTGAATAAAACTTCTGGCATCTTAGTTTGAATAAAGGCAGTCTCATCAAAGTACACCAGTGGTCATGTATCTTCATCATTGCATACTTGCACCAAAACACACACACAACACACGTGCACACATGTGCGCACACACGTATGCTAGATTTATGTAAGAATGTCCTTGAAGCAGTGAAATATATTAATTGTATTGGATCTTGACCTTTGAGTATATATCTTTTTAATCTTCTGTATGATAACACACATAAAGCATGTGTCGGAGGTGACTAAAGAATGATGATTATCTTACAGAAAAGTACTTTTGTGATTGAGTTGTGAGCTGAACTAGTCACTTTTTACGTGGAACTAATTTTTTTCTTGACAACCAACAGACAAACTATGGTTATTCAGACTTTAGTGCTTGGCAGACATTTTCTAAAAAAAAAAAGAAAAGAAAAGAAAAGAGAAAAGAGAGCGAGAGGGAGAAGGAAGTAAGCCTGTCTCTTTAAAGAAAACAACTGACAGTATTTATTACCAATGATAAAATTGAAGCTTTCAAACAAAAAATGAGTATTTTTGGAGAACTCCTATCTGTCATCATGAGCTTGACAGCTTTCCAATATTTAAAGACTTTTCTGATGAGATTGGTGGTAATATTAATGAATATAATGTTTTGATGTTATATAATGAAAAGTGTCAAAATGTAGAAGATCTGAATAACTCAGTGTTCCCATATTTCCCAGATGACTAATGCATGGTATTACAAAATGAGAAGGGTTGCAAGATCTACTCCAAGCACAATGTGGAACACTGGATTGTAATGTAACAGAGTATGAGAAGCCCACTGATACAGCTCCAGATTCCACACTGGAACTAACTTTTAAGGCACTACCTTCTTATGTAGCATGGTACCATAAGAGAATATTGACAATGATCATAACAGATTGAGTGCAGAAGCCAACACAAGAATGCAACTCTCACTCAGCTAGATAGTAAAAAGATTTGCACAAATGCACTGATGTGACTCACTTGTGCTAAATTAGTTGTTTCAGAACATATAGTTGGTATCATATACATATGTTATTTATGTTATATGAAATGGATTTATTGCTGTTATCTTTCAATAATAAATTAATTAAATGTTTCTCAGTTTTAATTTCTAAAATGGCTATTATTAGTAGATATAAGCCACATAAATATAAAGGAGACAATCAATTTGAAGAGTGAGAAGGGGTCCTGAGATGAAAATGTTTGAGAAGTGTTGTTCTAAACCAATATCCAACTTTACACAGACCTGGCCACGCCTGGTGATGTGATTCATCGCATGGGGCCAGTGGTGACTAGATCCTATCTCTGCAAACCACTGTTCCAACGTTTTTCTTGTTTATTTCCCCTCCTACACTACTACCGAGACTTCCTTCGTATGATTGAGCAGATCTGCTACTCTCCAATGAGAAAGGCTATGAGAGTAAGTTATGGCGGCGGTCAGCCGAAGTAGGGTCTGCTCACAGCCCAGGAACGAGAAGCTGGGGGGAGGCCAAGGCCCTCTTTCAGGCAGCGGTGACTCCCTCTGGACAGATGTGACCTGAGAGTGGATGAGCGGGGTCTGGGCAGGAAGAACATGACCAACTGCAGCCTTTAGGTCTCTTGTTCCAAAATACAATGAGCTTTTCCTTATCCCTTGACGTTTCCTCCAGGGAGTTTGCCCGTTGGAAAGTGAACAACTTGGCTCTGGAGAGGAAGGACTTCTTCAGTTTGCCGTTGCCTCTTGCCCCGGAGTTCATCCGAAACATCCGTCTCCTGGGAAGGAGACCCAACCTGCAGCAGGTTACTGAAAACCTGATCAAGAAGTACGGCACTCACTTCCTGCTCTCCGCCACCCTGGGAGGTAAGCAGCGTGGTGATGCTGTGTGAACTGGCTGCCAGGTTGTTGAATATAGCTTGAAGGCCCACTGAGTACAGTTTCAACAGTCCTCCTGGATCTTTTTGTTTTTCCTGGCTTCTTATTGCCTGAGAAATGTTTCCTTTCTGGTGCCTTTGAGGATGGTATAGTTTCTTAACATCCAAATTCACCCCAGGACATTGCTGTTGGCTTATCAGCATCCTCCTGAAGAAGGGCTTGGGGTAAAGAATCTGGGGCAGACACAGACGCCTGCCAAACCCTGGCCAGCAGGGGGCGCTCCCAGTTTCCTTCTGACGGAGCCACTTAGCCCTGAAGTTTCTCCACATCCCAACATGTGCTATGCTACAGTTGTCAGACCCACCGGCAAAGAAACAAATTTTATTGACTCCCTGCCCCCTACTTCCTTTATATAAAGACTGGTATCCCGACAAACCAATTCTAATGACTCTGGGCTGGAGGGAGGTAAGGGTGGAGTGGGGACGGTGTAATCTTAGCTAGGACCCCGGGTATAACCAGGGGCTCTGAAGAGGCAGAGCCCTCTCTGCTCTGGGAAGAAAAAAGGTAGGATTTATTATAGCATTTAATACACTGTCTAGTGGTCTGGTGGACAAAAAGGAGCTCTCCGGGGGTTGCAGCCAGCTGCCGCCGCATGTGGTGGGTGTTGGGTGTTTGATGGGGAGAGAGGGACCTTGAACTTCAAGGCTTTTGCCCTTTTGGAGGGAGCAGATATATCCATGGCAATTTCTCATAAACAACTTGAGAGGAAGAATTGTATCTCCCCCATGGAGGTAGATTGCCCGAGATAGAGATCAATGGAGGATGTGGAATGGACAAGCTGGGTGCGAAGAGAGACTTTGGGGAGACTGACAGGACTAAGGAGGGGGAGAGGGCATCTCGTGAGGCGGGAACGCCCGTTGTCCTGTGACGTAGTCCAATGGGATTTTTCTCAATGTGAAAGGGATGGGGAAGAGGCCATCCGCAGGAGTACTGGGCTCCTTCTCAGCTCCATCTGTCCTGGCCAAGAGTTTCATGTTCTTATTGGTAGGGGCTGAGGGAGCAGAAGGCCTCACCCGTGAACCCATGTTGTTTGCTACAGGAGAAGAGTCCCTGACCATTTTTGTGGACAAGCGGAAACTGAGCCGGAAGACAGAGACAGCGGGAAGTGCCCCTACCATCGGGGGTGGCGGGAACAGCTCTGCTGTGTCCCTGGAGACCTTGCATCAGCTGGCAGCCTCCTACTTCATCGATAGAGAAAGCACACTGCGGCGGCTGCACCACATCCAGATAGCCACAGGGGCCATCAAGGTAACGGCCTGAGAGGGCCTGAGGGCAGGTGGAGGTGGGCAGAGGGAGACCCAGGGGAGCCGGAGTCTCAGCCAGCTCCAAGTCAGCCAGGCCTGACTGATTGAAGGGGGAGGAAGCTTTCTGATGGAGACACAACCAGTTCTCAACATGGTCCAAGTCTGCACCCTAGCAAACAGTCACGGAGCATCTGCTCTGAGGCTCACTCCAGCTGAGGAACTGCAGAGAAAGGTAGGCATGGTCCGTCCTCTCCCGAGGTCCCATTCTAGTAGGGGACAGGGATGGTAAACAATTAAATAGCAACAAAGCAATTTTTGATAATGCTCAAAAGAAAAGGCAGAATCACAAGGTACAGATTTCTTGGGGGGAGAGAAGGGAGCAGATAATATTCACCAGGTTGGTCGGGGGAGGGCAACTTGGCTTTAGATTTTGAGGCTGAGATTGGGAAGAAAAGAAGCTAGCTGTGTGTAGATCTGAGGGAAGATGTTTGAGCAGAGGGACCAGTCTGTGCTAAGGCCCTGAGGCAGGAGCCAGCGTGGTGCCTTGGCGGGACACAGAGAAGGCTGCTCTGACCGCAGGGAGGTGAGTGGGAAAGGCGCTGGCACAAGATGAGGTTCAGAAGTAGGGGGAGCCGAATCACACCGCCACGATCGAGAATTTGGAAATGGCCCAAGCACAATGGAAAGCAAGTGGAGAGTTTTAAGCCAAGGAATGAAAAGATCAATACGACTGCATCTTTAATAACCATAACCTCCACCCCACTGTCTCTACGTCCATCTAGAAGAGTCCCAGGAAAGTTCATATAGTTTTAGATAAGACTAGTGAAAATACTTGAGAACAGCGGAGTCTCAAAATTCCAAATATTAAGTTTGGGTGGCAAGTAAGGGTTAATCTTGTCTGATATCCTGCCTTTATCCTACCCAAAATTCACAAGGAAGTTCTGTTTTTTATTTATTAGTCAATAACTATTTCGAATGCCTGTTATGTGTCAGGCACTGTCCCGGGGACTGAGAATCCAAGAGTCAACAAAACATATTAAGCCCATGGCCCCATGCAGCTTAAATTCCAGCAGCGGAGGCATAATTAGATAACCATGCCATGCCAGATGGATCAATGATTTGAGAAAATGGAACCAGGGCAAAGCGGGTGATGGGCGCCTGGTGCATCAGGGAAGACCTGTCTGGAGGAATGCCGTTTAAGCAGAGATTGGGATGAAATGGGGGATTAAGCCACATGGGTATCTTGAGTGAGCACATTCTAGACAGAGGGAAGAGCAAACACTAGCCCTCGAGTGGGAGTGTTGTTGGGGTGGTCCTGGAACACCATCTGGAGTGCTGTCAGAGGGGGGTGAAGGGGGAGAGGAGACCACACGGTTATAGAGGACCGGTCATGAGGGCATCGCTGATTAGTGACTACTGCTGTGGTCCAGGGAGAAATAACGGTGGCGTGTTTGCACAAAGCTGGCTGTAAAGAGGCAGTGAGAAGTTGGTGGATTCAGAATACATTTTGATAACAGATCCTACAGGATCACTAATGAATTGGAAGGAAGGAGTCAAGGTTAACAGCAAGATTTTTGGCCTGAGCAACTGGATGAACAGCAATTTTATTTACTTAGAAGGATCATACTGGGGGAGGAGCAGATCTGAAAGGAGTGAATCAAGAGTGTGGTTTTCAACATATTGAACCTGACATTTCTATTAGAAAGCCAAGTAGAGATACCTAACAGGCAGTTGGATATGGATACCAGGATTTCAAGAGAAAGATCATGGTTGGAAATATAAATTTGGCATACGAATATATAGACATGCATAGTTGGGATTTAAAACTAGGGGGAAAAGCGAGATGAGATCACCCGAGGAGTGAGGCGCTGGTCCAGTGGCCCGAGGGCTGAGCTGTGAAGCACATCAATATCCGGAAACGGGGAAGAGGAGGACCCGACAAAGCGGCTGAGACAAACAGAAAGGGAGGAAGAGAACCAGCGTCAGACTGCAAAGCCGCGTGAGGAAAGTATGTCACGGGAGAAAGGACGGGCAACTGCGTGAAATGCCGCTGAGCAGTCAGATTGAGAACTGACCTTCCGCTGGGCAACGTGGAGGTAACTGGGAACCGAGATAAGAGTAGTTTCAGTGGCACGAACCAGGGAAAGGCTGGGTGGAGACAGTTCAAGAGAGGAGGCAAAGGGAAGAATCAGAAAAGTAGGGACAATGATTTAGGATTTGGCTATCAAGGCAAAGAACAAAAAAAAACGGGTGATAGCTGGAGAGTGCTGTGGGGTCAGGAGAGACTGTGTTTCTGTTCGTCAGGTGAGATATTCCAGAATATTGGTATGTGAATTGAGATGATTGGGGTGGAGAGGGAGGGTGCACAGAGGAGCATGAACACTGCCCTTTGTAAGAGGAGGCAATGGGGGTGCACAGGATGAATGCAGTGGGATGCCAGATGTGGGGAGGGGTGTGGGTGTTCTCTTCTGATGGGTTTCATTTCCTCCATAGAACCAGAAGCAAAGTTTTTGGCTAACAGGAAGAGGAGCTGTTGAGAAAAGAACACATGAAATGGTCCTTTCAGGGAGTGGGAGTTAGTATAGCACTCGACTAGATACATGTGTTGGGTGGTTGCTCTGACAGCCCATTTGAGACTTCCCGGTCGTAATTATAGCACGAGACCAGTCAGCAGAGTTGTGAGTTTTATCAGCTACATTCAGCAATTCATATTCAGCCAGGCATGAAATAGATGAAGGGTTGGATTTCATTAAGGTGTGTGTGTGTGTGTGTGTGTGTTTTCAAGATGAAAGAAAAAGACATGAGGGAGCTGCGAGTATACAGACAGGAGTGATCACAGTGAGGGACCATGAGATTTGAGAGCATGGGATGACAGAAAGTGCAAAGTTGGTCAGGTCAAAAATTTGGAAGTCTAAGTAGGGTTTCTCTAAATTCAAGTTTACATTGTCGCTGACATTAGGGAGGTATGATGACCTGTTTGAGGGGAGAGACGAAGGAGGCACGAGTGTGTGATGCTTACTGTTGAGACTACAGAGGGAGTGCAGCTGCCAACACAAATCGGCACCTGGGGCGGGGACGTGGGAGCCGGTGGCCAAGATGGGGTTGGAGGACAAGATGAGGCAGTGAGGGGAGGAGCCAGGGAACTGAGAGGCCAGGGGCTTAAAGCGCCATCAACATGGATGCTGACGTCAACAGGAACGATGCAAGACCTGGTAGTGGTCAGAAAGACGGTGGCAAGCAAGCTTAACATTGAAAATCCTCAATGAGTGAAGGGGGGTAATAGGAAAAATAGACCGCGCCCAGGGGAGTGGTGGGTGACGGAGTCCTGGTGGTTCTGGCTTTGAAGGAGCTGGTGGTGGTTTAGAGAGGAAAGGGAAACGGGTCCAGGATATCACAGTGGCAGACTCATCTGACTTCCATGCCCAGGAGAGTGAGGTGTGGAAAAACAGGCAGCCCTACATGCGTCTTCTATGGGGCTGATCAGCTGATCTATCATTTCTAGCTGACACAATGACCTCTGAGGCTACGAGGTGCTTGTGAGAGGGACTGGGTCTTATTCATCTCTGGTTCTCAGTAAGAGCACAGAGCTTGCCACATTTTGGGTAATGAGTAAAGGTTTGTTGAATGAATGAATGAATGAGTGAATGAGTGAGTCATTGACCCTATTTTTCACGTGGTTTAGGCTCCTCTCGGTGTTAGTGCAAATGCATATGAGCATGTCAGTTGAAATAAGCAAAATCTACTTAAGGTAGCTTGAGTATAAAGATGGTTGACTACTAAGAGGACTTTGGTGAAGAATGTCACAGATCTGTAAGACAGGACCCTAAATCCAATCCAGACACATGGGGCTTGTGAAAGAACAGTCATGCTCCCAGCCTACTCCTCCGTGTTTGTTTCTGCCCATGTCTCTATTTTCCACCTCCACATGCTCATCTACCTGCATCTCTTGTGTAAGTTCTCGCCTCTGTTTATCCCAGACCCCCCCCCCCCCCCCGTGCGCCTCTGGTTTCCGCGTACACGTGCCTTTGCCTTGCTGTGGAGCTGACTCTGGCCCTTAAGGAAGGCTCTCTCTTGGTGTCATCTCCCCCCAGTGCCATAAGGGCAGGGACCACTTTCTTGCTCACTGTTCTATCCTCAGTTCCTGGTGCTTGACAATGATTTATTCTGATTTTTGTTAAGTGTCCACAATCGCCCTGTAGATTTTTTCTCTCAGTTCACTGTTCTAAATTCCCGGGAGCAATCATCCGTTCCAGAGCCTACCCTAGTCTAATGTAAAGAGGGGGGCTGCATGGTCTCAGCCATGGCTTCCTGGACTCACCTCTTCCGTAAAGATTGTGGAGTGAGGGTTCGGCAACGTGCCCCAAACCACATCTATTACAGTGCCCGTGGGAGTCCTTTCCAGAACTATCGCCACTGTTCATCTCCCTGAGAGGGGGGGCCACCATTCTTGGGAGCCTCTCTTTGGAACATCTCCATTCACACATAAAATGTGGGAAGACTCTCAGCTGCCCCTGGGCGGACTGACCTGGGGTTTTTCTGTTGAGGACCGTGGTTCTCCCCAGGGAATGTAATTCAGAGAACCACGAGACACGGGGTCATTTAGTGTTTTCTCCCTTCACTGCTCCGAGCCCTCAGCTCTGCCTGGCACAGTGAGGTCTAGAGACCTGTCCAAGGTCACAGCTAACCTAAGGGGCAAGGGGAGGTGTTGGCATCCCACCCAACAGCTTTGCTCACCTTCTAGGTTGACCTGTCCCGATGCAGAGGTGTCCCACCAGAGACCGTCTCTGCTCTAGCACGCATCGCGTTGACAGGTCCACAGAGCAGGCAGCGCACAGCCGCTGTGGTGCCGGCCTCCCACTTCCCTGGCCTGAGCATTCCCTGGCCGCAGCTGAGCTGGCTCCCCACGCTGTCCTTCCTCTGGGGGGCAGTGGGTCGGGTGAGGGACTGCTCACCTGCTCAGCCAGAAAAGGAACAGTCTGCCATCATACCTGCCTGTCTTCTGTTTATCTAAGGAGGTGTGCTCTTACTCTTTCCCTTCCTTAACAATGTCCTTCCACCATCAGTTTCCAGTTATCCAACACAGTCCTCGGAGAGCCCACTGCGATCGCCCTCTGAGGCAAGGGGTACCCCCATCAGCACACACCTCTAGTATCAGACTTGGCACATTACACTGCAGCTGTATACATGCCACCCCTCCTGCATCCCCACACTCACCACGACAGAACAGCTTCGAGCAGTAGGGACCCTGTGGCATGCAAATGGTTCTGGGTCCCTTCACGGTGTTTGGCACATGGTAAGACACACAATAAAGGGTGGGTAGGTGACGGTGGGCTGAATGGTTTAGGGAGAAACAAACTTGCTCAGGTGAGGAGATCTGGGCTTAGGTTTCAGCCTTAGATGCTTCTGATTTCTAGGACCCTAGGGAGTTACCGAACTTGACTTAGAGTTTCCAACTATGGGACTTACCTAAACCCAGGGCTTACATTCAGTTGTACGGCCGCACAGTTACTAAAATATTAAAACACTTCTATATTAGCTGGTAAATGGTCTTCACCATCACCGTCTGCGTGACACTGTAACCACTGCGCCCCTCCCCTGGAGACTCCAGATTCCCCGTGACAGTAACCAAACGGCTAACGCACCTCGGGAAGCCTCCATAACCCTGCTTGGGCACACCCTGTCCTACCTATGGATAAATATTGTGAATATTACCTCTGTTCTTGGCTGGGGTGATACCAAATGATATGGTTCACATAAAAACACTCTGCAAACTGTCAGGGGCTGAATATATTTCCATCCTGCCCACAACTCCCAAGACAGAATCAGAGCCGTGAAGGAGGGGAGGGAGGCTGGTCCTCACTTGCAGCTCACCCTCTACTTAATGGAAGCCTGGGGAAGGGCTTGGCAGGGAGGGCCTGAGACGCTCCGGAGTGAACTGAAAAGAGCCCACACCAAAATTCAGGTGGTTCCCGAGGTGGCAAAAGGGAGCTGTCCTCACGAGCATCCTTAGGATGGCTGGTTCCTGTTGCTCATGGCAGCGGCCGGGGTTCAGTTCGCAGGTCTTAGCACACAGGCACCAGCCCTGCTCTCTCAGGCGGCTCCGTGGCTCCCAGGGAGGAGCCCATTTTACTCGCCCTTAGCTTTGCAGGTGTCCCATCGGGTAGGACAGGAGCAGCTGGAAGTGAAGGGCAGGGGGAGGAAAGTAGGCTGCGGAATGAGGCTTCGCCCGACCTGGTATTTATGGAAAACTGGACGTGCTAATGAACCTGAGACCCATCAGGGCGTGCTGATGGCAGGCTGGTCTCTGTCAACAGACCAATTAGCACACAATTATTTTCCCTTTCTGAAAGCTGAGCTGAGATGCTCCCTGAGCGTGTGCGGCTGAGTGAGCAGCGCTTCCTGTCACCTCTGTGGGCCCTCATGATCACCTGCCTGAGCCGCCTGCCTCTTCTATATACAAAGGCACAGGGTTCTGCAGGCCAACCCTGTCAGACTTCCGTCGCTGGGAATGGGGACTTCAGGCCACCAAGCTGCTTCTCAAGTTCGTGCTCAGGCACCATCTGCAAGAGCGCCCCCTCCAACTCCCTCTCTCCTCCCCGCTTGCTCGGGGAGGACCGAGGTAGCTCAGAGCAGAATGGCCACAGGAAGAGAGATGACAAGGGGATCGAGTGACGCCAGACTGAGCATTCCTCCTCGTGGAGGTCTGGCCTGGCGAGATACTTCCCGCTAACAGGCAGTGAGCCCGTGGGGACCACGGTCCCGGTCTCCTCCTCATTCCTATCCTTGGGATACAATTTATAAAGCAAAGCTACTCAATGCTCTTTCAGTAACTTACCTAACTGATTGTCCGCTTGTGGAACTGACCTTTGGAAATAGCAAAGGCAAGGTCGGAAAAGAGCACCAGAGGCAGCCCCAGAATGCTAACTAGAAGGCAGGAAGGTGGTAGGGAGGAAGGGTTAGTGGTGGGACTAAGAGAGGAAGGTGGCCATTCTCAGTTTTCCTCCCTGGCGGTCATCCTGGTCTCCATACGGTGGGTAGCCCCCTCCTTGTCTGGACCCAGTGCTGGGGAGTGACCAACTCAGCAGTGGGTGGGTAGAAAACCCTGTGCAGAACTCTGTGACAGTGTGGTGGCCAGTTCACCTGGAACTGGGGACAGGCAGGTCTCCCAAATGCCACACCCACCATCCCACCCTACCCTTCAGCCCAATCCATTCCAAAAGGGACTGACTCTCCCAGAATAGGTGGGCTGGTCCTTAGCCATGGCTCTTCTCATAGGGATTTTCATACCATGTGGATAAAGAAGACCTCCCTTGCACTACGGCAAAGCTCTACCTTCCCACTTCAGCCCGACAACTCGCCCATCACTCATGCATACAATACAGAGACATTATTCAGCCCCCATTGCCCGCCCGTTGGGCATGCAACAGTCAGAACTCGCAGATTGTGGAAACATATCTCCACTTGTCTATACACTCCTTATGGCAGTGACTGGTCCTTACACACCCAGCTCGGATTGCTCCTTGAATATTTAGTAAATGACCTTGACTAGGTCATTGAAGCAGTCTGGCCTTGGTTTGCTCATTTATAACATAAGGACGCTACAAACTCAAGGCCGTACAATCTGTTTTGACCCAGTTTCACATTCTGAGGAGAAGGCAGATGACAAAAATATGCTGTTTAAAGGATTTAAGAAGTGATGTTATCTCACGGGTCTCACTCACTGTTTTCTGCAGTCTGTAGATGCGCCCTCACAGGAGACACGGGGCATTGAACTGGGTTCTCGGGACTCAAGGTTAAAATCCTGTTTCGGCTACTCAGCAACCTGAAACCTTGGGTTCTTCCTTTGGAGAATGACAGGAGTGACATTCATCTCAGAGAAGAACTGTGAAGGTGAAACAGGATGACCTTGGAGGGGGAACTTGGAGGATGGACTTAGAAAACTGTGGGGAGGTTGTTCTTGCCCCTGTCGTGATCTTGGTCACGTTCTCCATTCAGGCTGTCTTGGTGTTCCTCATGTACTATATTAACCATTGTCCCCTGGTCTTTGTCGTTACCTGCTTTTCTCTCAGTTCCTTCCCCATTCCATCCCATCCCTACTCATCCTTCAAGACCAATTTCTGGCTCACCTCCTGCATGACGCCTTCTTTGATTACTAAAGCTACCAGTATCTCCTCCATCTCTCTCCCCACTGTATGTTAAGTCAGTATCACATCTTCTCTCATTTGATTACTCTGTTCCAAAGATATATATATTTATATTTAAAAAATATATATTTATATACCTAATTATATAAAATATAAATTATTATATATTTGTATAAATTTATTTATATATATTTATATAATATATACAGTGGTACCTTGAGATATGAATTTAATTCGTTCTGTAACCGAGCTCATAAGTCAGTCAACTCGTATATCAAACTGCCAATACTGCACTTCTGCGCCAACGCGCCAACTAGCCGCAGCTTCCCGAATCACGACTTGTATGTCGGAATTTCGCTCGGATCTCGAACAAAAATATGGACTGAGCTGCAGTTCATATCTTAAAAAATTCGTATGTTGGTCTGTTTGTATATCAAGGTACCACTGTATATTTATAATATATATATTTAAGCCTAAATATACTAAATTTCCTTTAAGCATGTCACTTATGCTTTGGTAGTCACCACGGTGAGTAACAGAGCACTAAACACTTACACTCCACCCTTTGGAACCATGTGTTTTAGATCATGTGGCCCCTCCTTTTTCTCAGAGTTCACTTTTCTCCCATCTCTTCCTGTCCACTTCCTACTTATCTTTAAGTACTAATTCAGTTGGCCTCTTCTCCACTACTTCTTCCCTCGTTTTCTCCTTGTTTAGAGCCGTGCCCTCCTTGGTACTCATGACACATGGCTTCTGCTTGGCTTGGCTGTGTATCAGTCAGTTGTCTATGCACCTTCCTCCCCGACAGATTGTAATCTCCTGGAGGATATGGTCTAGAACATGTGCATCCTTGTGCCTATTCCTCCACACACACACCCCAAAGCCTGGAGCCTATTACTCATACATTCTCCAATTTATTGAGTTCCTTCCATGTGCCAGGCACTGTGTTAATTGCTGCTGACAACACAGTAAGCAAAATTAACACAAGCTTACTTCATGGAGCCTTTGGAGTGCAGAGGACCCAGACAGGAACAAAATACTCGCAGAAAAAGATGGGACACGGCAGCCCACCCGCCTGCTGCAGAGAGAGGTGCCTAGAGCCAGGGGAGGGGGCGAGAGGGATCGGGGTGGACTTCCTGGAAGGACTTAGGGAAAGGCACGCTATGAATGTTTGATGAATTGCATGGAACTGAAACAGTGGCTGCTCAATAAATACTAGTTGATTGGTTGATTGATTGTTGGCAAAGCCTTCGGAGATCCCAAGAAGCAAGGCTTCAGGTCCCCATCATTCTTATTACATAATTATTTCCGTGCATTTAAAGCGCCCCATTTTTCATCCTATACTTTAAACATCAGGGAAAAACTGATAGGCCGACTTTATAATATTTTAAAATGACTCTATGGTGTTTTGGAATGTTACACAGCTATAAGACTTTATGTATATTTAATATACTTAGTAAAATATGCAGTAAGCCCTGGCTGGTTTTCTCTAAGGACTTCTCGGTGCCGAGGTGGGACTTAAATGTTTAATACTAATAATAATACTCATAATTCATATTTCTCTAGTGCTTTTCATCTTTGGGATCCCCAAAGCCTGTGAGCACCACAGTAAGTGGTTGCAGCTGGGCTCACCAGCAGGCTGACAGCATCCACATCTGGCCTCCTGTCTTCCTCCGGGGGAGGGGGGGGACCCTGCTTAAAGGTCCAGCTTCTTCTGCCTGCGTTGGGTTTTCTCCTCCCAGACAGGACTTCTCTCTCATCGGCTGCCTCTGAAAGACGCCCACTGTGTGTAACGACTGCCTTCAGCCATGTACTACTGCCGGTCACTGTCTTAGGACGAGGACAGAAAGTGACTTTGTGCTCCAGGGGTGGGGGAACACATGCCATTCCTTTGGCCGGTCAAGGACAGGACACAGAGCTAGAGATGGGCTGAGTGGAGACGTGAAGGGGAGAGGGAAGGTCTCCTCTTGTTGTCTAACCCTGCATTTCCTTTTCTAGGTCACCGAGACCAGGACCGGCCCTCTGGGCTGCAGCAACTACGACAATCTGGACTCGGTCAGCTCGGTCCTGGTGCAGAGTCCGGAGAACAAAGTGCAGTTACTTGGTAAGTCGCTCGGGGATGGGGTTCACTCTCCTCACACCTGGTGAAACACCCGGACCACCAAGGAGCGGTTGGAAGTCCTGCCTGCCCCACCCACTTGCGCAACCCTTCTTAAGACGAGTTCTGGGACTTGAACAACTTTCCATTGTTATTTTGAGAAAACTTCTGATGGGATTCGCCCCACACCCAAGACCTATTGCTCATACCACTCGACACCCAAACCCTCGCCTCACAGTCCTTCCGAGAACTCTGTCACTGTCCTATAGCAGTAGCATCCGCCCTTACATGCTTGACCGAGTTCACTGGTCTCCTTTGCTGCCCAGAGAACCCTCTGCTTTTATCCTAAGATCACCCTGGGAACAGCTGTCCTTGCAGGATGGTTATGGGGCCTCCAACTCTAGCTCAGCTAAGAACTGTGCAAACTGTGGGCCCGCTGGTTACCCTGAGCACGGTCCCTGCTTTCTGTCATTAGCCTGAAATCTCCCATGGGAGAGCAAAGCCAGGACAGAGTTTAAGAGGAATGGGGATCTCAGCTGAAGACGGAACAGCAAACAGTAAAGCAGGAAACCCATTGGAAAGGGAGCTCCACCAGGTCCGGAGGCTGGCAGATGAAGGTGGCACACGGCTCCCGCGCCCCGTCCCCTGGGCATGCATGCCGATTCAGACAGAGCTATTTGGCAGTGGGGAAAGTTCATTTTTCTTAAGGCCTAACTGAATTGGACTCTGCTTAAGATATTATTGTCTCTGTATTATAAAATCAATAGCCCTCATCCAGGATCTACGATTACACATTCCAGGCAACCTGAGCCGGATGCAACCCATAAATGCTTTAGGAACCAAGGAAGAGAGGATAGAGAGGAGTAAAAGACTCATTTATTTAAAGGCACCTAACGCAGTTAGCATCCCTCTCCTCCTGTGTGCCTGGATGAGATGGGTTGGTGTATGGAAATTAGCAACAAGTATAGTTCGGAATGTCTGGTGGTTCATTTGGAATAGTTAATGCCATTTAAATTTATAGTCCATCACTCACGCAGACATTGCTCCGGGCACTGATTTCAGAGCAGAGCAGTGGGAATGTTACGGTGAGGAGGAGGGAGGCTGTGTGGGGCGGTGGAAGGGCGGACTGGCAGGGGAGTGAGGGCTGAAAGCCAGTTTGCGGACAAGGAGTGTGGGGAGGACTGCTCAAGCACATCTGGGCACAACATCAAGAAAGGAAGATCCGGCCCTGGCTGAGCGTTGGCCTGGCATGCAGGAGTCCTGGGTTCGATTCCCGGCCAGGGCACACAGGAGAAGCGCCCATCTGCTTTTCCACCCCTCCCCCTCTCCTTCCTCTCTGTCTCTCTCTTCCCCTCCTGCAGCCAAGGCTCCATTGAAGCAAAGATGGCCCGGTCGCTGAAGATGGCTCTGTGGCCTCTGCCTCAGGTGCTAGAATAGCTTTGATTGCGGCAGAGCGACGCCCCAAGATAGGCAGAGCATCGCCCCCTGGTGGGCATGCTGGGTGGATCCCAGTCGGGTGCATGTGAGAGTCTGTCTGACTGCCTCCCCCCCACCCCCGTTTCCAACTTCAGAAAAATACAAAAAAAAAAAAAAGAAAAGAAAAGAAAGAAAGATCTGGGAGCGGTTCAGAATCGGAGGGAGACCACAGACAAGAACCCCAAACACCCACTGCTGCTGCAATTCTAACTTCTAGTTTGAGGTCGGCTGAGACTGGGATACATACTACGAGCTCTCTGGTTTCCTGTCAAGGACAGGGTCAAGGGTGTGAAAATAAAGAGCTGGCAGACATTTGAGGAAAGGGGAGCACACATCATGTCCAGAAGTCCCCATGTTCCTCACTCTCCTGACAAGGGATCTCACAGTGTCCCTTGCTGGGTGAGCCTCCCACAGGTCTGACCTTGAACACGCGCAGGATATGTCCAAAGGCTCACCTGTTCTTCATCCATCCCTTGATATGCTTCCAGCAGCCACCTCGGGTGGCTTGAAGCCAACTAGGCATATATTCTGCTACTGGTAAACTAGCAGCCACTACAAATGGGTGGGAGAACTATAGCTTTAGTGGATTACAGCCAAGATCAGCGGAAGCTAATTAGAAGACTGCTGAGAGCCATTCACAACTACCCAGGCCCGACTGACCGTGGGATGTCTACCACTGTCCTCCCTTCAGTCTTCCTCAAGAGTGAAATCACATTGAGATGGGGCAGCCAGTCCCAGTTATGCAAGTGTGGCCAGAAGGAACAAGGGCAGGATCTGACACCAAGCTGACTTTACTAGTACGGTGACTGGGGCAGGTCACTTTGGTCATTGGGCTTGGATTTCCTCACCTATAAGAGGCTCTGTCACTTGTGATTACGTGGGAAAAGTACTTGGGGTAGTGCCTGGCCACGAGGTACCCACAATACCTGTCCCTGCCTCCTAATCAAGGCAGCCTCTGCCATCAGGGCTGGGGTGGGAGCCCCAGGAGAATCGACATTCACTAAACATCCTAGGATGCCTGCTGCTAATCTCCGTGAAGCTAGAAACAGGATAGTTATCAGAGACAAAGCAAAAAGCCCATCAAGGCTTGATTCCTCCCCCATGAGAGCTGTAAGCTCTTCTTTTATCTGAAACATCTTCCTGTTTCCAGCCTAGAAATGCTGACGTGTAGCCCAGCAGCCTGTTCATATGATATGCACACTCTCAATTTGGCTGATATAAGGGGTTCGACTGAGCCTTGGGCTTTGATGTTCCTCATTTACATATTCAGATCCTCCCCCATCTGTCACTGGGGCAGCGACTACCCTCTCTCCCCACCGGCTCAGCGGGATCAGGCCCTGGGGTGACCATGCTTGGGCCCAGGATGCACAAGGCAGCAGGACCCCAGCTGGGGCCCCTGCAGCCATGGATGAGGGAAACAGAGTGTCCAGTGGTTCCGCCTGGCGATTCGCTGACCTGCCCTTTCCCTAGGCCTGCAGGTGCTGCTGCCCGAGCACCTGCGCGAGCGCTTTGTGGCGGCCGCGCTCAGCTACATCACGTGCAGCTCGGAGGGTGAGCTTGTCTGCAAGGACAATGACTGCTGGTGCCAGTGCAGCCCCGCCTTCCCGGAGTGCAACTGCCCCGACGCCGACATCCAGGCCATGGAGGACAGCCTGCTGCAGATCCAGGACTCCTGGGCCACTCACATCCGGCAGTTTGAGGAGTCAGGTGAGCAGGCGCCAGTCCCAGTTTCCCTCTCTGTAGACGGGAGGTGGCTGTGAGGTGCAGGGTGAGAGCAGGGGGCCTCAGCTTGGATCCTGGCTCAGCCACCTCTGCGACCTCACGCAGGTTCTGTCACCACTCTGAGTCTCAAGGCGTTTCTTTTTGTTCTAGATGAAAGTGGACATAATACCTACCAAACAGACATGTTTTAGGGACTTAATAAGCTAACTGAGAGCTAACGAAGGCATAGGCCCTGTCTTGTTTGATGCTGATCCCACAGTGGCTAGACCAGTGCCTGCACAGCAGGTGCACAGTAAACATTTGCTGAATGAATGGAGTGCATAGAAAAGTTCTAGGAGACCCAGACATCCTAGGCTTGGCTTGTTGCTGGGATAATGACTATCAGTGTTCCCTTGAGACCTCGGTCCCGAGGACTTGGTTTTGCATCCTCATTCTGTGTTATGGTCTGAATGTTTGTGTTCCCCAAAATTCATATGTTGAAAATCTAGTGCCCAAGGTGATGGCTTTGGAGAGCAATGAGGGCATGAGGGCAGAGCCTTCAGGCAGGGGATCAGTGCCTTCATCAAAGAGGCCCTGGAGAGACTTCTAACCTTTTCCACCCTGTGAGGACACAGGGAGGAGTCAGCCATCGGCAGCCCCAAGCGGGACTTTTGCTAGAACCTGACCACACGGAACCCTATTCTGTGACTTCCAGCATCCAGAACTGTGAGAAATAGGTTTCGGTTGATTATGAGCCACACAGTTGGTGCTACTTTGTTAAAGCAGTTGAACGGACTGAGACGCCCTGGGGCCAGCCAACTCTACGACCTTAGATGGGCCAACAGCGTCTCAGCGCCTCAGCCTCCCCATCTGTTCGACAGAGAAAGTACCGATAATAGCTGGAGAGAAGACTTGAGTTGGGATCATTTAGATAAAATTAATGTAAAAAGAACCCTGCACAATAGTCATACATTTCAATACTAATGAAGGATATGGACATACAGTGGTCCCTTGTCTGTCACGGGGGTTAGGTTCCAGAACCATGACAGGCAAAAATCCACAATGTAGCGACCTGATACTTGTTTTATTATTTATATATATTTTAAGGCTTAATAAACCCTCCCCACACTCTTATAAACCTTTCCCACACTATTACTAACCTTTTTCACACTTATCTTGCTCATTTTACCACAAAAAATTAAAATAATAAATATATAAAAATACCCATATACAGCAAAATTCTGCGATGTAGTGAAAAATCCGCGGTACAGTGAGACCGCGAAAAGTGAACCACGATATGGCGAGGGATGACTGTATCTCAAAAGCAAAATGTTGGATAAGACAAAGCAAGATGAAAAAGGTATATATTGCATAGATATTGATATGTAATGTTTATTCATAATGCTATAATTATTAAATATAATATATATTTAATGCTATTTATGTGAACTTTAAGAACATGATAGTCAATATTTAGTACTTTTTATAGACAAATAACACGTGTAGAGCACTTAAAAATATGTGATAATGCTAAAGAAAGCATCCAAGGGGTGCCAACATCTAGATGGAGACAAGGAAGTTTGGGGTCTTCAAATATACTGTTTTGTCTTATTTCCTTAAAATAAAATCTGAAACCAATATGACAAAATGCCAAATGTTAGGTGGTCAGCACATGGTGCTCATCTCTTTTGTATGCTTAAATGTTTTAGAAACAGAACTGTGCACATGGTAGCTGTAAGTTTTATGATTGGGATGAGCCTCCTGTCTTCTGGGAGGATGCAGGACCAGGTGTGTGGGAATCAGAATCAGCTGAAGCCCCAGGCATCGTCCAAGTTCTAGACCAGCCAGTAAGCAGCTCAGAAGAGTAGCACATTCCAGTCCTCCAACCCCAGCCGCTACGTGCTCCGGGGGGTATTGGCTCCCTACCTCTCCTGGGTCTGGAAAATGGCTTTGGGCTTCCACCACCATGAGTTACTGCTAATTAGTCAATGAGGATTCTCTGGGTCTCCACCGGGAGACCGGTGGCTGCAGATCTCATACAAGCAGAGCTGTGGACAGAGATCTGAGCATGAATTCAGAAATCATGTTGTGCCAGGAAACTCTGAGATCTCAGACTTGCCATAGGAGTTGAGAACCAGAAAGCACGTTGCTTCTGGATTAGCTACAGGACAGAACGGGTATCTGGCCAAGAAGAGACTGAAAAGTTTATAGGAAGATTTCTAAGCTGGGTGTACTATCTTCTCTGTGTCCGTATTGTCAGTCTTGTGAATTCTCGTCTTCGTAAGTCCGTCCTTTTCCATAGAGCTTTCTGTAGCTATTGAAGACTGACCTGAGACATTGCTGTGAGTGACTTACAAGGAGCTAGAAAGGGAGAGGAGACACATCCCAAGGTCACTGGTCCCTTGGGTGGTGTCAGAGATCAGTTTTGAAATTCAGAAGCATGTTAAGGGCAGGAAGGATGGGAAAGAATCCTGAGAACATATTTTATGACATAGTAATGATTTCTCCATGAAGCTAGTGAAAAAGAGATGAACGAAGGGCCTGGAGAGTGAATGGGTGGACTCGTTCTGCACGCAGTGACCCTGAAGGGCTGCGGGGCACCTGCCTGCCCCTCCCAGGGTATGGGCAAGGCTCCTGCTCAGCTCTGCCCCGTGTTCTTGCCCACAGAGGAATTCCAGGCCCTGCTGAAGAGACTGCCTGATGACAGGTTCCTGAACTCCACCACTGTTTCCCAGTTCTGGGCCGCGGACGCCAGCCTCCAGCACCGCTACCAGCAGCTGGGAGCCAGCCTGAAAGGGCTCTTCAAGAAGACCCATCGGATCATCCGCCGGCTCTTCAACCTCTGCAAACGCTGCCACCGGCAGCCCCGCTTCCGCCTGCCCAAGGAGAGGTGAGCCCCCAGATGCCGGAGCCCAAGCCCAGCCTCTGCCCCAGTGGCGAAGGCCAGCGAGGACCCTCCACCCAACACGGGAGATCTGGGAGCAGTGACCCCCACAGGGCCCTCTGGTTCTCTCGTTATCTTGACCTACTCTTGTGTCATTCTCAATTATGACATGTGGCTACAGTGAGTGAAAAAAAGAGAGAGGCTAATTACCGTTTTCTATAAATGACAATAGATTCAAATGTTATTCTAATAATCGAATTCTCACTGATTTCCAATTTGATAAGTATTTCAAGAAAGAAAGGGGTGGAGCCAAAGCTCACACACTGTATTTCATGAGAGATACAGAGATACACACATTGGGTTGTTTCAAACGAGTGATGGCTCTGAGTCACGAGGGGGCAGCGGTCCCATGTCCTTGGGGACAGAGGGGGTCTGCGTCACCTCAGGCACTCGCTCACTCACTCACTCACCCGTTCGTTCAACCATTTGTTCAACAAGCTTGTGTTCCTTCCATGTCGCATGTCCTTTAATTAAGCTGTGGGGGAGGTCTGTTATTTGGGAAGATTTAATATATATACAGTAACATAAAAACTGAAAAGAATTACAACTCTGTGGCAGCCACTTAAAGCCCTTTAAATTCATGTCTGGCCGGTTGGCTCAGTGGTAGAGTGTCAGCCCGGCGTGTGGAAGTCCCGGGTTCAATTTCAGGCCAGGGCACACAGGAGGAGCACCCATCTGCTTCTCCACCCTCCCCCCTCTCCTTCCTCTCTCTCTCTTCCCCTCCTACAGCCAAGGCTCCATTGGAGCAAAGTTGGCCTGGGTGCTGAGGACGGCTCCATGGCCTCCACCTCAGGTGCTAGAATGGCTCCGGTTGCAATGGAGCAACACCCCAGATGGGCAGAGCATCACCCCCTGGTGGGCATACTGGGTGGATCTCGGTCGGGTGCATACGGGAGTCTGTCTCTCTGCCTCCCCACTTCTCACTGAAGAAAAATTTAAAAAAAATCATGTCCATAGAGCATATATAAAGATGGTGGTCTAGAAGCAAAGGCCAAAGAGAAAAGCAACCACGGGGAAGGAGGTCATGGCGAGCTTGTGAGGGAGGAGGGGGAGATGGGGCATTCCAGGAGCAGGGAGGGAGCTGCCCTGGGAGCACCCCAGGGGCACAACTCTAACTGAGGCACAGGTGCGAAGGAACAGTAATACAGAGGGTGGGCCAGCAAGGGTTCCCAATTACGGTTCATTTCTTTTTCAACAAAATAATTCTGAGATGTTTATCATGCACCAGGAATAGTTCTGGTTTCTAGGAATATGCTGGTGAACAACACAGTGTCTCTACTCCCTTGGCATTAGTAAGGGAGCCGTCCACAAATAAGTCAACAGTAAAGAAGCACAATCGTTTCTGATACCAATCACTGCTGTGGGTTCACGGAAACAGGGCGAGGGCTATAGACTGAGCAGGTGGCTCTTCTGAAAGGGAAGTCATGGAAGATCTCTTTGAGGAGGTGTTATCAACAGAGCCTAAAGCTTTAGAGGAAACTGACCTAGGGAACTCCTATTCTTGGTGGAAGTAGGAGAGAAGCAGAGAATAGAAATGACAGTGACCAACCGTGATGTGGGAAAGAAATCGGTATGATGGAAAAAAGTCTGGCCAGCTGGCTGTTAGATCTTATTTAGAAGATTGCAAACCATATTCGATACTATCCTAATCTCCACCAACTCAGTAGATGGTGGAGAGCTCCTGTAGGCTTTGGAATGAGGGAGTGAGGTGATACCTGGGAGGGAAGAACCTGGCTGATTCCAGGACAAGGCTGATGTCAAATATTTCTGGGGCCGGTCCTTCCGACACTGGGCTCCCCGCCTAGTCAGATTTTGCAAAGTGGTACAGTAGGGTGTCCATCTCTTAGAGAACTTGGGCTTTTCTCTTCCTCGTAGCCTGTTAGCCAGTGTCTTGCTACCCTCAGGGAAGATGACAGGGCATGTCTCCCGGTGACTCTGGCTTCATTTTTATCTCCTCTCCCAAAGGTCCTTGTCCTACTGGTGGAACCGCATCCAGTCCTTCCTGTACTGCGGAGAAAGCACCTTCCCGGGCACCTTCCTGGAGCAGAGCCACAGCTGCAGCTGCCCCTATGACCAGTCTGCCTGCCAGGGCCCCATCCCCTGTGCCTTGGGGGAAGGGCCCGCCTGTGCCCACTGCGCTCGGGACAACAGCACACGCTGCGGGAGCTGCAACCCGGGCTATGTGCTGGCCCAAGGGCTGTGCCGGCCAGAGGTGGCCGAGTCCCTGGAGAACTTTCTGGGGCTGGAGACAGACCTGCAGGACCTGGAGCTGAAGTACCTGCTGCAGAAGTGGGACAGCCGCATCGAGGTGCACTCCATCTTCATCAGCAACGACATGCGCCTGGGCAGCTGGTTCGACCCCTCCTGGCGGAAGCGCATGCTGCTCACCCTGAAGAGCAACAAGTACAAGCCGGGGCTCGTGCACGTGATGCTGGCCCTGTCCCTGCAGATCTGCCTCACCAAGAACAGCACCCTGGAGCCCGTCATGGCCATCTACGTCAACCCCTTCGGGGGCAGCCACTCCGAGAGCTGGTTCATGCCTGTGAACGAGGGCCACTTCCCAGAATGGGAAAGGACTAACGTGGATGCAGCCGCCCAGTGCCAAAACTGGACTATCACCTTGGGGAACAGGTGGAAGACCTTCTTTGAGACGGTCCACGTTTACCTGCGGAGCCGAATCAAGTCCCTGGATGACAGCTCCAACGAGACAATCTACTACGAGCCCCTGGAGATGAGCGATCCCTCCAAGAACCTGGGCTACATGAAAATCAACACCTTGCAGGTCTTTGGCTACAGCCTGCCCTTTGACCCGGAGGCTATCCGGGACTTAATCCTCCAGCTGGACTACCCGTACACTCAAGGCTCCCAGGACTCGGCCCTGCTGCAGCTCGTAGAGCTCAGGGACCGCGTGAACCAGCTCTCTCCACCTGGCAAAGTCCGGCTGGACCTTTTCTCCTGCTTGCTCCGGCACCGGCTCAAGCTGGCCAACAACGAGGTGGGCAGGATCCAGTCTTCCCTGAGGGCTTTCAACTCCAAGCTGCCAAACCCCGTGGAGTATGAGACAGGCAAACTCTGTAGCTAATGGGGAGCCTACTCCTGTGCGGGGCAGGGAGGGGAGCCACGCACCCAGGCCCTCACCGCGGTGCCAACCAGGTGCCCCCTTGAGACTTTCTGCACCTAGCAGATAGGACCTTGGGGCTTGGACTGAAGCAGGCAGGAGAGAAAGAAACAGCCACTGCACACATGCACACACTGGCACACAGTGGCACACGAACACACACACACACACACACACACACACACACACTCCCTCGGGGAGGCTGCAACTCAGCAGCCTCATGTCTGACCAGTCGGGGCTTCCTAGAACGAACGCACTTGAAGGACAGGAACCAAGGGAGAGATTAAGAAAAAAGAACCAGCCAAACCATAAAACAAACAAATCCCTAAAAGTGATTCATACTGTTCAAGGAACCAAGAGGGGACCAGAACGGGAGGGGTGGGAGCCCCCTCTCCCCCTGGTGGAGTCACTTTTGTATTCTTTTTAACCAGATTTCTTAAAATGGCAGTGTTTCGTGATTCCCACATTGGTTCCTACTTTTTGTACTCGGCCTCCTCTGAGCCCTACCGGACGCTGACTGCTCCTCAGGCGGCTCCTTTAAGAAACAGAAGAAGAGACACCAACTGAGGATGCTCAGGGTGGGCAGGTGGCCTTGCAGCCCCTCCTCGCCCCTGCCCCCTCCAGCCCCCCTGGCTTGCCTGGCCACCCCAGTTTTGGGGGCCCTGGTTTGTCCCATAGTCCCCTGAGGTTCAGCCAGACCTCCGCTCCCAACAACACCCGATCTGTCCCAGAAAGCCGCTCTGTCAAGTTAAAGAGAGACAATGTATAGGGAAGCATTCTTTTTTAAAAACAAAATCAAAAATATTTATTTTGTGATTGTTTTCCTTGTCAATCTGCTCCAGCCACATGAATATATGAGTAAAAAATTTAACTGGTTTGATATATTTTTTCAAAAGATCTTTATTAAGGGGAAAGGTGAGAGAGAGAAAGAAGGAAAAAAGAGTATAGTATAGTTCCCTGGGTTGTTTTGTTTTTTTTATTTTTAATTGCTCTGCACGTGACACGTGGGTGTCTTCGATGGTGGATATTGCGATATTGCTGTGTGGGAGGCTGGTTGCTTAGTATAAACACAAGAGAATGCATGCCTCTCCAGACTGGGTGTGAGGGGTGTGTGTGTGTGTGTGTGTGTGTGAGAGAGAGAGAGAGAGAGAGAGAGAGAGAGAGAGAGAACACAGAATGGAGTGAGGCAGAATTTTCTCAGATAATTGCCTGGCTGCCCTACTTCCTAGTAGTGAGGACTAACATGGGTCCTACAACCAGGACTGCCCACCATCAGGGAAGACTATGAAAGTCTGTGCTCTTTAAGGGAACTTCAGCCTTTGTGTTGGGCAAATGCCGGCTAAAGGGAGCTCCACTTTGTCGACACCACAGCGGACATCAGGAGAATCTCCCACACCCAGCATCGTCAAGTCTGCGATCACCCTTTGAGGAAATCGGAAAAGATGCAGACTTAGCATTGGTTTCCTCCATTCTGTTTATCACCTTCCCTGCCTAAAATGCAGGCTTGGCATATGCCACACAGGGCAATACATCCTTCTCTGCTTAGTGCCTTCCCCAGGTGGTATGAGAATCGCTTTGTAGCAAATCTTTTGAAGAACCATGTCTGTCTATTCTCCACGTGTTCTGAGCACAATGCGTCATAGGCGTGACAACCCCCATTTTATTCAAGTGAAAGTCACTGCATAAATACTAAGTACCCCATTTGGTGCCTGTGGTACATCTCAGTTGGTACAAAATAAACTGGGAGACAATGAGAGGATGGTCCTATCTATCTGCCCAAGAGCTTGTACGTTTATCGTTGCATAGAGAAGAATCCGGCATTATATTTAATCCCTGAGCCTTCCTTCGATCCATGAGGACCAGTAATCCTGGGTAGATAAGCAGCCGAGGGCATTTCTTTCTTCACAGCTCCCTGAGGGCTTCCAGGGTGAAAATGCACAGTGATGGATGAACTAGGGGTGCGTGTTATTGCCTATTTCTAGTTCAGCTGCTGCTTGCTTTCGGGAGTGTGTCTCAAGCTCTGTTTCTGAGGGAGACGGAACCAGCAGATGTCACCTTCATCAACGGGGCTGTTGATGTGCTAGAGGAGGATGCTCTCAGTGGGAGGGTTTTGATTCTTTCCAGTGGTGGGGTTTGAGTGTAAGGTAAATCTTAGAGTGTGATTTTAGCACCCTGAGTGTGTGTGTCTACGTGCTGTAGGAATGGGTGGGAAGATGCTTTCACCCACCAATGAAAGGGACACGGTGCACTGCAATATTTTGAGTGGGTAAGAAAGCAATCAAGACTGTGTTTGCACAAAGCAAGCGGTGCAGACTCTAAGTAGCACAAAAGTAATTGCTCCGGTGGGAAGCGAGTCAGTGCATGGGGCCCACATCCCTGCTGGGCCAATCCCACAGCTGAGATGGCGAACTTTAGCTGTCAGTCTCAGGCTGAGACCAGACTGGGGCAAGTGCACTCTTGTGTAATTATTAGGAAGAACTCTGTATCATTTTATTTCAGACTCCTTGTCTCGGGAAGGCTCTGGGGAGATGATGGTGAGATGTATTATGGCTTTAGAAAGAAAAAGATCCAGTGACAAAAATGTTCACTGCTTGAAGGTTTAAACCATGAAGCTGAGTGGATCAACTCTATCTAATAAAGTACCACTACACATTGGTAAATATCAGGAGTGACCTTCTGAACCCGGATGCCAAGTACCGTGCTGATAGAAGGCTTAAAAGACAGTATTAATTAATTACAGTAGTAGAAATGTTTATATTTGACCCTGGTATTTGTGACAGGTGCCTGACTCCTCTGTTCTGAGATAATGATGGGGTACCTGGTGTATAAGGTCTTGGGTCAAAGCAACAGTCCAAAGAATGCTTCCCTAATAGAAGGTAGGTGGAAGGAGACAGACAAATAAAGGACAGACAAGCTTTCTTAATGAGGTTTTAAAGGCTCGAAACCATGAATCCAGCATAGAATTTCTCAAAAACCTAGGCTGAGAAATGCCATAATAATAAAAGGTGACCCCCCCCCATCAAAATCATCACTTTAGAAGTGTATAGTAATCAGAAGATGTGAGCCAACTATTACCAGTTGCAGTTGCAAATAAAGAATTGTCATTAATTAATTAGTCTTGGGTTGTCAATGTTGGTGAACTCACTGTGGAATTAAGAGCCAAATCACAATTCAGTTATGGCTATTACAATCAGGAATCCAAGCTTTAATTGTAACCTTAAAGAACTAATACATCAAATGTAATCTGTCCTAATACTCAAGACTAATACCTCTAATACTAAATAATATACTTAATACCTGCTGCTAATAATATAATGCTACGTTCAACAGGCATACTCACACATTCACAGCCAAAATGGCAAATGAAGATTGCTTCAAATACTGGGTATCACGAATAATTCACATCCAGTTCTTGGCTTCTTTTTACAAATACAAAAACAGCCATCATGACAGGCCCAGCCACCTTATATAGATGGAATACATTACTACGTGATGTCCCACCTCAAAATATCATCTATGAAATCTGTAATTTCATCATATAAGGCTGTTCTCATGCACATAAGAAACATCTTTCTTCTTCTTCTTCTCCTCCTCCTCCTCCTCCTCCTCCACCTCACCCTCCTCCTCCTCCACCTCACCCTCCTCCTTCTCCTCCTCTTCCTCTTCCTTCTCTTCTACTCTCCTCCTCCTCCTCCTCCTCCTCCTCCTCCTCCTTCTCCTCCTCTCCTCCTCCTTCTCTTCCTCCTCCTTCTCTTTCTCCTCCTCCTCCTCCTCCTTCTTCTTTTCTTTTTTGGCCATTATGTTCTGTATGAAAATTAAAATGCCCTTAGGAGGAAATCAATCTTAGATATTAACCCACGGGCTAGGGAGAGGATTCAACTTTTGGAGCTGGAAAGTTTTTAGAGGTCAGTCCACTCATTTCTGATGTGAGGAAGAAAAGGTAACGGGACTTGCCCACAGTTGTATCTATTAGCAGAGCTGGGAGTAGCATCTCATCTGCTCTCTTCTCTACCTCTCTCTGCCAGTAAATGACCTCTGGGTCCTGGGAGATGACAGGGACATAGGGCAGGGTGTGGGAGCATGAGGATGAAGGAAGTACAATGTCCTGGGAAGGACTACTGAGAGGTGGGACTCTCTCCACATCTTTTCCTGAGATTGGCTTTAGCGAAAATAACCAGCTTCTCTAACAGGCCAAAGGAAAAGACCGACGTTTCCTCCCTGACAAACTTTAGGCACGTAGAGGACAGATTTCCATCTAGGTTGGATCACCTTGCTGGATTCCTGATGACTCTATCAGCTACGTATATCTTAGTCACAACAACCTGCCTCTAATTTCTTAATGTTTTCTATAAAACACCAATTAGAATTTGAATGTCTTTACGAATCTGAAAACTTCTGCAAACCATCTTTCTTGTGAAGGCTACAGGTACCTGGGTACCACCAACATCCAAAGGCCTGAGGCTATGCAGTCCACAGGGTAAGCATAGACCCTAGGACTAGGACTGTGGCAGGGAAGGGGAATGGGCAAATTCTGCTGGGCTCCAAGAGTGGTTCCTTCTTCCAGCAGGACAGTAAGAATGGGGACCAATGGAGCCAGCCCAGACAAAGCTGTGGCCGGAGCTCCTGGCCTGGAAGGGTAGATTAGAAAATTCAGGAAGTGTGACTGACTATAGACACACACCTTTCTTCTGATTCTTCTGGTTCTGCCACTAGCTGGCTCTATACCTGTGAGCAAGTGACCCCAATTCTGTGGGCCTCGGTTGACTCCCTTGTGGGCAAGGAAGTTGGATTTCCTACATGGGTATTGGGCTCCTTCTGGTACTATCCTTTTAAAGGCACTGTGACACAGGAGACAGGAGGCAGTCCCCTAAGTCAAACAAACCTGGATTTGCATATTGGCTCTGCATTTATACTTAAATGACCTTAATTCTTGACCTATCCTCTTAGTTGCTAACTCAACTGTTTCACCTGCCTCCCTATGATTTTTCTTTCCTTTCTCCTTTGAACATTCATTTTTCTGCACACTTTTGCTTTATACTTTCCAACTTCCAGAATCCAGGGGATCCTCGGGTTACAACATAGTTCCATTCCTATAACAGTGACATAACCCAAAGTTTTGGGGAAGTTGAAACACACCCTAGCCTAACAGAAAATAATTATGGGGTGGTTTTTTGTTTGTTTTTTACAGAGACAGAGAGAGAGTCAGATAGGGACAGACAGACAGGAACAGAGAGAGATGAGAAGCATCAATCATCAGTTTTTCGTTGCGACACCTTAGTTGTTCATTGATTGCCTTCTCATATGTGCCTTGACCATGGGCCTTCAGCAGATGGAGTAACCCCTTGCTTGAGCCAGTGACCTTGGGTCCAAGCTGGTGAGCTTTGCTCAAACCAGATGAGCCTGCGCTCAAGCTGGAGACCTCGGGGTCTCAAACCTGGGTCCTCCACATCCCAGTCTGATGCTCTATCCATGGCGCCACCGCCTGGTCAGGCTAATTATGCTTTTAACAGTCCAAAGTGGCGTAGGTAAGCATGCTGGGGGATGACAACTCCCTCACTCATACACCACATTACTGCATATTCTTCTGCTGTGTGCAACCAAACTAGTTCACCCACATAGTCCGTAAGTACAATGCTAACAGCATAAGCCAAAACACTCACGTCTCAATTTTTTAAACTTTTTTATGGGAGTGAGCTTCATAAACTTGAAATGCCATATGTTGAAACTGTCATAACCTGAGGCCCATGTAGACCTTCAATCCTCCAAAACTCAATCCCATTTCTCACCTTCCTTCCTCCCTTCCCTCCTTCCTTCCTTCCTTCCTTCCTTCCTTCCTTCCTTCTTTCTTTCATTCATGTTTTAAGTGCTGGTACTAGGCTAAGGAGTAGGATGCTCAGACCTCTATGAAACATGCTCTGGGTAGTAAGATGCAGGAGATGGGATGCATAAGCCAATCAGAGCGGCGCGTTCTCTAGTAGAGATGTACTTACTGAGTATGAATGGTGCGCAGAAAGGGCACACATCTCTACCTGGAAGAGACACTAACAGCATCAATTGTGAACTTTCTAGTAACTATGGAAGCAATACCCCAGGTGCCCAGATGTTTTACATACCAGGGGAGGAAAAGACCTGATGTATAATGTGAGCGTCCTTCCCAGGGAGCAGAAAAGTGCGAAGAGGGCAGCAGAGCCCCACCAAAGGCCCACACTCTGTCTGGTCGGTGCCCTTATTGTAACTCCTGAGCCCCACAGAGGCACCGTGTTATTCAGTCCGAGGCATGATCAGGAAACTGACACGGGAAGTCTAAATGGTAGCCAAGCTGCCTCCACCCTTTGAGGGTGCAGTCTTCTCCAGACAGTGCTCCCGGACTTTAAGGTGCATACGACTCACCGGCAGATGCTGGTTCAGCGGGTCCGGCCGGGGTGGGGGATGGGGTGGGGGAACAGATTCTGCACGCCTAGCAAGCTCCCAAGTGATGCTACTGCTGCAGGTCAGTGGACCACACCTCCAGGAGCAAGCTTCTTAGAGAGCATGCCTGTTATGTTCCTGCAGTATCAGCGATCTAAAACGGGAACCTCCCAGAAGCACAGGGACTGAGAAACCTTTATAAAGGTTAATCAAGCCCGGCTAGGAGGTGAGGACCTCACTTGTGAAAACCTCAGTGCTCTACTGGCCTTTGATCTCTCAACCAGTTAGGAGCCAGGCACCTGGCCTACAGGTACCAATAGGGTAAGAAAACAGAGGAGGGAGAGAAGAATAGAAACAATAAGTAAATCACAAGTCTGCAGGCTGAGAGCTGGCTTGCCTATGAGTGTGTTTACTGATAAGCAGCCCACAGACCAGCTGAATCACGCTGGCTGAGTGAAGGTCTTTTTCCCCAGGTCTATCGGAGTAAATCTGCTCAGAAGTGGGACAAGGAGTACCTGTCACTCTGTGGAAACGTATATCAGACGAGGCGATTAAATTTACACCAGCAAGATGCCAGCACCCAGAGGTCCTAGACTCTGGACTGCTAAGGTGCCGAACCACCTCCAGGCACCTCATCTAAGAAAGAAAATAAACTGCTTTTGTCTTCAGCTCTGTCCTCCTCTCCTCCAGCCTATATGATTACTACTACCCTTGCATCATTAATAAAAACAGCCACCAGAATTTATGTAGGGTCATTCTTCCAAGGACCTCAGAACTTGGAGGAATGAATCAATCAATGTTATTTATTGAGCATTTTCAGCTAGTAGGTGTGGGGAATAAAGCAAACATGTGTTTAGTATATGCACTCCCTTAACTCAAAAATTGCACAGGTGACTTAGAAAATGAAACCTGGGGCAGGGGAGGCTGTCTAGCTATGTGAAGACAGAAGTTGGACTCAGAATGCTTTGTGGAGTCAGGCTGCCTTGGTCCATATCTCTTCTCTGCCACTTACTCATCGTAGGAAGCAGGATATGTCATCTATTTTTTTTTCAGCCTCAGTCTACACATCTATATAAAAGGAGCAATAGCAGGATGTAGGATATTGTGATGGTCTAATAAGTAAGGCGTGTAAAGGACATTGGCAGACTCAGATTACATGCTTAATAAATGTGGGTTATATTCTTTATTGATTTTAGAGCGAGAAGATAGGAGGGTGGGAGAGAGAGAGAGAGAGAAAGACTGATGTACTACTGTTCCACTTATTTATGCATTCATTGGTTGATTCTTGTATGTGCCTTGAACCGGGATCAAACCTGCAATCTTGGTGTATGGGGACGACGTTCTAACCAACTGAGCTACCTGGCCAGGGCCAGTGTGGGTTGTTTTTAATGCATTACATACTTTCAATGTTTGGGGAAAAGGAAAGGGAGGGGAAGGGAAGAGAAGCACAGGAATTGAAAAGAAATATCCATGTTACTCACTTGCCAAAGCAAACCTCTTCCTGGCAACAGAGACATTTATCACCTGGACCCTTACATAGGGTCATTGGGTAATATAATGGAAAAGGTCTTCAATTACAATTTTATGGAAGGCTTAGATAAGCCATTCAAATGGATATTTTTAATATAGATCCTCTATAAAAGCAGAGAATAAAATATAACATCACTCTTCACCAAAATGCCTGTGCCTGGCTGGGTCATGTGGCCCGGGAACATTGTTTCTGATGATATAACTTATTATAGAGATCGAGCTTGGAGTGCCTAAGTGAATGGCTAGTTAACATGTCCATTAGACTGTCTCTTTCCAATAGTGTATATTAAGTGCACTTTTAGCAAATTCCAGATTGCAGTCAATTCCTGGTTGAGTTCTTTGATGGGGAACCAGGGTGTAGTACTACATAAGCTTTTTAGATACAGACATAAGGGAGACAGAGTTTATGTTCCAGTTACATTAGAAGCATAACACATGGATAGGTAGAAAGGTGGGGACAATGTTCAAAGAAGAGGGAGTCGTGTGTGTCTGGGCACATATTCATAGACACGATGATGGTTCACCCTAATGTTCCTGTTCTAAACCCAGCCTCCTGGGTCAATGCCCTTCATATTTTTTCTTCTTCTTTATAAAATAACAGCTTTATTAAGATATAATTCACATACCATGAAGTTCACCCCTCTAAAGAGTACATACAATTCAGTAGTTTTTATTCAGAAGGTTATGCATGATCACCACTATCTAATTCAAGAACACTTACATCACCCAACAAGGAGATCCTGGGCCCATCAGCCATCACTCTCCATTCCTCCCTAACTCCCAGTCCTTGGCAACCACTAATTCATCTTGTGTCTCTGTAGATGGGCCTATTCTAAACACTTCATATAAATCTAATCATATAATATATATGATGCATCAACATCACGTGATTTACAAATATTTTCTCCCACTATGTGGATTTTCTTTCCACTTACTTGATAGCGTCCTTTCAAGCACAAAAGTTTAAAGTTTTTGATAAAGTCCAATTGTTCTATTTTTTTTCCCTTTGGCTGCTTATGCTTTTCGATGTCATATCTGAAAATCTATTGCCTAATCTAAGATCACATAGATTCATGTCTACATTATCTTCTAAGAAGAAAGTGTTCCAGGAACACAAAAGAAAAAACCCTAAGAAGAAAGTTTAAAGAAGAATTTAAGAAAAGTTTGGAGTTTTAGCTTTTGCATTTAGGTCTCTGATACATTTTTAGTTAAATTTTGTGTATGGTGTGAGACAGGGGTTGGACTTCATTCTTTTGCATGTGGATATCCGCTTAGCCCAGCACATTTGTTAAAAAGACTTTTTACCTCCCAAGGGATTGTCTTGGCATATGTATCAAAAAGTAATTCACCATAAATGTATGGCTTGATTTCTGTACTCTCAATTTGATTGATCTGTATCAGTTAGACAATACCACACTGTATTTATCACTGTAGCTTTGTAACAAGTTTTAAAATCAGGAAATATATATATCTTCCAACTTTGTTTTTCATTGTCAAGATGTGATGGCTAGGCTCTACTGGGTCTCTTGCATTAACATATGAATTTAAGGTTCAGCTTATCATTCTCTGCACACAGAAAAGGCCGCTGAGATTTGATAGGAATGGTGTTGAATCAGTAGATCAGTTTGGGAAGTGTTGCCATTGTAACCACATTGTCTTCTGATCCATAAACACAAAACATATTTCCATTTAAATATTTTTTTCAATGGTATATTGTAAGTTTTTAGCCTTAAAAGTCTCACATTACTTTTGCTGAATTTATTTACAAGTATTTTATTATTTTTGACATTATAAATGGAATTGTTTCCTTAGTTTCATTTTTGAATTGTTCATTGTTTGTATACAAAACTACAATTGATTTTCATATACAGTATTGATCTTCTACCCTGCAACTTTGCTAAACTTGTTTATTAGTTCTAATAGTTTTTTTAATGTGGATTCCTTAGAATTTTCTATATATAAGAGCATATCATCTTCAAACGTAGTTTTACTGTTCCTTTTATTCCTAATGACTCAACTTCAGCCAATGCACTCTTGTTCTTGCTGTGAGGACTCATTCTTGCTTCTGCTGCCTCCAGGGGGCCAGGAGGGCTTCTCCTTTATGCTCTTACCAGGAGCACTTGAGAAAATTGTTTTCCTGCAGAGTCAGATTGGCCTGCAGAACAAATATATCACTCTCAGCATTATCTGTGGGTACACAAAGGCATCCAGAAGCTAGAATGATGAAAAGTTGAGAACAATCAATAAGCCAGTGTGTGTGTGTAGCCTATCTCCAACGTTCTTAGTTGCCTCCAAGGGCCATTCAACAGCACCAGTGACTGGATCAGCCCTCACAAATTAGAACCCATTCTGGTCCCCATGGCTGTTCAGATCACAGATACTAGCTTTCACCAGCAGATCAAGTCATTCTGCCCAGTTGTTTAGCAGCTCTTCCATGGTAGATGTTTTCGGCTGAGTATTAACGTGTACTTTGAAAGTCTTCATGCTTCCAATTCCACAGATCCAGTCATATATCTTGTTACCAGACCTCTCTGCCTCTAATCTGCCAATATTTCTCCTTCCAGGCTCTTGACCAACCAACCATGTCATTCACCACTGCCTATGAGTTCATCTATATTTTCTTTTTCTTCTTCTTTATTATTATTAAGTGAGAGGTGGAGAGGCAGAGAGACAGACTCCAGCATACACTCCAACCAGGATCTACCTGGCAAGCCTCCTACTAGGAGATGCTCTGTGCATCTCAGGCCACTGCTCTGTTGCTCAGCAACTGAGCTATTTTAGTACCTGAGGTAAAGCCATGGAGCTATCCTCAGCTCCCAGGGCCAACTCACTCAAACCAATCAAGCCATGGCTGTGGGAAGGAAAAAAGAGAGAGAAAAGGGAAAAGGGGAGGGGTGGAGAAGCAGATGGTCACTTCTCCTGTGTGTCCTGACCAGGAATCAAACCTGGGACATCCACACACTAGGCCAATGCTCTACTGCTGAGCCATCCAGCCAGGGACTACATTTTCTTAACTTCAAGCCACTTCTCTTACTACACAAAGCTGATGACTAATTGCACCTAACAGCAAAACTCTGTCTGCTAGGAGGATTTTCCTTCATCACTATCCATCAAAGCCACATTATAAACAAAGCTTGGCCTTTTTACTTCTCTGTTATCATAAAGGTCCTCCCATTAAGCCCCCCATGGGAGCTGTGGGAGATACACTAGAGTAGCATCAATGGATGGCAGGGGGTTCTGGGCCACCTCCTTGGTTAACTTACATTATTTCACTGCTTGTTCCCAACCCTACATGTACCATATCCATCTTAGGATGAACTGCTGTAGGCCTGGTCCTGCCTTATAGCTTGGTGGCTTTGATCAAACCCAGTTCATGAAGAGGAAGCTCCTGGTTAGAAGCTCTGTGTTTACCAAGGCTAAGTAGCACCGCAGCAACTGCTTTCTGAGGATGACAGTCTTCTGTTGTACTTAGCAGGGACTTTCTCAAGATCACCAGGGTTCCAGGATCCCATTCATTTCCTGTCCCCAGATAGCCTCACTGAATGACAATACTTCCCAGAGTATTCATGATTCATGAGGAAGCAGCAACTCTTTCTGCTGTTAGTGTTCTGGATCTGAGAACTGACTCAAGCCTGAAAACTTGGCAAAGGGATATAAATTTTAATTTAGGAGGCTTCCCTCTGACTTTTTACCACTCTGTCTTGCTATCTTTTGCTTGTGTGACTTCAGAAACAGCCCTTTGACTGCTCACCTAACTTGCCTCCGGAAACACCAAGTTCTTGTACCATTTCTACAGCTCTTTCAAGGTTAGATTCCCTCTTTGACTGAACCTAAATGCCACCTGGATTTTACCACATAATGTAGTCTCTGTGGCCACCTTGCTTCCTTATGGTAACCGCAACTACCTTGTTTCCGAGGTGCGAGTGCCGCCCCCTGGACCTGCACTGTTTGGGGCTCCATCGGGCTGTCAGGAGGTCTGGTCCCAAATCTGCCTCTCCTATCGTCAGCCTTGGCCCACAGCAAGCAGCCATCCCGAGCGGACCCCACAGACTCCTTCTTGGTTTGACACTTGTGCAGTGTCCTTCGGGCCCTCCCATGGGACATATTCAACGGGCGATGTCCAGCCTTCTACAGCACATGCACACTGGTATGCCAACTCCTTTGAACTTTTGATTCATTCCTTCACCCTTCTACATGGCTGTTCCAGGACTTTTACTGTACACAGGGTAGGCCTTTGCTTTTTCCAGATCCTAGCAGCTCTTTAAGCAACATACTCGGATCATCTTGAGTCTTCGCCACCGAGGCAAATCCTCGAAGGGAGATGCTTCCCATTTCCCCATCCTCTTGCTCCGACCTTGATGTTCTTCCCCTCTTGACCCAATACTCCGGAGTCGGCCCCACACCCATGTGACCGGCTAATGCGAGTACCCGTTAGCCCTGCCTGCAGCTCCCGTGGCGTGTGCTCTCTCCTTCCACAGCAGGCTCAGCGTGTCTGTCTCTAGCCTGGCTGTTCTGAGATTCCAGCTGCCTTGTTCAGCCGGTTTCCAGGAGGGAAGTTGGGGGTGGTCCTGAAACAGGCAAGCACTGTCTTACAAAGCACCTGACTCTTGAGGTTTCTGTACTGTCTTCAAGCCAGGGGAGGGCTACTTTCTTCTAACAAGGCAGACAGGTAGAGGAGACTTCTGAAACCAGCAAGCCGAAATACTTAACTGCATCTCCTCAGACATTCCAGTTCTCAGCACTGTCCTGCTACTCCATCTAGGTCCTGTACTCGGCACAGGAGACTTACTGAGGCTGAAGTCAGTCCTATCTGAAGCTTTAGTACTTTAACCATTGAGTTCTGAGCCGAGTTTTCTATTCCTTTGGTCTTCTTGCTAGAGGACATCAGGGCTTCTCTAAATGCTGCCGAGAAGGCCCTCTAGCTTTCATATGTTGCCTTGAAATGGTGATTAATCATCTGAGCCTATCATTATTTATCTTTCAAAAATCAATGGTACTCAGCAACAGACACCCAACTCCATGGTCCTCGTAATGACCACTTCCCATATCCTGCTCAATCACGAGAAATACTGCACCAGACTTTGTATCCCCCTCTATGGACAGCCCGTGTCCATCTACTGCTGTTGGAAGCTTTAACAACTGCACAGAAATTTTCCTCATGTAACTGCACTGCTACAACATCTCAGCGGCTAGCATCACTGCGAGTGATGGGGTCTGCACAGCCAGGGACCCAATGACTCATCTCTAAAACCCCACTTTGAAAGTCCACTTCCTAAAACCTCTTTTTATATCAACCAATCCTTAGATGAGAAGTCACATGCAGTGGGGTGACTCGAGGGATACATATGAAAGGGACTGAAGAAAGCAAGTTTGGGCAGAAGGAGAAGCTGACTTGCAATAAGGCTTTAACTGGGGCCTAAGTGACCATTCAGAGTTGTACCAAATTGAGTCAGGAAAGCTCAAATTTTAAATCTCCAAGTAGGTAGTCACTGGCCGTAGGCTACCTGGCTGGAGTTATGCATGGGAGGAGCCATAACTTTGGACAAGGCAGCTCCTAGCAATAGTCACAGCTGTAAATTGTGAGCAGTCAGCAGTTGATATTCCAATAAGCAAAGAAATGTGTGTGTTAGCGCTGATGGGAAGAGCCCTGTGGCACAGGACAATACCTGTTACAATAACCATCTCTATTATGACCCCACCAAGACCACCGCCTGTCTCTATTCTAGTCTTTCAGGGTTGCTTTTGAAAGCAAAGAGAAAATATTCTTCCACTATCGTACCACCACAAATGATGCACTGAACTTGGCCGACACGTGGGGGCCATGGTGACAACCTAGTGCTACCCAGCCTAGCCCTTCTCTCTGCTGGCACTCTGCTCGGAGCACCTTCCCCTTGTTTGGCTCAGAAACTGACAAAATAGGTGTGGACTATAAGGAAGTAAAAATTTAGTTTGGCATTACGACTTCTTGACCATGACATTGTCCTCATTAATAATCACCTTGAAACTCCAGGGCATGACCCCTCTAATTAATGTTGCCCCTCTCCTGCAGTGTCCTGACTCTCAAACCTCCCGGGTCAAATCAGAGCCCAAAATAGTCTATCTTAGTCTCACTGAGGCGGGGGGGGGGGGGGGGGGGGGGAAGGGGGGATGGAGAGAGAGAGAGAAAGAGAGAGAGAGAGAGAAATGACTGTGGCAAAGAATAACTGCATGGTCACCAAGCCTTTTCTCCTTGACATGAAATTAGTCTGTGTTTGCCAACCTCTCAAAGTTAAGTACCTGAACTCAGGACAAAGGAATGGGACAGATGACATACTCCCTCCCAGACCTGCCCCGTGGATGCTCCCATATGCAATTATCTTCTTTCTTTCCTCTTCTAGAAACAGGAGAGGGTTCCGAGGAGTGAAGGTCAGGGCCATGAGATGCAAGGCATGAGAGTCCTTGGATGTCTGCTTAGAAGAAAGCTGTCTGGGGAGCCACTCCTCCACATCAGACTGTTGTCACACAGATGATCGTTAGTCATGTTATCCGGTTTGGGGTTGTTTGTTACAGCAGCTGGCTTGTGCTGACTAATGTGGAGATGGCAAATGAAAGTGACCAGAGCAAACCCAAGGGAATCTGAGCTGTGCTTCTCATCATCTCTAGGCACTAATTACTTGGTAACTTCTCTAAAAAAATTTTTTTTAAATCTATTTTAGGGGGAGGAGGAGGGAGAGGGAGAAGGGGGAGAGAGGAAGAGAGAGAAACATCAATCTGCTACTCCACCTTCCCATGCATCCATTGGTTGATCCTTGTATGTGCCTCGACTGGGGATCAAACTCAGAACCTTGGCATATTGGGATGATGCTCTAACCCACTGAGCCAGAGAACTTGGTAACTTCTTTCAGATGCTCAGCACCTGCCCAATGACTTCAGCTGATCAAAATAATCATTTTGATAAGAAACAAATATTCATCTGAAAGTCACCCTGACGGAAACAGGAGGTAGCCAAGATTTCCCTGTTATCAGAGGGTATAAACGCAGCTACAATCTGTGGGCTCTGCTACAACTTGGACACCCTGTGTGGAGTTTATTCATAGAGTAGAGAATGACCTCTCTTCCCTACCCTCTACCCTCATCCTCTCCACAGGGTGAGCAACTCCGGAGAGCTGTATCCTGCATTGACTCAGAAATGTGTTTGTTTTTATTTCCTTCCAAGAAACACAGACGCTGTTGATCTGTGCACAGGGGTTTGGCTGGGGGCATTCCTCGAGACAGCGTGGGCACATCAACCTAAGGCAAAGAATGAGGGATCTGGGGACACATTCCTGCACTTAACTGGGCCAGCCTGGCACTGCCAGTGTTCGCTTCTCCAATTAAGCTGTTCGGTCCTCAATCACCTGGGGCTGCCACCAGCTGCTGGCTGCTGATAGTCGGAGTGGCTGCTGCCCGGACGTCAGCGGTTCTGCCTCTCTGCCTCTCCTGGCCTGGCTTCGCCAAGCTTTTCCAGCCTTCGCCTGACAGCTAGCTACCCACTTCCCTCCACCCGGGTGATATCGAGAGAGACACCTGGGGAGGTATGGCGGGGCTCCCGCGCGGTGATTTATTTGAGCGTCTGCAGTCCAGGCCTGGTGCCTTACCATTTCAGGGCTGTGAACGTCACCTCTTCACGTGGGATGTCAATTCTCGTTTTGGGGGAGATCAAACAGCTTGGGTAGCGGGAAGAATGCTAAGCATACATTTCCTACCAATCTGGGCCAGTGCTCTATATACATGATCTCAATGTGGGCAGGTAGATAGAAATTGACGAAGAAAGGCAGCAAAGGGAACTAGACATCATATTTATTAAAACAAGAGGGTCTGCTTCAGTAAGAAGCTTCAACATCCCATTTAGTTTAATTGGCTAGAAGGCTACAATATTCCCAGGCCGACTGCACATTTCAGGAATCCACAAAGTCCTCAGAGCTCACTGGACCCTCAGCTCTGCAGATTCAGGTTTGGGCGGAGTTTGCCCGAGGCACTGCTGGTCCGGTGTTGGGGGGAACAACAGGGAAAGTCTTCAGTTTCAGGATGTGCACAACAGAAGCCAGAACTGGACAGGAGCTGTGAAACCTGGGAGGTCCGGAGACGAGACTGGATAAGGGAAGGGTCCAACTCAGGCCCAGGAAGAATCAATATATGGACAACAATCTGGAGTCAGGGAAGTGCTACTAGGGCCTGCCTGGCCTCCTGGTCACTGAGGGTGCGCTGATTTCCCTTAATAAATCTTGCCACGACGTTTAAACTTCTCTATGTGGGTGCTATTGAGATTCTTTTCTCTTGACACTGCAAACAAATCCATTTTCACCAGCAACAGATTTTGGACAGCCCGAAGGGACCAGAGAAGGGGCAGCATGCGGTAAGCTTTGAGAAATCTCATCCCCCTGCCGAGCTAGGATCCGTTCTCCCCTGTCCCCACCCCCGTTTCTGTCTCCTGTCTCTTTTTCTCCTTATTCCACCATTGGCTCCAGGTGTTTTTAAGTCACAAATTAATGACAGGCATGGGTCAGGTATGTAAGAGCCACGAGGGAACCTGCCACCAGAAAAGGAAGTCTCCCAGGACAGGACAGCCCAGTGACAATATGGGGCAGATGCACCTGGCTGCCTGCCAGGCTGAGGAGAAATCTGTCCATCAAGGAAGGAATATTAGTTTGCAGAACACAAGCCCACGAATTTTTTTTTTTTTTTTTTTGTATTTTTCTGAAGCTAGAAACGGGGAGGCAGTCAGATAGACACCTGCATGCGCCCGACCGGGATCCACCTGGCATGCCCACCAGGGGGTGATGCTCTGCCCATCCAGGGCGTTGCTCTGTTGCAACCAGAGCCAGTCTACTGTCTGAGGCAGAGGCCATGAAGCCATCCCCAGTGCCCGGGCCATCTTTGCTCCAATGGAGCCTTAGCTGCGGGAGGGGAAGAGAAAGACAGAGAGGAAGGAGAAGGGGAGGGGTGGAGAAGCAGATGGGCGCTTCTCCTGTGTGCCCTGGCCAGGAATCAAACCTGGGACTTCCGCATGTCAGGCCGACGTTCTACCACTGAGCCAACCGGCCAGGGCCCACGAAATTTTAAAGAAACTGATTGATCAGCTTAAGGAAAGCTAGTCCTTCCCGACCTGAAAATAGAAACACAGGCTTAATAGAAATCTGACCCTTTTAACCTGTTTTGCCCTTCTCTGTGCCTTCCAGCTGTCAGAAATATGCTAGCCACGTTTGTTCTCCCACGTACAGGCTCTGAGCAGCACCTGAACTGGACTGAGCTCTGAAACGGGCTATACCAGGGTGCAGAACATCTGGCTCAGTCTTTATACTGGGCTTCCTGAAGACTAACATTAGTCAACAGAGCCAAACCAGACTTTTTTTTTCCTTGGCAGGAAAGATGGAGATGAGACATTGAATACCTGTGAGCAACCTTCTAATTCAACCCTGAATAAATCTTACTGCAACAGCCTAAATGTCTCCAAATGCAGGTTCTTCGAAATTCCTTTCTTTTGACACCACAACCAAACCCTACCAGAACCAACATCAGGACTTATAATCAAAAGAATCTTTGCATCACACTGAAAGGTAAACACTGTGTCCAGTTTCACAAAGAGCCTAGGGAAAGTTAAGTCACTTGATGTGTGTCCTGGATTAGAAATTTATCATCATCCCCTAAACCTTGCAAAAACTCGCCTCATTTTTTAGCCCCTAGATTCTGTCCATGGGACAGACATTGTTCAGTGCTGTGGCCATTAGCTCCATGTGGCTACTGAGCGCTTGACCAAATTGTACTGTACGTGTAAATCACATCCTGGGTTTTGAAGACTAAGTACAAGGAAAGAAATAACATAACTCATTAATATTGTCTAACATGAATTATATGTTGAAATGGTTATAATAATTATTATAAGTAAGACAAATACAATATATTATTCAAACTAGTTTTCCCTCTTTCTGTTTTTTTCTTCTTATTTTCATTTATTGATTTTAGAGAAAAGAGAGAGAGAGAGAGAGAGAGAGAGAGAGAGAGGAACATCAATCTGTTCTAGCATGTGCCCTGACTGGGGATCGAACCGGCATCCTTGATTTCCAGGGGTCCCCAAACTTTTTACACAGGGGGCCAGTTCACTGTCCCTCAGACCATTGGAGGGCTCCCACATACAGTGCTCCTCTCACTGACCACCAATGAGAGAGTTGCCCCTTCTGGAAGTGCGGCAGGAGCTGGGTAAATGGCCTTAGGGGGCCAAATTGCAGCCCGCGGGCCGTAGTTTGGGGACGCCTGCCTAGTCAATCAAACCATTGGGCCAGGGTTCCTTTTTTTTCTCTAATGTGGCTAGTTGAATATTTAAAGTCCTACATGTGGCTTGCACTTATGGCATGTAATACCTATTGGATTATGCAGTGTGCGGAGACTGACCAGAATGTTTGTTTGAACCACAAACTGACCATCTCGCAGTCCTGCTCCCCTAGCCAGTAAACAGATTCCCAGTTCCTTAGTGTGGCTGACACGACTAACATGTTCCTTCCCTGTCTCTCCTGTCTCCCACTTTCCATGTTTAATTTCACGTTCCTGCTGCCCCCATGTGTGAACTCAGCCAACACCATGTTCTTACCGCCTCTGCTTTGTTTATGCTCGTCCCTTGGCCTGAAATACCTTTCCCCCTAAGAGTCCCCTGGAGAATGCCTTCCTGTCCATCCTTTCAGACTTGATGGCTCCTCCCCAAAGCCTTTCTCACCTTTCCCCTCACCCCTGGGCCAGGACTCGGATTGGGCAGGCGGCCCCTACGTACGAGATTTAAGAAGGTTCTTCCATAAATCCGAGAGTAGCGCCTCCTTAAATCTGGTGGCAGGTGCCTCCCCCTCCCCCTCCCCGCCTTGTCAGGTATTCTCCCTCGTCGCTAATGTCCCTGTGTAAGTCTGCGGCTGTACTTCAGGGACGGTTGAACTTTTCTCTGCATGTGATTGTTTTGAGGGTAGGACTATGCTTAATTCATTAGTGAAACCCCAACAGCCTGCTTTCTACTAGACCAGTGATCGGCAAACTCATTAGTCAACAGAGCCAAATATCAACAGTACAATGATTGAAATTTCTTTTGAGAGCCAAATTTTTTAAACTTAAACTATAGAGGTAGATACATTCCTTATCGAGGTAGCGCCCGTATGTGGTGTTTTGTGGAAGAGCCACACTCAAGGGGCCAAAGAGCCAAAGAGCCACATGTGGCCTGTGAGCCACGGTTTGCCGACCTTGGTACTAGACCATTGATTGCGACCCTCATGAAATCAAACTCTGTCCGGAGGAATCAAAGTGTTGTTTATCAGGCACTCTGCTATGTGCTGGGGACTCAAAGACGACACCGTCCACTTCCCGAACAAAAGAAGCAGGCTTGTTACATGCCCCCGGCTTCCCTCCTGAGGACAGAAGCCTGCCAGCTCTGGGCACTGCCTCTCTGTGTGGCTGGCGGGAGGTGGGGATTCCCAGACCCTGTTCCGGGGTTTCTGACTCTGCAGGTCTGCGGTCGGGCTCAGCTGCCCACGATCGAGCGCAGAGAAACATTTCTCTACCACGTCTCTTCACACACTTATTTATTTGTTCCCTTGACTATTACTCAGTGCCTATTCTCTGTAAGTCACTGTGCTGGGAGCCGTCAAGGAAACAAAGATAAATCAGGGAAGAATAATGTCTTATAGATGCCTATAGTTTATGAAATGTCTCCATGTGCACAATTTTGTTTGATCGGTGGATTTAAGATGCTCTCCCTTTTAGAGATAAGTCTTATTTGTTCAAAATTACACCTAAGTAGGTTGTAGGGACAAGGATCAAGGTCACACAGTAGCTAGTACTGATTAGGATCAAGGTGACGTAAATAGTAGTGTCACCTACTATTATCTAAGCGGTAAGTAAGTGGTGACTGGAATGGAGGTCAATAGTAAACAAGGAGGGAGAGTCAGGATCAAGGCCACAGACGGAGTTATAGTGGGGACTAGAACGAAGTCACATGGTAAGTAGGGGCGACTGGAATCGAGCCCAGCGGTCTGCCCACTTAACACAGAGTTTGGCCTAAAACGGTGAGTGTGAGTGTTACAAGAATTTCATACTGAGGAGTTGGGCCCAGCAGAAAGAGAGGGAGGAGGAGAAAGGACGGGGGTCCTGGCAGCCTGCTTTTACAAATGAGGAGACCGGAAAGCCAGCTAGTCCTGGCTGTGGCTGCTAGCCAGCCTGCAGGCTGTGGCTGAATCCCACTGTGACAGGGCCCAAGTAGTGGGGCCTAGGACAAAGGCCACACGGTAAGCAACTCCGCACCTGTGTATCTGGCGTGAGCTCTGGCTCTCTGCACGTACTCCTCCTCTTCCCCTCCTCCACTTTCTCCCCTCCAGAGCCCTAAGGATCCCCTCCCATTACGACAAAGGAAGGCGTCCTGACAGCCCTGACTTCTCTGCAGCCAAGCCCCCTTTCCGCAGTGGCCCCTTCTTCCCCAGGAGGACCGGGAGACCAGAGAACGTGCCCCACCTCACTCCCTGGGCCTCTCCTCCGGGCTTGCTCATTAGCCCAGGGTCAGGGCAGGGGCAGGGGGGAAGCAGCCAGCAGCAGTGCCCCCAGCCCACCTCCAGGCCAGCCCCCACCTCTCCCCTCTGGGGGCCAGGGCTCCCCAGGCTCTGAGGCCAGCCAGGTGGTTGTTGGTTAAACAGACCTGACAGCTGACAGCTTTCCAGAGCAGCCTGGTTAGCTTTTCTCCTCTCTCTCTCTCTCCCTCTCATTCTCTCTTTCTCTCTCTCTCTCTCCTCCTTTGCTTTCCCTCGTTGTTGTTGCAAGCCTGAAAGCCTGACTAGAATTTAAAGCAAGGCTTTGGGATAAAAACGCAGGCCAGCACCAAGAGCCCTGATCTCTCGGCTTCCTTCTCAGATTGGCATCTGCCCACTTCCCGGGGTCTGAGAATAGAACACCTGCTAATTGTCAAGGAGGGGTCTGGAACAGGAAGGCAGGTGAGCAGGCTCCCTATTCACCTGAGTCACCTTCTCTGTCTGGCAGCTGATCGTGTTTTATTTGGGGCACAGAAGGGGCAGCAACCCTCCAGGAAAGTGTCTGTCACAGGCTCTCCAGGTCCGGAAGCCCCTTTGCTCTCCCCGCTGCTAATCCATCCCGCTCCTGTTATCTGTCTGTTCCCCTCTCAGCCCTTGCTTACGGCAGATACATAGATAAATAGATGGATAGATAGGAAGGAGGGGCTCTAAACCGCTTAGATAAACTATCCTATTTACATCTCGGGGCCCAATCTCACCATCCATCCGTCTGCCCATTGTGTTGGCGCTCTCCCTCAATCTGCCACTTCAGCCCCCATTAACCATTCATCTGTCTTCCTCCGGCCCTGCGCTGTCCCCTTCCACCCCCCGTTTCCCAGCCTCGAAATACATCCGAAGCTGAGACACAATGAGGCATGTCCTCTCGCTCCACTTATCCCGGGAGGGTGGCCTTGGCGGCTGACACTAGTGGCTCCCTGTGACGATCCTCCTCGGGAAACATGCAAATAGCCTTTTGAACACTCAGGGGGACCAAAGATCAGGTCTGCTGCTGGGTGGGTCCTGAATGCCCGGTTTTGCAAACAGAGCAGAAAGTTCCCTAATCTAGGCTCTTTTGTGGAAAGAGAGGAGGTCGGGGGTGGCAGCGAGCTGGGGAGGGGGGAGAAAGGAAGGCATTGTGCATTTTTGTACACGCCACAGTTTATCACTTGTCAAGGAAGCTGAACCAACCAGATGCAGTGAGAGGGATGAGAGGGAAAAAAAAAGGTAGAAATTTCATACATTTCATAATTAGTATGATTTGTTGACATTCTAACAGTTAATTTCTTTAGATCCTCTGAACTCTGGATTTCACTGCTAGCAGCATTTTTGTGGCTACTTTGAATGATTTATTCCCAGTAAAAATGCTGTGATAATGCAGGATAGTAATTGTATATAAAAATTTCAACAATTTAAAAGAAAGAAAGAAAAAGACAAAAGACCACCTAGCCTCATCAAGAGACTTCCTGCCTGCCAGGCACCAAAGGCGAGAAGGAGAAAAGGCAGGAAGGTAGAGAGCATGGTACCCTTTCTCTGGGGCCACTGAACATCTAATTGTGTTCATTGTGTTTGGTCAGAAAAACAGAGCAGATCCCAAGCTTCCCAATGGCTCCATGAGGGCCGCCACAATCCCAGTCCCGCAGTCAATCCCAGGACTCGAGTCCCTGACTGTTGGCCCTGCTGAGACCTCTCTGGTGCCCACACTATTTATCTGGAAATCTGTTGATTTCTAGAGAAATGTGATATAGGAGGGCAGCATCACTGTCTAGAAACCCTTACAAAGAAGGACAGACATATAATAAAATCTGTCAGAACTTTGTTTAAAGTAAAAAAGGCAAATCCCGAGACCGGCCAGATCCCCAAGACACAGGCCAGAGATGCGGGTCCACCCCACCCCACCCATAGGATGTCACTCGCCACAAGAGGGCAGCACTTTTCTGAACTCTGTGAAGTTTGAGTATCCAGAGGAAAAGGGATGGGGGGGGGCGGTGGATTGTGGGGGGCAGCTGCTACACCCTGACTCCAGCAGATTCCATGACAGCTTTCAGAAGGGCCTGGAGACCTGCCTCCCTAGCCACACTGGAGAGCTGATGACAAATAATTGAAGCAGTCAGTAACAGAGACACAGCAAGGACAGGGGAAGTGTGTCTCAGTGGGAGAGACTCCTACCTTCCAGGGCTAGGGACTCTAAAAAAACTCAAGGCCCTTTGCAGCTTAGAAAATAAAGTACAGCTAACAACATCTACTCACCCACCATTTAATAGATATTGACTGGCTCTGTTTGGGGGGCATGTGATATTTATTTGGAAGCGTACGCTGGTGAATATCAGATGTCAATAAGCAATTATGAGCCCTGCAGAAGAACAAAGGGCCCATTCTTCAAGCCAACCAGATGAGTATTTGAAAGGCAGAGTTTTATTTTTCTGTTTTTTTTTTACATAGGAGAACATTGCTGTCATATAAATTATTTTAGAATAAAAATATTCTAAATAAACACTATTTAGTGACGTCACGGAAATGGCGCCGTGAGCAGCGCGTCCGACAGCTCTCCCCTAAATCACAACAAATTTATCAACTAGAAACAGAAAAATTTATCCTCGGAGCATTCCGGAGTTCCACACAAACTGATAGCGAAAGGACTGTTATCACTTGAATCCGAGAGACGAGGGTGTGGAGGAAGCTACCGCAGGGGCATTCATTCAAGCCGCGAGGTTGTGCACCTGTGGTGAGTCAGCCCATACTTGGGAGCCGCGAGCAGCCGCGAGCCGCTGCGAGCCGCCACCGCGAGCCGCCGCGAGCGGCCAGGGGCGCGCGCCCGGTCCGGTTGCAGAGCGAGCACCGCTAACGTTCCCAGCGGCCCGCGCACTGCGAGTGAGAGTCGCCAGCCACCGGTGCCCGGAGCACCCCATTCACGCGTGTGCCCTGGGCATTCCATGTGCCCAGAGCGCCCTACTGGCCCGCACACCCAGGGTGCCCCATTATCCTGCGCCTGGTGCGATCCAGCCGCCAGCGGGAGAGGCACAAGGGTGGTCTTCCCTACTTGGGAGATTCTCTCCGTGGGCGGGGCACCTCACCCAGCCATTCAAGCTAACAATCAAGCGTTGGGGGAGGGGCGCACGCAGGCAGCCTAAAATACCTTCGGGAGCACAGCTGCAACCCAATCACTAAAATTAGCTTAACCCATGAAATCTGTGCACCCTCGGTTCTAATTGATAAGATCTCTCTCAGTTCAGCGACCCAAGACAAGAGGCGTGATATTTTTTAGTGCCTCTCGCTAAAGGGGCGGGGGCAACTTCTGATTGATAGAGCCTCCATATTCAGGGATAAACGCTAACAAGAAGAACTTGGCAGATAATAAGATCTATACTACACTAGTCGCAAGCAGAGACTAGTGCCTCTTCTTCCCAGCAAAAACAGGCTACAAAGTGTGGAAAGCCTGGGTTGAGAGGTCCAACTGAATGATAGGCACTGAACAGTCACCTTGACAACAATTGACTCCCACCCCCGCCTGATTACACTGGAGGCCCTGACTACCAGAGCCTTTCCCAAAGCCTTGCACTGAGTGGGGATAGAGTGGGGATTTCCCAGCTCTTTGAGCCTCTTACTCCCCAGGCAGAAGCAGTTGCAGCCTTATAGCTGGATCACCAGGCTGCTAATTCAGAAAGGGGGGACTAGGAGAGAGAATCCAGGAAAGCAAACTCTCTCATCGTTGGACCTTGCAAACGCCAACAAGCCTTGACTACCAGCAAGACTAAAGCCAATTATAGGACATTGCCATAGAATCCCATCAACTGCAAATCCCTACCTAAGTGTGACACAGGGGCAGAGCCTGGGGTACAGAGTCACCGACCAGGAAGAGGGAGAGAAAAGAAAAAGGAAGAAGTTAACCTCTCAAAATCAAGAAAAATCCACAGACTTTACAACTTGTTCCACTAATTTTTTGTTGTTGTTGTTGTTTGTTTCTTCTATCTTATTGCCTTTATTTCCTCCACCTCGGTCCTTCTATTCTCTGCCCATCTTATGCTTCCCTTTTCTTGAACTACACTACCCATGAGTGTTACATTTTATTTCTCTTCTTCATCCTCACCCTCCTTTAAGGTTATACTCCAAAACACTTAACTCTCACTCTCTCCTCTTTTGTTTTTTTTTTGTTGTTTGTTTTGCTTTATTTTGTTTTTTTTCTTTTCCTTTTTATTTCTTCCTTCGTTTTTCTCTTTTTCTTATTTTTTCCTTTCTATTCGTTTTTTCTTCTCTCATCGTACTTTCCTCCCATTTAATCCTCAATCACGAACAAATTAGTTAATTTGGGACTCAAGGCTTTTTTTGGCTTTATTTTTCTTATTTGCTTTTGTTTTTATTTTTTTCTTGTTTGTTTATTTTTGTGGCATTTTGGGTCCTCCCAACCCAAGGTCTTCATTGTATTTAGTCTTCGCTCCACTTAATACAACAGATTTTTTACTTATTATTTTTATTTTTCTCTTCTTTATTATTCTTTTTTGGTCCTTTTTTCTGGTTCCCTCTTATCCCTCTCATTATATCTTATAATTGACCATCACTTACAAGCAAATCATCTTATGCTTGTCTAAGATTTTCTTCCTTTTTTTTTTTTTTTTTTTTGCATTTAATAGGTCCCTACTCCCTTTTTTTTTGCCCCTTGAACTCTTCACCCCAAATCAGGCCCTCCATTATAGGCACGATATTTCCCTGAGAAGAGGAGAGGAGGGAAAGAGAAGAAAGAAAAAAGGGGGAAATAATAAATTATTACTGGTTTTTTTGTGGGGTATTTTACCTTTTTTTTTTTTTTTACTTTTTACTCTTTATTAATTCTAATTAGTGCTATCAACAAGACCACCCTCAGATGCCGATAAGAAAGAGGAAATCGAATATTATGGATACAAAAGAAAGAGAGGTAACACAAATAGATGTTGAAAAGTCTATGGAGAAAAGACTTAACATATTGGAAGCCTTGGAGCTAAATGACAGAGAATTTAAAATAGAAATCTTAAAAATACTCAGAGAGATACAAGAAAACGCAGAAAGGCAATATAGGGAGATCAGAAAACAACTCAATGAACACAAAGAATATATTACCAAGGAAATTGAAACTATAAAAACAAATCAAACAGAAATGAAAAACTCAATTCACGAGCTGAAAAACGAGGTAACAAGCTTAGCTAACAGAACAGCCCAGATTGAAGATAGGATTAGTGAAATAGAAGACAAACAACTTGAGGCACAACAGAGAGAAGAAGAAAGAGACTCAAAAATAATAAAAAACGAGAAAGCCCTACAGGAATTGTCTGACTCCATCAGAAAGAATAACATAAGAATAATAGGTATATCAGAGGGAGAAGAGAAAGAAAATGGAATGGAGAATATACTCAAACAAATAATAGACGAGAACTTCCCAAGCCTGTGGAAGGAACTAAAGCCTCAAATTCAAGAAGCAAACAGAACACCGAGTTTTCTTAACCCCAACAAACCCACTCCAAGGCACATCATAATAAAGATGACACAAACCAATGACAAAGAAAAAATTCTCAAGGCAGCCAGGGAAAAGAAGAGTACAACATATAAAGGAAGGCCTATTAGATTATCATCAGATTTCTCAGCAGAAACTCTACAAGCTAGAAGAGAGTGGACCCCAATATTTAAAGCCCTGAAAGAGAGGAACTTTCAGCCAAGAATACTATACCCATCAAAGCTATCCTTCAAGTATGAAGGAGATATAAAAACATTCACAAATACAGAAAAGTTGAGAGAATTTATCAACAGAAAGCCCCCACTCCAGGAAATACTAAAGGGGGTTTTCCAACCAGATTCAAAGAACAAAAGAAAACAACACCACAAGTAACAGCTCCACCAAGAACACAATAAAACCAAACTTAAACTGTGACAACAAAGGAAAAAAAGGGGGGAGAGGTTGGAGATTAACAGTAGCAAAGGACGATGAAGTGCAGAAATACTTATAAGATAGGGTACTACAATGAATATGGTAGGTACCCTTTTCATTACTTAATGGTAACCACCCTTAAAAAAACCACCACAAAAACACTTGACTTAAAAAAGGTAGCAACAGAGGAAAGAAGTATGGAACACAAACAAACAAAAACAAATGATAGAAAAACAAAAGAGAAGAATCAAACTAGATACAAAACTAACAGAAAGCAATTTATAAAATGGCAGTAGGGAACCCACAAGTGTCAATAATTACACTAAATGTAAATGGATTAAACTTACCAATAAAAAGACACAGAGTAGCAGAATGGATTAAAAAAGAAAATCCAACTATATGCTGCCTACAAGAAACACATCTAAGCAACAAGGATAAAAACAAATTCAAAGTGAAAGGCTGGAAAACAATACTCCAAGCAAACAACACCCAAAAAAAAGCAGGTGTAGCAATACTCATATCTAATAATGCTGACTACAAGACAGAAAAAGTACTCAGAGACAAAAATGGTCATTTCATAATGATTAAGGGGAAGTTGAATCAAGAAGACATAACAATCCTTAATATATATGCACCAAACCAAGGAGCACCAAAATATATAAGACAGCTACTTATTGACCTTAAAACAAAAACTAACAAAAATACAATCATACTTGGTGACCTCAATACACTGCTGACGGCTCTAGATCGGTCATCCAAACAGAGAATCAATAAAGATATAGTGGCCTTAAACGAAATACTAGAACACCTGGATATGATAGACATCTACAGGACACTTCATCCCAAAGCGACAGAGTATACATTTTTCTCTAGTGTACATGGAACATTCTCAAGAATTGACCATATGTTGGGCCACAAAGACAATATCAGCAAATTTAGAAAAATTGAAATTGTACCAAGCATATTTTCTGATCATAAAGCCTTGAAACTAGAATTCAACTGCAAAAAAGAGGGGGAAAAACCCACAAAAATGTGGAAACTAAACAACATACTTCTAAAAACTGAATGGGTCAAAGAAGAAATAAGCGCAGAGATCAAAAGATATATACAGACAAATGAAAATGAAAATACGACATATCAGAATCTCTGGGATGCAGCAAAAGCAGTAATAAGAGGAAAGTTCATATCACTTCAGGCCTATATGAACAAACAAGAGAGAGCCGAAGTAAACCACTTAACTTCACACCTTAAGGAACTAGAAAAAGAACAAAGACAACCCAAAACCAGCCGAAGAAAGGAGATAATAAAAATCAGAGCAGAAATAAATGAAATAGAGAACAGAAAAACTATAGAAAAAATCAATAAAACAAGGAGCTGGTTCTTTGAAAAGATCAACAAAATTGACAAACCCTTGGCAAGACTCACCAAGGAAAAAAGACACAGGACTCAAATAAATAAAATCCAAAATGAAAGAGGAGAGATCACCACAGACATCATAGATATACAAAGAATTATTGTAGAATACTATGAAAAATTATATGCCACCAAATACAACAATCTAGAAGAAATGGATAAATTCCTAGAACAATACAACCTTCCTAGACTGAGTCATGAAGAAGCAGAAAGCCTAAACAGACCAATCAGCAGGGAGGAAATAGAAAAAACTATTAAAAACCTCCCCCAAAATAAAAGTCCAGGCCCAGATGGTTATACTAGTGAATTCTATCAAACATTCAAAGAAGACTTGGTTCCTATTCTACTCAAAGTCTTCCAAAAAATTGAAGAAGAAGCAATACTTCCAAACACATTTTACGAGGCCAACATAACCCTCATACCAAAACCTGGCAAGGATGGCACAAAGAAAGAAAACTACAGACCAATATCTCTAATGAATACAGATGCTAAAATACTAAACAAAATACTGGCAAACCGAATACAACAACATATTAAAAAAATAATACATCATGATCAAGTGGGATTCATCCCAGAATCTCAAGGATGGTTCAACATACGCAAAACGGTTAACGTAATACACCATATCAACAAAACAAAGAACAAAAATCACATGATCTTATCAATAGATGCAGAAAATGCTTTTGATAAAATACAACATAATTTTATGTTTAAGACTCTCAACAAAATGGGTATAGAAGGAAAATATCTCAACATGATAAAGGCCATATATGATAAACCATCAGCCAACATCCTATTAAACGGCATAAAACTGAGGACTTTCTACCTTAAATCAGGAACAAGACAGGGCTGTCCACTCTCTCCACTCTTATTTAACGTGGTGCTAGAAGTTCTGGCCAGAGCAATCAGACAAGACAAAGAAATAAAAGGCATCCATATCGGAAAAGAAGAAGTAAAGGTATCACTTTTTGCTGATGATATGATCCTATACATCGAAAACCCGAAGGACTCCACAAAAAGATTATTAGAAACAATAAACCAATACAGTAAGGTCGCAGGATACAAAATTAACATACAAAAGTCCATAGCCTTTCTATATGCCAACAATGAAATATTAGAAAACGAACTCAAAAAAATAATCCCCTTCACGATTGCAACAAAAAAAATAAAATACCTAGGAATAAACATAACAAAGAACGTAAAGGACCTATATAATGAAAATTACAAAGCATTGTTAAGGGAAATCGAAAAAGATACAATGAGATGGAAAAATATTCCTTGTTCTTGGATAGGAAGAATAAATATAATCAAAATGGCCATATTACCCAAAGCAATATACAAATTTAATGCAATTCCCATCAAAATCCCTATGAGATTTTTTAAAGAAATGGAACAAAAAATCATCAGATTTATATGGAACTATAAAAAACCCCGAATAGCCAAAACAATCCTAAGGAAAAAGAATGAAGCTGGGGGCATTACAATACCTGACTTTAAACTATATTATAGGGCCATGATAATCAAAACAGCATGGTATTGGCAGAAAAATAGACACTCAGACCAATGGAACAGAATAGAAAGCCCAGAAATAAAACCACATATATATGGTCAAATAATCTTTGATAAAGGGGCCAACAACACACAATGGAGAAAAGAAAGCCTCTTCAACAAATGGTGTTGGGAAAGCTGGAAAGCCACATGCAAAAGAATGAAACTCGACTACAGCCTGTCCCCGTGTACTAAAATTAATTCAAAATGGATCAAAGACCTAAATATAAGACCTGAAACAATAAAGTACATAGAAGAAGACATAGGTACTAAAATCATGGACCTGGGTTTTAAAGAACATTTTATGAACTTGACTCCAATGGCAAGAGAAGTGAAGGCAAAGATAAATGAATGGGACTACATCAGAATAAAAAGTTTTTGCTCAGCAAGAGAAACTGATATAAAAATAAACAGACAGCCAACTAAATGGGAAATGATATTTTCAAACAACAGCTCAGATAAGGGCCTAATATCCAAAATTTACAAAGAACTCATAAAACTCAACAACAAACAAACAAACAATCCAATAAAAAAATGGGAAGAAGACATGAACAGACACTTCTCCCAGGAAGAGATACAAATGGCCAACAGATATATGAAAAGATGCTCAGCTTCATTAGTTATTAGAGAAATGCAAATCAAAACTACAATGAGATACCACCTCACCCCTGTTAGATTAGCTATTATCAACAAGACGGGTAATAGCAAATGTTGGAGAGGCTGTGGAGAAAAAGGAACCCTCATTCACTGTTGGTGGGACTGTAAAGTAGTACAACCATTATGGAGGAAAGTATGGTGGTTCCTCAAAAAACTGCAAATAGAACTACCTTATGACCCAGCAATCCCTCTACTGGGTATATACCCCAAAACCTCAGAAACATTGATACGTGAAGACACATGTAGCCCCATGTTCATTGCAGCACTGTTCACAGTGGCCAAGACATGGAAACAACCAAAAAGCCCTTCAATAGAAGACTGGATAAAGAAGATGTGGCACATATACACTATGGAATACTACTCAGCCATAAGAAATGATGACATCAGATCATTTACAGCAAAATGGTGGGATCTTGATAACATTATAAGGAGTGAAATAAGTAAATCAGAAAAAAACAAGAACTACATGATTCCATACATTGGTGGAACATAAAAATGAGACTAAGAGACATGGGCAAGAGTGTGGTGGTTACCAGGGGTGGGGGGAGGGAGGACATGGGAGGGAGGGAGGGAGAGAGTTAGGGGGAGGGAGAGGGGCACAGAGAACTAGATAGAGGGTGGCGGAGGACAATCTGACTTTGGGCGAGGGGTATGCAACATAATTTAATGACAAAATAACCTAGACATGTTTTCTTTGAATATATGTACCCTGATTTATTAATGTCATCCCATTACCATTAATAAAAAAAACAAAAACAAACAAAAAAAACAAAACAAAAAAACCCCACTATTTTACAGAACCATTTATAGAAATCCACTAGGTCACAACTGCCACCAGGCAGCCCAACGAGGCGGTCACTGGGCAAGTCCCCATGCTCAAAACAAACCACACCCAAGAGACATACCAGGGGCAGCCGCATACACGGAAATGCCAGTGACGCCCAAGGAACGAGCCTTCCAACAAGGAGAAAAGGACTGTGATGACGGTTCGTCATTCCTAATGATCACTGAACCCAGGGCCGCTACCGAGGGTGACCTACAGAAGAGCTGACCTGGAAAGTTGCAAAAACAAAACGCAAATGATCAAACAAGGCTTCAGAGGGTGGATCTGCTGATGATGAATTTCCTCCCACCAACGAGATTCCGTTACCTGCTACAGAGTGTCGAGTCAACGTTCAACTTCTGGAAGCAAAAATCATTAGATTACAAATGGAGGTATCTTTCATGCAAACTCAAGGTCCATGCAGGGAACTCCACCTTCTGGAATATTCTACTCCAGCCTTGGTCAAAACAAACCCAATGTTCCCGCTCTTGTTGCAGCAACAACTCAGCATACTCCAAGCACAGAGGAATTCGTAAATATATACTTGGAAGGGTTATAAGTCTAGAGATCTGAAGAAAGGCCTGCTACTGTTCTCACATTAACTGCACTTCCATTAGCACATGGTTTTAAGTATAGTGACTTGAAATGGTTAGAAAAATAAAGCCATCGCTTTACAAAATAAAAGGAGAAAGATAGGAGAGCTAAGCCCTGCATTCCCTGATTCTGAGGTTGGGGAAATCACTTTATATCCCTGGCTTTTATTCAGTTTATTTGTAAATGAAGGAATGGGAATAAAGGTGCCTCACAGTTCTGAGAACTCTTTCTTGAAACCCCTCCTAACTGTATGAGCCATAATTCTGAGGAACTCAAGGAGTCATTATTTAAGGGAAGAAAAATGTCCTTCTTACTTTAGAGATAATCCAGGAGAAGAGAAAAGTAAATAGTGAAGCACATCTTCTTATATCTAAGAAGGCACATCTTCTTATATCTTTACTTATTCAAGGTAAAGAAGAAATGAGAAGCTTTAACTCGTGGAGTCCCTTAGGACAGCAGGTCTCTTGAGAAGCAATGCAGTGGAATAAATCAGCACAGTGACAGGCACATTGTAGAGGCACACTACACATTTGCATGAATAGATAGGTAAATGAATGAATGAACCAAGATGCCCTGCATCATGGCCGTCTCACATGACCAGTCGGTACAAAGAACATCTCTAGTGAAGGAATTCACAAAATGCCGATGGGGATCTTGACAAAGAGTAGGATTGTCCAGAGCGATACTTTAGGAGTGCTTCCACACAAGGTCAACGGGAAAGGCTAGATTATTGTATGGACCAGTGGTATCACATCTCCTGGGGACTTAGATTCTCACATAGCCAGCCTTCAGCACTTCCCAGGTCAGAATTGGGGAGCTACTGTTCTAGACGGTGTCTCAGGGGACCTCCCAGCCCCAAACTTCCCTGGTTCTGTGGAACTTACACTGAGGAGAAGTGATCTGGGCAAGAAGAGTTTATTCATCCCCCATCTGAGGAGCACAGACCGAATGCCCAGTATGGGGCATAGCACAATGGGTGAGAAAGCACAGTCGTGTCGTTGTGGCCTCTCACTGAGCAAAAACAACTTGACCTCCAGAGAAGACCAGTAGAAATCTAACCCCCCCATCATCACCCTATAGAACAAGCATTTTGAGGGGAGGGAGGGCGGTTCAAAGAGCAAAAATAATTTCTTAGGTTGTGTAAAGTTTCGCATTTAACAAAATGCTTTTCTACATGGCATTCGCATGATATAACAAGGTCTGCCTGGTTATTACCTCCGTTTCACAGATGAGATAACCAAGGCTGAGAAAAGTTAATTACTTCCCCAGCATCATTTGGCTGATATATAAAAGGACCAGGAATCCAATCCAGGTTTTGAAACTCCTAATATAATGCTATTTTTACTATTCCCTAGAGCTATGTCCCCTGTGGAGTTTGGCTTAGATGCCTCTGTAAAATTGCTGATTTTTTTTCATATTTTCTCTGTACAATAATATTAACTCCTGAAGCAAGAAAAGTGCCATCTTCCTTAGCAAAATGAAACCCAGATCTACAGAGAGAAGGGCAGCTGGACTGATCAGCTTTGATTCCCATCCCCCTACTTCCACCCCAAGATTCCTCTTACACTGGTGAAATTTTCCACATGGTGTTCCTCAGAACACCGACCCTACAAAAATACCTCGAAATGGGACTGCTTTGTCACAGGGTCTGAGAAACACCTCACAACTCTTTCTTCATTCTGGAGATACACACTGCTCAGGAGGCATTAGTGGGTTAAATGGGGACCCTGCCAGAGGATTTATTCCTTTCCTAATCCCTGAACCTGTAAATATTACCTAATATGGCAAAAGTGATTAAGTTAAGAATCTCAAGAGGAGTTTATCCTGGATTATCCAGGGGGTCTCTAAATGCGGGTAACGTGTATCCTGATAAGAAGCTAGTTGAGGGAGGTTACACACACACACACACACACACACACACACGCGCGCACACGCAAGAACAAGATGTGAAGACAGAGCAGACAGAGATTTGGAGATGGTGCTGTGAAGGTTGGAAAGATGTGGACACAAGTCAAGAATCATGGACATGCATGAGAAGCTGAAAAAGGCAGGAACCGGAGTCTCCTCTAAAACGCAGTGAGGGGACCTGGCCCCACCTACACCCGGCCATCAGCCCAAGGATGCTGACTGCCCACTTCTGGGCTCCAGAACTGGGAGGAGTTCAAGCCATCAAGTTTGGGGCAATTTTTGACAGCAGCCACAGGAAACTCATTAAAAAGTCTGGAAGAGTCTTGCTCAAAGTCAACCCATGAAGATGTATAACCCAACAACTCCCAGACTTGGGTGACCACGGAAGGCACTGTCCCCCCCAGAGGGCTTATTAATCTTCAAACAGAACTAACATTATATGCAACCCATTTTGGATAATGCGGCCTGAGGGAAATCTTTCGTTAATTACTAGGTCTACCACAGCCCCTACTGAATGCTCCGACCAAACATAAGCCGGGGTCCCATCCTGCCAAGTCTGTCGCACAGCGGAGACCAGGGAGAATATTCAAATAAGACTTTCCTGAAGGCTGGGGACCACCAGAGGGGAAAGCCAAGGGGGATGTAAACATACAACCAGATGTCCCTGCTACCGATGGGCTTTCTGGGGTGGACCCATTGGGGCACACGGAAGGGTACCGCCTCCCCTAGCTCTGAGCTACTGCCATATGGCCAAAACCAGCTACAAACCCCAGAACCCTACAGTGCACTGAAATACCTTCTCTTTGAGAACAAGGCCCACTTGTGCAAGGAGTCTGTCTGACATGACTCTTCTGAAATGACCAAGACTTGGACAGTGGCCCATGGGCCTTGGTGAGATGACTGTGTTTGATTGTGGGGGTGGGGGTATACCTCTGGCCACAGTGCAAGAGATAAAGATGGTAGAAGGCAAGGAAACCCATTTCTTCCTTCCTCCGGGTTCCCGGTGGCGGCCCCGTCTGGATCACAGCTGCAGTAACCATGGACGAAGTCAGAAGGAGGGCCAAGGCCAGTGGGTCTGTCCGCCCAGGAAGGACATGCATCTTCGCTCTTGCTTCACGGGGTATCTCCTGTGATGGGGAGGGCATTTTATTGCGATCCCTGTTCCCAGCTGTCCTCCCCTAATGTCTGCTCCTCGTTAGGACTATTATCACCCTCTCGCACACCTCTTTCCTAGAATGGCTGGCAATAAAGCGGCCCTTGTTTTGCTTTATTGTCATCTGTGCTATGTAGGTCATGGAGACTTCACCGCTCAAGCCAGGGGGCTTAATTTTGTTTTTTAAATAAGAAGGTTCTAAGACTTCAAGACATTTGTAAACTCTGGCTGAAAGGGGTTTGGCATTTCTGTGAAGAGCAAAGGACTTGGTGTCCTGGCCATTGAGCAAGAGGTCCCCAGTGACATTGCAACAGCCCCCCCCCCCCTAAGTTAACCTGGCTGTGGGCTTTTAGGGGAAAACCTACAGAAAGAGAGCAAGAAAGGAAGAGAGGTAACTGCAAGATGGAAAGAATGTTCAGGGAAGAAGATCCCCACAAAGGACACATGACAGACAGACAGACAGCCAAGAAAGTCACTGGCTCAAGATGCCAGCTTGCACAGTCATTACTTAAATCCGGGCTGCCCAAGCTCTGCACTGAGTTGATTCCTCTTGACAGGAAGGGAAACGGGCCAGGGCGGGGAACCAGACTTATTGTCTCTACCAGGCTGGTGAATTTTATATGAATGCTCCTTTATGACAGGAGAATGGTGATGTGAACTCCATTGATATTCATAATGTACCAGAGCCAGCCTCCTGTAATAGACTCTAAAAGCATTCACAAAAGCCTTAGCAGAGGTCATGGGAGGGAGTGTGTCTCTATTTGGGATCTGAATGGAATCCTTTTTTCCAGAATGACCTCAGGCTTCTCCCAGGCCATTTCCCTGGAAAGCTGCGGAATTGCTTCACTGATAAGCTGAGCCCTGAGCCCCTGAGCCAGAGGGGGCCATCTTTAAGGAAGTTTCTGTAATGTTCAGCAGTGAAGGGAGAGGAGGCCACTTCCTCCCCTCCCGGGGCAAAGGATGGCAAACACTCCCCAGGCTGACTCAAGAAGGAAGAAGGACAATGCATTCCAGAGGGTTGGTGGGGCAGTTGGAGAAGAAAAATAAATGTCACTGCAGGCCGAGCAGTGGAAAGCGCTAGTCCCCCCGGCTGAGCACTGGGTAGTCTTGTGGATGCTCCTCTGAACTATGACAGCTGGAAACGGGTGAACTGTGCAGATTGAAGAACCCACCCCTGCCTTTGCAAGCATGAAAACTATCCGCTAACCTTTATAGGAGGCATTTATTTTCTTCCCCCATTGTCTCTGCCTTTCCAAAACCCTGGACCGACCCGGCATCGTAAATACCAATGTGTCAATTACAAATGTAAGGATGCAAGCCCAACTGTGCCAGCGTCCACTGGTCTGCCGTGGGACAGAGATTGAGGGGAAACCATTGAAATCTAATAGTCCCCCTGGGGGATCACCTGCCTCTATACATTGTTCCCTGACATCATCACTGACCCCAAATAGGACCATCTGACAGGGAATGGACTGTGCAATCAATGGACAGAATCAGCGCCATATGGAACAGGCATTCCAACCGCCCATTGCAAGACATAAAAACAATTCAAAATTCTAACTCTCTTTTCCCGGCAATCAAGTTTAACTATCACCGGGCTCTCTATAATCGGATTCTGCTGCTGTATTTATTAAATATAAGCTGCTAAACATATGGCTCCAGGGGTGGGTAATAGCACGTGGAGTTGGGCTTAGCATGGGTACTCTTCTTCAGGTCTGCCCCCGAGTCTCCCAGGCCAGCAGCGTCCACCGGTCTGGGCTGCACTGAGCCTGCTCCGAATGGGCCTTCTCCATCATGGAAGTGGGTTCTCTCCATGGTACATACAGCTGGTTAGAAGCTATGACCAGAGAGATGAGGATTATGGGTTCAGTCCATGGCGCCAGATGGCTCTGCCTCTTCTTTATCCAGCCAACATTTTAGTCAAGAACTGTTATGTTCCATGCCCAGTGCTAGGACGTGATGAGACCAACCAGAGTAAATCACAGCCAGTATACCTGTCCAGACACCATTCATTCAAATGCAGGAGGACAGGAAAATATAAATTGAACGAAAGTGCGGTTTGTGCTGTGAAATAAACAGGCACAGATTGATATGTGTGGGAGGCGAGGAGGGGAACCACTCAAACATAATGTTTCCCCATTATTTGCATACAGCTTCACAGTTTATCATTTCTAAACCTAACACCACCCTGAGAAGCAGAAATGCATTTCTCCTTTTTCTTCGTAAGGGAAGGAACTGGAGTCAGCTATTGCAGTCGCCCAAGGTTAGACAGCCCACGAATGGCAATCACCTGAGCCTTGGCAGCCCGCCCACAAATGTGAGGGAGAGCCCGTGGGCGGTTCAGGAAGCCCCCTCTCAAGGCCCAAAGCTCCAATCCCTTACTAATGACTGGCAGCAGCCTCATGGACTAAGGAGATCTATTATGAATGAGGTGCATGGTGGCTCTCATTGAAGGTTCACAAGAAATGCATTGAGTAGTATCATGGTAAAGAGCAGCAGATAAACATGCTGATGTGTCTCTGCATCCTCTGGAAACACCACCCACAGGACAAGGAAAGGCTTTTTAAAAGGCTGCATACAGTCATGAGGGTAAAAAAAAAATGAATAAATGAGGAAATGGCTATAAAATTTTAATGCCAGAGAGTAGATGAACAAGCAGTAATGAACTTAGCATGTCCAAGAAGGCCAGAACCACTGCCTGCAGTGAGAAAAGTCCAGAGGAACAAAACCTCAGGATGCTGGGGAAATGGAAAAAAAATAATCCCCAACCTTTCCATAGAGAAAAAAAATAGATTACAAACATTTCTGAACTGGGATAAAAACTATCTGAGACCTTTTCAATAGTCACATAGGAAACTAGAAGGTGATGGATAGATGACCTCAGTGTTTGGAGGGAGAGCTGTTTCCGTGCTCAGTCTATTAGAGAGAAGAGAGGAAAGGCATCTTTCAGGAACAAAAGTTATCTAACATTTACCTCAAATTCATGCCCCCTGTGTGGAGACCTCCTGGGAGACCGGAACATCTATGAAGCAGGAGGCAGAAAGGGGGCCCTAGGAAACCAGGGACCTCACCTCGGAGGAGGGTGTAAGCCCCTAGTGGTCTGTAGGTGACAGACGAGGCTAGGAGGGCTCAGACAGCAGCCACCAAATGGCAAGACAGGAGCAAGCATGCCCCCAGCAAAGCAGGGGCTCCAGTAGATGACCCCATGCACTTCAAAACCACTAAGAGATCTCATTTAGGGATAAATGAAAGAGACTTGCCTATATAACTTAATGAAAAGAAAATTTAGTTCAACTATTGACTTCAGGGGGAAATTGGTACAAGAGAAAGATCATAGTGCCCCATGTGACTTGGCAGTGGAAGCATTTATTTATACCCTCATAGTTATGTAAACAGTGCACACTGGCTAATGACAACAGGAGGGAATGACAGTGGGGGGTGGTGAGGAGAAGAGAAGTTGTGTCAGTGCGTGCGTGTGTGTGTTCATGTGCACACATGTACGTTGACCTCAGGGAGCCAAAGCATATATATTCTAGTATGAAAGCAATAGTTATTCCTAAAATTGAGAAACCAGAGTAGTGTGAGCATGTTATTTAAAATTATTGAGGAAACTACCAAAGGAAAGATTAAATAACTGAAAGTAGTTGTCTCCAGGGAGTGAGAATCGAGGCTTGGGCAGGAGACTGAGGATTTGATCGTGAACCTCAGGGACTCACTTGAACTTTTGGAACTATGCACTTCTTTTTTTATTTTATTTTATTTATTTATTCATTTTTAGAGAGGAGAGAGAGGGGGAGAGAGAGAGACAGAGAGGGAGAGAGAGACAGAGAGAGAGAAGGGGGGAGGAGCTGGAAGCATCAACTCCCATATGTGCCTTGATCAGACAAGCCCAGGGTTTCGAACCGGCAACCTCAGCATTTCCAGGTCGACGCTTTATCCACTGCGCCACCACAGGTCAGGCAGCTATGCACTTCTTGTCAAATTTAAAATGTTTTCTTTAATAAAGAACTGCAATCATCTTACTGAAGGTGGTATCCAATGGACACCAAGGGGTCCTTCTTGACTGAGTGACACAGCTCCCTTGGCCAGGGAGCTGCTCCCCGACTGCTACTGAGTGGGGTGCTCAGCCTGCCTGGGTGGCAGCTCAGCCTTCAGTGGGCTGGAGCTTACTGGGCCTGGGTGATCTCATTCCTGCCAGCCACAGATGCCAAGAAGTCCACTGCTAATGGTCCTGGGGGACACAACAGCAAACACTGGGCCAAGCAGGATTTCACTCTGTGAGAATCAGACCGAGCCCAGTCCACTTTCTCAAAGGATGAAGGACTCTTTTTCACTCTAAGTGGGATTTTTTTTTCCTCTTCTGTTTCCCAGCAACTGTGATGTTTAAGAAAGGAAGGTAGAGGCTTTGGATGAAATAGGGAATAGGTACCTTTTCTCATCGGTCTGACTCCAACAATGTTGAATGAGTCTGTTCTTAACCTTATTAATGTGTGAGTCAAGCAGCAAGAATTGAATTTCTAAAATGGAACCAGGCTCTATGGATAGATTATAAAGGCAGCTAATAAAGTTTACATACTAATGGAAGGGACAGGGAATGCAGGTGAGCCAGGCACACACCTGAATGCATATAGCCACAGTAGCATGAGTTAAAAGACCTAGGCATCTGCCTGACCTGCGGTGGCGCAGTGGATAAAGTATCAACCTGGAATGCCGAGGTCGCCGGTTCAAAACCCTGGGCTTCCCTGGTCAAGGCACATATGGGAGTTGATGCTTCCTGCTCCTCCCCTTCTCTCTCTCTCTCTCTCTCTACTCTCTCTCTAAATATGAATTAATAAAAGAAATAAAAAAAAAAGACCTAGGCATCAATCAGCTAAGACGTTAGCTTAGCTTCAGTCCTGATAGACAGCATTTCCTCCTTGTAAGTCCAGTTTAGCCATAACTGGGGTCAAAACCGAAACAGAGCTCTACTTCTGCCATCTCTGCCACATTCTCTAGTGGGTGCTGTTGGTTGGCCCTATCCAAAGGGGGAAAACATTGGAGAGAATTATGGGGGGTTTCTCCTATCAAAAACCACAATTCTTTCCACTCCATGGCAACGTCTCATTTCTTCCTTGCTGCCTTCTCTACTCTAAACACACAGTTAGGCACCAACCTAAGTCACTGTTTACAGGAACTACCTTATCCTGCTTCATGTTTCAAAACAAAAGGACCACCATTTAACTAAGCCTCCTGGCCTCTGATCGCCACATGGGGAGAGGAACAACTTCAGTGACTGGTGGGTGTGGGAGAAAAACTCCAGTTACATGGTCCCGCCCCTTCATTTCCCTCTTTCTGGGGTGCCAGCCGGCTCACTGGGAAGACTCGTTCTCTGTTGCTTCATGTGGTAAATTGCAGATGCAGGTCCCACTGGAGGGGCTGGCCTCTTCCAGCTAGGCCCCGGTGAGTGTTTAATTCGGAGGTGCATTAACAAGCCACTTATCCAGAGGTCTAGGCCACACCCTATCATCTAGCTTGTTTTTTCCTTTTCAGCCATCAAGTTGTCATTTTGATCTCCAGCCACTTTTTGTCCCCTCCTACTTCAACAGTGTCACTTGTCTCCCACTAGGCTGCCTGCTGTTAGTTTCTAGAATCTACCAGGCTGTTTCACACTCTGAGCCTCTGGGCCTGCTGTCTCCTCTGCTGTCACTGGTTGGAACGCCCTCACCACGACTCTTTTTAGGACAGTTCCTTAGAGAGGACTTCCCAGACTCCTCAGCAGGCCCATCTCTGCACATGTTTCTCAATCGTAGCTCCCTGTTTGTTGTCTGAATGGCTTTAATCAGAGCATATATTCTTATACACTTATTGATTTATTACATTATAGTTTCCCTATATGATGAAAACTCCATGAGGCAAGGGCTTTACTTTGTTCTTTATTGTAAAGAACAAGAAAGTATTTACCACAAAGCCTTACTCATAGCAGGTCCTTAACAAATATCTGTTGAATCAACTAATGAAGTGAATGCTTTCTAACCCAGGCTGTCACAAATGGACCGACAAGATCTTCTTATGCTAAGAGAAATAAGTCAGTCAGAGAAAGACTAACACCATATGATTTCATTTATATGTGGAATCCAAAGAACAAAATAAATGAACCGGCCTTGGCTGGTGGCTCAGTGGGTAGCATCGGCCCAGTGTGCAGATGCCCTGGGTTTGATTCCCAGTCAGGACACATAGGAGAAGTAACCATCTGCTTCTCTCCTCCTCTTCTCCCTCTTCCCCTCCCACAGCCAGTGGCTCAATTGGTTTAAGAATGGCTCTGAGTACTGAAGACAGCTCAGTTGGATCAAGTATGTCAGCCCCGGACCCTAAAATATCTCAGTACTCGAGCATCAGCCCCAGACATGGGTTGTGGGGTGGATCTTGGTCTGAGCACAAGCGGGAGTCTGTCTCTGACTCTCACTTAATTAAAAAAAAATTTGTCATGGGATGTAAAGTACAACATAGGAAATATAATCAATAATACTGTCATAACTATAGTATGTATAGTTCCAACGAGGTACTGGAAATATCAAGGGATGGGGGGACACATTTAAAGTATATGACTGTCTAACCACTATGCCATATTCCTGAACTAATACAAATAATATTGAATGTGAACCCTAATTGAAAAATTAAAAAAGTTAATATTTTCTACATGCTTGGTGTTAAAGTATTGAATAGCTCTGTTGGTAATACTGGTAAATAGCCCAGCAAACAGTACTCCCGCAGGGTTCCCATCTCCTCGGCTTCACGAGTCCACCGCTAGCTCCCAGGCACGGCGTCCTGGCAGCACCAGGGATTCCCAGCCCAGCGTGTGCACCTGACTCTTACCTGGAACACTGTGACTTACCTCCCTCCTTTCTTCAACCTGGGACATGAGTCCTCACACAGGCTGGGCTTACCTTCTACACGATCCAGCCAGAACTTTAGTTATTATTTGCCATGTCACGCCATTCAAACCTATCTTTCGGATCCCCCCCCCATTTTATTCCTCCCTTTGTCCGCTCTACGTTTAATTTCCCTTTTGTAACACTGTCTCTCTGTCCAAAGGGGGTCAGTTCCGCTGCCTCTCAGCCCCGCCCCCAATCTGGAGACTGTTTCTTATCTTGAGATTTCTCCATCACGGCGTCATAGCACTTTGCATTTAAAAAATTAATATCTGTTTGCCTTTAAAGGTTTTAAAAAAGTCATGAAGACACCACATTTATATTTTAACAAATAATCCGCACCCATGGTCTGAGTGCTTCCCTAGAACTTTTAACTACAGTTCTAGGAAGTTTCTAGCTATTCTCCTAAGGTGCTTATGAGGGAAACTTTGTAGCTGAAAGGTTCGCATGAGGTTCAAGGGCTCCATCAAGAGCCAGAAGTATTTGTTACCACCTGGCTCAGCTGGTCCTGTCGAACAAGACAAGAGACAGAGCAAATCAGGGGAGGTTTTTGTTCTCATGAGATTTTAAGTTCAGTCCAACTACACTTGACCTATAGACTGTTAGTTGGATTAAAGTCATTCTTAGAATTTTCTAGAACTGGTGTGAGATGTAAAATTTATAGAGGATTTTGTACATCATGACTCATTGTCTTAAAAGCCTTCTGCCTATGAATCATATACATATATATGATTATACACACATGTATACGATTACACATATAAATATCTAGGGAACCTATTTAAGTCAGAGCTGTAAATGGCCTTTGAAAATAGAAAATTATATATCCAATTGCAAGTGCTGTTCCAAATTAGAACATAATATACTTCATTTTGGGGTATTCTCTTTCCTTTGTAAGAGGAGTGGTCTTGGGACAGACTGCTTTCACAATCCACTTTTCCATATTTCAGGAAATTCTAATTCTTCTTACCCTGAGCTTCCTTGAACCTGGGCATCCCAGAGGCTTAATGTGTGCTAGTTTGAAATATTCTGATTTAATACACAAATGGGCTCACATGGGACACTCCAGTGATGCCCAGGTAGCCTAAGAACATCCCAAATGACTAGTGGAATTCATGCTCTATACTTGACAAAAATATATTGGAAGAGAAATATATTCAATTTTTCATTTCCAATCTTACCTTCATTTTTATTTCTTCATCTTAACATTTTCTGAACTGAGCATATTTCTATTATGTCTAATATTATAAACAGGCAAAAGCAATATTTATATTATCTTATATATTATTATATATCTATATGCATATATATCTATATACGTATATGTGTATATATACATAATAGGATTGTATCTCAACTGACATATATATAAACTGTATCATAGAATCATATCTCCATTTATTTACAGAAAGAGATATAATCCTATAATAGATGCCTGGGTCCAATAAAATGTCCCTATCATGGCAGTTTGACTTGACAAAAATAAATTAAGTCTCTAACTTATTAAGACTCATTAAGTCCCCTGGTTATACATGTTGTCAGACAATGTTCTGTGGTGAGAGAGACAAGCTTATGGAAAACAAATCTTGGAACATGATATGCAAGAGACAACCTAAGTCATCGATTATGAATGAAGTATTGATCTGAAAGCCAGAAACTTGAAGGACTTCTCAAGGGAAAACATTTCTATTTCTAATTCTGTTACATCAGAGAGAACTGTTGTAATCTCAGGGAAGTGAACTTCAAGTTCTGTCATGTGTCAGCCCAACCTACAGGAGAGGAGACACAGGGTCCAAAAGGAGAGAGCTCAGACGCAAGTTGAAAAGACAATGGAACGTGTCCCTCTAATTCAAAAGAGGTTGGGTTGCTGCTCAGAAACAGCTAGAGACACAATCAGAGTTCAGGATTCTGTCTTTCCTCAACCATGCTGCTCTGCGCACTTCCCAAGGAGCGGGGCTCCAAGCTCCCTTCTCAACACAGTCCCAGACTCTTAACCGGCATCCTGTAAAAAAAGAGGACTTCGAAGAAATATCCTCAAAGACAGAGAGAGCGAGAATGCCTCAGACCTCTCAGCTCAGTAAATCACCTTGACTTGGGTCCACTGCTACCACCCATTCTTCACTCTGAGATGGGGGCTAGGAGGACAGAGAGGACATTGGGTTGCTCCTGAGCCAACCACCTGCCTCCAAACTCCAAACAGGGTGAACAGACCAGGAATAACTGGGACAAAGAGAAAGAAGTCCCTGGCAGTGGGGGAAAGCCCCAAGGAGGGGCTGCCATGGCAAAAAGGCTTCAAAGTAATGTGCCAGTTCGGATGGGAGGCGAGGTTCAGAACAAAGGAAGGAGGTAGTTTTAATCAACCTACGAGGATAAGATGAAAACTAGATTACCATAATTTGTGAGAAATGTTCTATAAGAGCTTGTTCTTTCTGATTAGGTGCATCATCAATATATTAAAAGTTGATAGTATAAAATTTATATAAAAATAGCTATAAATATACGATAATTTTCATCTAAGGCAAAATTCCTAGGATGTAAGCAGATTTGCCTTGCAACAAACATTTCTAGCACATGGTAGGACCATTAAATAAATACATGTTGAATTAATTAATTACTGAATGAATAAGCTATGACCCATATTTTTAACCTCATGGTATTATTATATTACACACTTTTCTTTAGTGGTTGCATCCTTAAATATAAGCAAAGTGCCACATGAAAGGAAATTTAACAATTTTGAGGTATTAGTAAATCTATCGGGGAGGGTTTTGTGGGTGTGTTCATTTTGTCTCTGTTTGCATGTTGGTTGTAATCAGGAACATGCTAAGAGTGGGTTGTGGAGATGTTTGTACTATTGTTCCAGATGATCAGGGGAGACAAGGAAATGCCCCATCTCAGAAGTCCTGTCTTCTTTACTTGGAATTATCTTGGCTTCTAGAGCATTTTCCTAGACTTAGGACTTTGCAACAGTAGAATTCTTTTTATGTTTGTAAAGTCCCTCGACACGTAAGTCACAGGAGAACTGATCAACTTAACACTCTAAACTTTTCTAAAAAGCTTAAGGGGACATCATTCTTTAGCATCAGGAAACGAGTTTGTAGGTTCAGTGGGTTTTTGGGGCCACCTCCTCAATGACAAGAATGGATTTTGCTTCTAGCCAAGACGAGGGCAAAAGGGGCTGACAGAGGACTTCAATTTTTTACTCTAATGAGCGCTATTTTCATTTGCTTTAGAGAGCAGTCCCCAAGAAGCCTGGTGACAAGATGAAGGTTCATTGGTTTCCTTTTTCTTCAACAGGTTCAAAAGTGCTGTGCAGGTGGCAAATTAGACCTGGCTTCCCATTAATTGGTAGGAAGAAACTTTCTCTCCTGCTGTTCAGAATGTCAATGGATACTTTAGCACATTGAGGTTTTGTGAAATTAGCATTATGATCGCTATCATCACTGCTGCTAATTTTGTAGGCCCTATGTGTGAGAAAAATGATAAAGCACTGATATCAATTAGAAGCCTTTCTGAATACATGTTTTAAAGTAAATAAGGAACTTGAGACAACTCGTGGTGGAGTGAGGAGCAAACCAATTGATATAAATTCTCAGCTGTAGCTTTGGGTAAAAACATTTCTTCTGTGATTGTCTTCAAAGACATTGAGGAAATAATAAAGAATAATATTGAGGTGATAATGGTTATGACATGTTATCATCTATCTGGCTCGGGTCTTTGAGCCTCTAGAGCAACCTTAAGAGGCCATTTTTCCTGGAGCCCTGAAGAAGTAAGGTGTTGGCCCAACTTCACACAGCTTGGAAGTGGTAGAGCCATTATTCAACCTCAGAGTACAATTGGAAAAACAACAACAAAGCAAACCACAAAGATAAGGGCATAGATCCTTCCTTCCTAGGACATTTCAGCAAACAGAGCCAGAGACTGCCACTCAGTGACACCAGACAGGATTGAACCCAAGGACGACTAGAGGAAGAACAGAAGAGGACAATGTGTCTTTCTAAAGTCTGGCAGTCTTTTCCATGAACAGAGAAGTTTTTGTTGTTGTTATTGTTTTGTTTTGTTTTTGATAGACTGGCTCTAGATACATTGTGGGATAAAAACCTGAGAATGAAGAAAAAGCACCCATATAACCACTGAGCACTGTGATGGGACAACCTAGCTAAGCTAAACTACATTCCCCAGAATTCCCTTTTGTACGTTTCTGATTTGGGTGGGTTAAAAGGAGAGTCTTTCCAGAGAGCCGGAGCCTCACAGGAAGACGGCCGTCATTCTATAATATATACACACCTTCTCCTAGATATTTAATCAAACATGAGTTTAGATGCTACAGCGAAGGGATTTTTCAGATGCAATTAAAGTCCCAAATCAGTTGATGTTGAGTTAATCAAAAGAGAGATTATCCTGGAAGGCCTGATTTAATTAGGTGGAAGTCTTTTAAAGAGGGACTAAACCCTCCTTGAATATTATAGATTCTGAGTAATAGAGGAAGAAGTTAACTGTAAAATGTTTCTATATTCTTTTTTATTTTTAATTGAATTTATTGGCATGACATTGGTTAATAAAAGTATATAGAGCCCTGGCTGATTGGTTCAGTGGTAGAGCATTGTCCCAGTGTGTGAAAGTCCCAGGTTCAATTCCCAGCCAGGGAATACAGGAGAAGCACCCATCTGCTTCTCCACCCTTCCCCTCTCCTTTCTCTCTCTCTCTTCCCCTCCTGCAGCCATTGGAGCAATGTTGATATGGGTGCTGAGGATGGCTCCATGGCTTCCACCTCAGGTGCTAGAATGGCTCCAGCTACAATGGAGCAATGCCCCAGGTGAGCAGAGCATCCCCCTCTGGTGGGCATGCCGGGGTGGATCCTGGTAGGGTGCATGTGGAAGTGTGTCTCTCTGCCTCCCCACTTCTCACTTCAGGGGGAAAAAAAAGTATATAGGTTTTAGGTGTACAGTTTTATAAAACAGCATCTGTATATTGTAGTGTTCATGTCAAGTCTCCTCCCATCACCATTTATCCCCCTTGACCCTCTTCTACCTTCCCCACTCTTCTTTCCCTCTTGTAATCCCCACACGGTTGTCTGTGTCTGTGAGTTTTTTGTTTTGTTTTTTGCTTAATCCTTTCACCTTTTCCACCCAGCCCTCCAACCCCCATTCTCTCTGACAGTTGTCAGTCTGTTCTTTGTATCTATGGGTCTGTTTCTATATTGTGTATTAGTTTATTTTGTTCCTTAGATCCCCCATATAGGTGAGGTCACGTGTACATCCTGAGATCTCTGTACTCACCTCTTTGTTACAGAGCCTCTGATGCGCCCCCCTGGCGTGAGCAGTAGTTAGACTGCACATGCTCTCTTCCCTTCCTGACTGCCTCACCCTGGGGACTTCAGAAGCCAGCTCCTACAACTGCATTGTCTATTCATAATCTATACTATGCACATATATAACATATATAGATACACATACACACACATATCTCCTGCTTCTGCTCCTCTGTTGCACTCTGATGGACCAAGAACCAACGCACATTTGAACATCAGCCCTGTCCACCGACTAAATAGGCTTACATAGGAACGGTCCTTCCAGGACAGGGTGGACACTGTGTGGTGCAGCATTTAGATAAAAGAACAGGCAGGAAAAAATGAATATGAAGTCATGCCCAACAGTGAAGACGAGGGTGTTCTTTTAATGGAACAGTTCACTGTATCCATCTGCTTGGGCTGCCAATATTGGGTGGCTTCAACCACAGAAATGTGTTTTCTTAGTCCGGAAGTTGGAAGATCAAGTTACCAGCAAGGGTTGGTGTCTGGTGAGACAGCTGCTTCTCACTGACCCCACATGGCCTTTCTCTGTGTGTGTGCCAAGACAGAGTTCTCCAGTGTCCCTTCCTTTTCTCATAAGGAAACAAATCCTATTGGATTAGGGCTCCACTCACATAACTTCATTAACCTTCATTTCCTCCCTCAGGTCTCCACCTCCAATTACAGTCACAGTGGGGAGTGTGGCTTCAACCTGTGCATTTTGGAGGGGCACAATTCAGTCCATTTCCCACACCAAGTGAACAAAAAGAGGAAAAGTGTTTCCAAACTTAGGGCAGTGGAAGGATGGGCATGCCTACTTAGGATTAGGCAGCTCTTGGTAGAAAGGAGAATTCTTCTATTCTTCAGGTCATCGTGGTCAGCTCAGCACGTTTCTATAAAACTTCCCTCCTGCCTTCTGGTTCCCACCAGTCACCTGGAAGGTCTGTGTCTTGTCTTTACCAGATTATGTTTTAATATAGACTTCTTCGTGGTTTTGTTTTGTTTTTAAAGATATCTAGTTCATGGTTTGTTCACAGAGTTTACTAAAGAATCATGAGAAAAATAGAAAGGAGGGCTTACATTGCAAATCCCCTAGCAAAATAGTTTGCATCTTCTCACCAGACAACTCTCCTGGACTCCTACTGTGGTCCTCAGACAGAATTCCCACACCCAACATCAGCCTTTTTTTTTTTACCTCTATTGCTCCAAGTAATTCTGCCTCTAACCCGAACACCCCTGCAATTTAGTACAAATTAAATTCGAAGTCTCAACCCACCAACCCGCATGACTTATCAAACACACGCTGGTCTCCCTCGGAAAAGTTCTAGTAAAACATTCTTTTCTCCATCCGCTTCAGAAAAGATAGAATCAGAGCTTGACTCCTGCACAGGACAGGTAGACCCATCAAAAGGACAACCCCTGGGAATGACTGTGGTGCACCAGCATGTTAGTCATTGCTGGTGGGTGGGCTGATTCATGCACGGACCCGGGGATTGGGGGAGACAGGCTTCCAGTGACCACAGACAAGCAGATATTATGTCTCAGAGACCTGACCCAATTCTTCAAGAAGGAAGAAATGCCCCAAACCTGACATCACACTAGTCACCAGCCCCTACGCACGGTGGAGACAGGCACTGGCCTGATAGCCTGTTGGGATGGTTGGGCTCACAGAATAGAGCTCAGCTCCCCCCAGAAAGAGTCCTCTGTGCTGCTCACAGAGATAGCTGACGTCACACAGCATCAGATTAACAATGGAATGGGACTCTGCCACAGCTCTGAGGGCCTCACGCTCGTCTGCTGCGCTGTTATGACACGCTTCCCAGTGCCTGTCCCTCGTGCCATTACACAAGGGCCTCTTTCCGGAACTCACTGAGGATTGCTCCCTGGTGAACTCTTATCCCTGGGTGCCTGAGCAATGTCTCAGGGGCTCAGGCTGCAGAGGCCCCGTGGTCTCACAGGGAGAGCTTGGAGATAACGTGTGCCAACGTGCTTTGCTAATAGTTACGATAACCCAGAAATGTACATTTTTCTTTTATGAGTCAGGAGCTGAGGGTGCCAGGTCCCGCTTTACTAATGATTGTCAGCAAATCACGTGATCTCTCAAGCACTTAGTTTCCTTATTTGTAAAACTGTGGCATTTATCTAGATGTCCTCTAAGGTCCATTCTGGATCGATGATGACCATCCTTGTAAGGACGACTCGGTATTGATTGCATGCACGATACATACCAGGGCACCCTTCTAATTTTTTCACATGTACTATCTCATTCATCCCTCAGAATAATCCTATGGGCATATTATTATCATCACCCCTAGTTTTCAAATTAAAAAAAATGATGCAAAGATTGCCTGGCCCGTGCTGGCACAGTGGATAGAGCACCGACCTGAAACGCTGAGGTCTCTGGTTCGAAACCCTGGGCTTGGTTGGGCAGGGCACATACGACAGGCAACCATTGAACAGCTAGAGTGAAGCAACTACTTCTTGTTCCCTACCCTCACCTTTGTAAAATCAATAAATAAAATCTTAAAAAAGGAAAAAGGAACTGAGGTACAAGGACATTAAGTAGCTTGTCCAAAGTCATGCAGCCAATACAACTGGGCTATTACCCAAGCAATTGCCTCAGTGCCTGCACTAGCCACTGTGCATACTGCCCTGTGAGTATATTTTATTCTTTTTTTTTAAATGATCTTTTCTTTTCTTTTTTTTAATTTTTTTTATTTTTTTATTTTTTATTTATTCATTTTTAGAGAGGAGAGAGAGAGGGAGAGAGAGACAGAGAGGGAGAGAAAGGAGAGAGAGACAGAGAGAGAGAAGGGGGGAGGAGCTGGAAGCATCAACTCCCATATGTGCCTTGACCGGCAAGCCCAAGGTTTCGAACAAGCGACCTCAGCATTTCCAGGTCGACGCTTTATCCACTGCGCCACCACAGGTCAGGCGTGAGTATATTTTAATGATGTGCTCTATAAAAACAAAGACAGACCAAAAAAAAACCCCAAAAGAAAATAACTTTTAATTTGCAAACCCATCAATAATCCCAGCCAGTATCAAACAGAATTTTTTTAAGGATGGCAAACTTATCATAATCCATTTATGTTCTTGTCCTGGCTTCTCATACATGATGTGGACCAGTTGGCCCAGGATTAGCAGCACAGACCCATGTAGTGAAACAGGCAGAGCTAACCGGCCAACCCAGGATTGATCCCTTGACCTTGGGCACTCAATCATTTGGAAACGTTTCACTTCCCAAGCATTGGACAGATATTTACCAGGCTGTGCCAAGAGGACCAGGCTTTAAGATCACCAGCACTGCCTGTTGACTGCCTGTGTATGGACAAGTGGCATCTCACCATAGCTTCACTGTGGGAGCTTTTAAAGGGGCAAAACGCAATTCAATACAGGCAGCCTTTCTCACTTGGTACGTAGTGACAGCTCGGAGCATCGGCTTCAGGTTAGCTCTGATCTCTACTAAAGCTGAGCACGTTTTTATACCTCAAACAGCCTTCCCCTTCTGCCTGCTAACCCCAAGCCTACCCACCCCTCCAGAACAGCCACCCACATCCATCCATCCCTCTTTGAATTCATGTAGTACCGTCAGCTCGGCACCAGAGTTGAGTGTTTGATTATGAGCTCTCGGCAACCTTGTGACTATCACCTGTGCAGATGAGTCTCCATTGCAGCGACAGGTTCCTTGGAGACAACGAGGTGTATTACTCCAGCTCCTCCATGGCACCCAGGCCAGCGACGTCTTGAGTACTCACAAAATAGTTTCTGAACTGGATTGAAAGGAAAAATTGTACAGAGGAACCATCTTCTGAAAAACATAAAATAAAATAAAATAAATAAAAGAAAAGAAAATGGCTTTAGAATCTAGGAGTCTTTGTGGAAATAAGAACCCTGGACCATGACTTGTGTGGGGACTTCTACAGGCCTAGCCCGTAGTGGGCATGGCCACCATTGACATTTCCTCAGAGTGTAGACATCAACAAAGGCTTTTAAAGAATGAGTGCTGTTTTGGTAGGATGCTGTGAGTGCCCGCCATCGCTGTCGCAATTCCAGTGGGGCTGGGAGAACTCCCGGAGGCAAGTTAGGTTCCCCCAAGAACCTCCCCAGGAGTGAGCCAAGGTCAGGTCTGAGGACAGGGAGTCACTCCCGGACAATAACACGGAAGGGACGAAGGCAGGAAGTAGATGTGCCAGGAAAAGAAAAAGGAAGCGAGAAGCCAATAGAAAATGTACCACGAAGCCAACCTTTGGGAATGCCTCTTGAGTGCATTTCGGTGCAGACATGTGCCTGTGTACATTAAAGACATCGCACTTCCTCAGCAGCTGACAATGAAAGGAGCCAGGGCTTTCCTTCTGTCCTGGTTGGATTAGGCATTCTAGGCCCCGAGGGCACAGGGATGTCTTGCTTTGAAGAAACTGCTTTTGAATGCCCACCTCTTTCTGAAGAGATGCTATCACCATGGTTCTCAGAGAGGACCCACTGTGTGGAAGGGACGTTTGAGCATCTTTCCTGTGGGGAGTGATGGACCGTCTGACCTGCTCAGCCGCGTGTGTGTGCCTGGTCAGGGCGGGCACGTGCTCTGGTCAGGGCAGGCAGAAGAGAGAGCGTTTGATTGCTTCCATCAGAGTATGTGTGAGGGTGATTGTGAAACAAATGTAGGCAGTTCTAAGCCAAATACCCATCGCTGTCCAAGGCATCTGCAAGCACATTTGTATTTGGCCGTGATGGAAAGAGGTTGGCGATCTCTGTCTTGTCTTCCTTTACTGCCCTGGTCCCCTGAGCCGGAGGAAGGTGTCGCCATTGATGTCCTTCCCAAGCATGGCGTGTTGTTTTTCTGTGTAGATTTTATGTGTTGGCAGACAAAAGCCTTGCAGGAGGAAATGATGTTTTGGGAACAAAAAAGCTCTTTTGCATGTGACATTTAGGACATCAAGCAAAATGGTTTTTCCAGATGAAGCTGGCCAGGAGTGGGAAGACTGGTGTCCACGGGTCATAAAGCACCATGTCTGCACATATTTCCTGCCGACAGGCACTCTCTCTGCACACAGTCCCGTGTGTTAATGTCAGGACTTCCTCCTTCCCAGGGTGTTCGGGTCTTTTTGCCAAATAATTCTGCTGTGGCAGCAGGTCCTTTGGTAGAACTTGGAAGGAAGAGAGCCCTGAACTCAACACCTTCTCAACTAATTTTACTTTTCACTTGGCTATTTTTAACTATTTGTATTTTTGTTTTCTACAAAGTGAGATGAGAGGGGAGAATAAAAGTAGTTAAACAGCAGCTAGCTATTTATTTTGTTTTTTCCTGGATTCAGAACTTGGAACTTGACTGGGTATTGAATCTCACCCTACTGCACGTGTCTGACTAAGTTTCTGGAATACACAATAGAACCAAGAGAGTCCCAAGTCCCCTACGGCAGCAGAGGTGTCACAGAATGAGTGAGCACAAATATTAGCCAAGTCCTAGAAAGAGGCCCAACGGTGGATGGAGACCTCTGCTTCTTTCTGCTAACCTTGCTGTCATATCTCCCAAAGCACCATGAGAAAATATATACATGAATATATTTTTTAAACTAATTTTAAAATTGATTTTTAGAGAGCGAGAGAGAGAAACTCAATTTGCTGTTCCACTTATTTATGCATTCATTGGTGGATTCTTACATGCGCCCTGACCAGGGACTGAACCCACAACCTTGGCACATTGGGACGATGCTCAAACCTTTCTGGTCAGGACGGACACATGAATCGTCTTTTTAAGCCCAAACTGAAATCACCTCCCAGGGATTTGGAAAAAGAAATAGTTTGATTTTTGGTATGGAGACGCAAAGATCAAAGAAAGAAAGGGTGTTTTTTTTTTCTAACTTTTAATGTCTTTCTCATAAGGATGGGGGACCTATAGTAAAATGGGGGGGGGACTGTGAGCTTATCTGACCAATGTTTTCCCCAAGATAATGAGCAGCTATAAATCTTGGTTGAGCTATGGATAAATGAAGTCCAATCACTTTTATTGATTTGTTTAAGTAATATATCATTATGATCAGGGACTTTAAAAAATTATCAATTTCTCTTATATGCTTTATAGCTTTAGGCTGGTGGTTTTTAAATAAAATGTAGGGCAACAAGAGAAAATGGGGGAAATGCATGTTTCTATTCTTAAGTGAAATCAGTGGGAATATCAAATAATATTTATTCAAAATATGTCACAATGGAAAAAGAGAAAGTATATCTTTGGACTTCTCTGTGGTGCTGTCCTCAGGGTCCGTAGCTCAGAACTGCCTCAGTCTAAAAATATTCCATAATTCTGATGCTAAGAGTATTCAGTCTGTGGTAGAGGATTCGGAAGAAAAACATCAGAGTTGCTTTCAATTATAGGGACTGTTATTACACCAGGGATGGTGATCATATGTTCTCTCTTCCCAATGATAAAGTGGAAGAAAACGAATAAAGAAAAGCTATAGTTAGATGCAAGGAAGAACAGCCAACAGTGAGGCTTGTTAAAAATGAGAGAGAACGAGGGGTATTTTTTAGTCTTCACTTTAAAACAGTTTTTTAGATTAGAAGACACTGAGAGACCAGAGGGTACCCAGGGGACTCTACCTCTGTGCGAGGGACAAGCCAGGTCTTCCAATGCACAAAGTCTAAGTGACCAAAAGAAAAAAAGGTATATGTATTCACAAACTTTGGTGTCAGGAAAAATCATTGGGGAGTTGGGTGCAGTGACTGTGGGGGGTGTGTGTGTCTGGAAGTCTGTATCGATTTTGAAGCATGTCAGGGCTTGAGATGCACCAATGTCATGTTAAGAGGCCTCTGACATAGGTGCTGGGAGCCTGGGTCCCCGCCCTAGTTGTCACTAATGCACTGAGTGACCCAGAGGTGCAGGGTCCTTGCCTGAGGAACCCGCACTTCCTGGGCTCCTGCTAGCCTATGACATGCACGAGAGCTTCGGGAGGCTTTGTAAGGGGGAGTGGGGAGCACTTTATAAATCTGACGGCACATCCTTGTTATCATGTTTAACATCCCCAATTAGTCACTCTCCCAAATTAATCAGAGAGGACCTCTCTTGTACCAGCAAATTTTGTGTATGGAGTTTCAAATCCACAGATGTGAGTTAGGATCCTGCCCTGTGCACTGACCTGTAGAACCCAGGTCAGCCACCTCCCACCTCTGTGACCTTGGGCAACTTTGTAGAAAGTCACGGGACTTTCTACATCCTCATTTGTAAAATGGGGGTGCTTTCCCCTGCCTCTGTCACGTCCCTGCTACCCGACAGGAGCCTGGCTCTTTCCCCTACAAATCCTTTGCCTCCTCTTTCATCATTTCCTTCTACTTTTGAAAATAACTGTCTTGTGACAGAGACTAACGTCTCCATTTAGCAAAAGTCAGGTTACTAGATGGCTACCCAGATCCGAAACAAGCTTTTTACTTTCTCAAAAAGCTCAACAGAGTTCTCATTAAGAAAACACACACACACACACACACACACACACACACACACACACACGGCCACAGTTATCCAGAAGTAAGACAGTGGTGCTTGTCCCTGGGTGTGTGGCCCAGGACACGGAAATCCCTTGGGGCTTCCACAAATTCAGCTTCATTGAACTGAAGGCCCTGCAGCAAACAGAACACACAGAGTTTCCGGGCGGCCCTGTAATGATGGTAAAAAAGCAAACAAAGATCTACTCAGTGGGGTCTTTTCTGGCCTCAGCTCTGGATTGCGTTTTGCACTTATTCTGCTAAAAGGGGACGCAGGGGAGGACATGGCTTATTGAAGCCACAGTGTCAGATGGTAGAGGAACTGAACCACATTTTCGGTGGCACTTTAAAAAATAAAGTTATGGAGCGTTTCATCCCTAAAAATCCCCGACATCAATAGAGAGGAGTTGCGGCAGGCGCCTTTGGGAATGTAGGTTTGTTTTTCTTTTCTTGGAAAGCCGTTGTTTAACACAAGCTGGTGGATGTGTAGCCTGTTGCCGGCATAACTGCAGCTCTCAAAGGAAAGGCAACACCCACCCAGAAACTGCCTCCTATGTCCTTGTATTGCAGACAAGCTCAACACGACGGGAGAAATGTTCTTGACACTTCAACCTGAGAGGACCTCTGTAGGAGGTGGTGGCACTGCCATCTGACAACCAACTGAACATCTAGGAGGCTGCTTTCGAAGGCAACCCCATCTCCCGAGTGCATAGTGGCAGAGAGGTCCTGTGGCAGAGACGGGCCAGTCACTGCCCGGAGCCTAGGGGTGTGACCAGTCATCCGCCTGAAGTCCAAACTCCCCAGAATGACACATTAGGCCTTTCCTGCGAGGCGACCTCTCCATCCTGTCCTTTCCTCCCATCCCACGCCCTCCACTCTCACTGAGCCCCACATTCATCAAATGCAGTCCTGGGTGCTCACACAGGGACAGCACTGTCCCCTGTACCCACTCATGGCCTATGCTTGCTTCTCTTTCTAATCCAAACCTTTCCCCTAGCTCCCCACCAAGCCCTCCCTGAGCACCGCCTCCTGCCCCTCCCACTGGGCAGGAACCTCTGCTCTCTGCCCCACCGCACACTTCACCCCTGGGGCATTTATTTACATACACATCTCTGGCCCAGAAAGCCGGGAGCTCTAGAAGGCAGAATTCATGCTTCATTCATCCCTCTTCCTAGAACTCGTGTTTGCTCAAAGGGTTCAGTGACTGTTACCCGACCAACTGAGTGAATGAATGAATAAGTTCTTTCAACCAACATTTAAAAAGTAAAGATCCTACCCACCCCTGCGCTGATATCTTACAACTCTACATTTTGGTTGTTGGACCTAGAGTTCTTTACATTTTCGTAGAACCGAGAGATACTTGGGGTTCTGTTTCCTGGAACCAGGAGCCTTGATGACAGATGATCCTCTGAGTTTGTCTGAGCTAAATGCTATCCATTCCCCGCCACAGACACAGGTTACAATGGACTGAATGTGCACATCCTGCCCCCAGAATTCACACATGGAAACCCTAACCCCCAATGTGGTGGTCTTTGGAAGTAAGGCATATGGGAGATACATCCGTGTAATGTCATGAGAGCGGGCCCCTTGTGATGTGAGGAATGTTCTCATAAAAGAGAGAGAGGCACAAGATCCTATCTGAGATGCGCAGACGCAGCAGGAAGGCAGCCATCTGAAGAAGGGCCCTACCACACAGAGTCAGCTCGTGCGCCTATATCTCGACTTCCCAGCCACAGCACTGTGCGACTTAAATGTCCATCATGTAAGCCACCCAGGCTGTGGTACTTGGGATAGCAGCCTGAGCTGACAAAGACAGAACACGATTCTGATGGTGGCACGCGGACATAACCGGTACCTAATGGTATGGAAGCAGCTTTGGGACGGGACAATGAGCCAAGGCTGGGAGGGGTTTGAGGTGTATACTAAGAAGAGCAATGTTGCCCTCTGACCTGTGGTGATGCAGTGGATAAAGCATCGACCTGGAATGCTGAGGTTGCTGGTTCGAAACCCCAGGCTTGCCCAGTCAAGGCACAAACAAGAAGCAACTACTATGAGCTGATGCTTCCCACTCCCTTCTCTCTCTCTATCCTCTCTCTAAAATCAATAAATAAAATCTTTAAAAAAAAATAAAAAAGAAGAGCAATATTGCCACGGGACACGTACAGGTGGTTCTGGGGAGGATTGTCCTCTGGAGGCTGTGAGGTCTGTCTGCTCTGCTCACAGCGCTGCCTCCTCTGCACTGAGACCCTTTGTCTGCATGTGGGGAGACAGGAACACCAGGACCAGACCTGTGCTGGTGGCACAGCCTGGCTTCTAGGTTCCAGCTTTGAGAGGGGAAGAGGGTTCTGGAAAGCCAACCTGGCATCTGTTTGTAGTCTGAAAAATAGAAAATTCAAAATGGAGAGAGCATTCCTGGGGAAAAGGCTCCTGTCAGAGCGGGGAACCGGGAAAGAGGGCGAGCCCGGGAGCTCACGGGACATGTAAAGGAGGCATTTGATTTGGTCGTGTGGTGTTTCTAAGAGCTGTCAGAGAAAGTGGCTCCGGCATTCTGCCATGGGACGGGGGCCTGGGAACTGCTGTGCTAGTCTCCTGCCACCAAACCCCGCCACTTGTCATAATGCTTGAAGAATGCCACCAAGGAGCTGATGCCTCTCTATGGTGCCTTCTGCGTGGTGCTGAGCCGTACGGGCCACGGCGAGAATGTGAGAAGCACCGTTGTGTATGAAGTCTCACAAAAGACACCGGGCTCATTCACGTGCAAACAAGCATGGAAACAGAGCCCCACACTAGACAGTCAGAGGAAGACAAGCACCACACGATTTCATTCATATGTGGCATCGAAGGAATGAACTAACAAGCAAGGTAGAGAGAGATGCCTAGATAGAGGGGGCTGGGTAGAGGGCTGTGGAGGGGTTGGGCAACAATGGAAAAAAGAGAGAAGAAACTCATGGGCACAGACAACAGTGTGGTGACTGCCAGGAGGAGGGGGAGGAGGGTATAGGAAAGACAAGTGGTGACGGACAGAGATCTGACTTGGGGTGGTGAACACACTGTACAGTGTACAGGTGATGTGCTGTGGAACTCTGGCACCTGACATCTGTATAATTTTGTTAAGCAGGGTCATCCCAATAAAGCCAATAAAAGGGGAAACAGAGTGCTCTATACACTGCTTCTTTGCTGCATATTCAAGTCACTTGGGGGAATGTCTAAAAATCTCGAGCCCAAGACATATCCATTACAACTGAGACCAGAATCCCGGGAGGGGGCCCAGACGTCAGCACAGCAAGTTTCCCAGGTGGTTCCCCTGGATGGCCAGGCTGGAGAGGCCAGGCCCAGGGACAAGCGTCAGTGCTGACGAGAAACAGCCTGAGCTGCCCATTCATTAGCTCTGTCACCTGGGCTCTTCCAGAGAGTTCTGCCAGTCTCAGGAAGGGCACTTTATATTCCCAACCATTAGCATAATGACTTAACACACAGAAGGTACCAAAAAAGGATGTGTTTATTTGAATGAATAATAAATGGGGAGTTATTTAATAAGCTTGTAAGTGTAGAGAGTAACAATATTTGTTAATTACTAAGTATAGTAATTAATTAATAATATGAATTAGTAGTAATTAATGTAGTTATTAATCATCTGGATAGAGTTTAGTTAGGACATCAGTAACACCGGTTGTGGTCAGCCACATTCCGGCAGCAGAGACAGCTCGTGTTTACCACGGTGGGACAGGACGGTGCTCTACATGTGTTTGTGAAATTGATGAGTGCCTTAGGTGAACCAGGAGGACCAAGAGCAAAGCCTTTTAGTTCACCTTGAGAAACTGCCGACTTCATTGCTCTGGTCTCTGTCCATCTGTCCATATGCCACTGAGATGCCAAGCCAATAAGCCATATGGCAGAGGGTCAGAAAAGTGCAGAGTGTAGGGGGGGGAGGGAAAAGGAGGAGAGAGGGGGGAGAGAGAGAGGGAGAGAGAGAGAGGGAAACAGGGTAGAAAGGGGGTAGAGAGAGGGAGAGAGAGAGAGGGAAACGGGGTAGAAAGGGGGTAGAGAGAGAGGGAGAGAGAGAGGGGGAGAGAGGGAGAGGAAGAGGGGGAGGGGGAGAGGGAGAGAGAAAGGTAAAATGGGAGGGAGAATGAGAAAAACAGGGGAAGAGGAAGCAAGAAGTAGGAGTCTTGAGAAAGAAGGAAGAGGAGCCATATGCCATGGGAAAACGCCAGTGGAAAGGGGTGTGGGAGACGTTTGGAGGGTGGAGAGTGACCGGAGAGATGGTGAGACACCGGATGGGCCCTGTGCTTCCAGGGGATGAGAAGACAAGAGAGGCTGTGTTTCGTGGTGATCTGAAGGCCCCAGGAACTGGGCGCGGGGGAGAGAGGAGGCTGGACTTGTACAAAGAGCTGATGAACCTTACAAATTCAGAGACCAGGGCTATCTAGCCCACCCTGAGCACATTGGGTTTTACTTTTCTGACACAGTGGAAGTCTGGAGGTTGCTCAAGTGCCTCTCGTTCCTGAACAAGCCAGGCGGGAGGCTCCCCCTGGGACGCGCAGTAACCACCGCCTGAACCAGGAGCCTGCTCCACTCGTTGGTCTGCAGCCCTCGCAAGCACGACCAAACTTTATGAGGCTTGTTACAAGCAAATTACATGGGAAGCTGCAGAGGGTTGGAGGGAGGGGGTGGGGGGGCTGACTGCCGGGAAAGGGGTGCAGGGGCAGGAACGCTGGCACAGCCCGGACTTGGACGCCGTGAGAGCCCATCACGGAGCAGCTGGCGGCTCCTGCCTCTGGGGCCCAGTTTTCCGAGCAAGGACTGGAGTGTTCACACCTGCACTGGCTGGGACGGAGGCCCTTCCTCTGCAGAGTTAATGGAGCAAGCAGAACCCAGAAACGCTTCTGGCCACAACAACAGTCTCTCCTCCTTGGCCCCACCTTCGCTCCTGGCAGAGCAGGCCTCTCTCCAGCTTCGCGTCCGCTCCTCCTTCCAGGCCCTTGTGCTGCTGAGACGTGCTGACGCCCCGGCAGAGAGGCTTGCTCTGGACACCATGCCAGCACACTGGCCCCTTCGCTGAGCAGCTGGGTCTCCTCCCCTTCCCGGTGTACGGATCTGACATGATTCACAAGGTGACATTTTGTTTCTACTTAACACAAGCTTGGACAATTCTCCTCCTCCTTTTTGACTTCCCCTGGTGCGCGTTCTGTGGGAAACAGTCTGGGAATGGAATAACTGGACCATCCCAGGAGCTCAGATCTCTGGGGCTCCGTGTCGCTCCTATGGAGAAGCACAAAACGTGTGCAGATAATTTTGCTGTGATTCTTTCCTAAAGCAGTACTGCTGGGGCTCTCCATAACCAGGGCTCCTCTCTCTACAGTGCTACACACGTGTGTATGCACGCATGCAGACGCACACACATGCACATGCGCGTGTACCCAAACACGAACATGCACATGTCCAGGCAAACGCATGCTCACTTACAATCTTGCTGAAACAGATCCCATCAGAGAGTGTGAATCTTGTGGTTTGTGGACACTTTAGGAGATAGATGTCTGTGGGTTCACACCAGGCAGAGTTTTGGAAAGATGCCCCAGTCCCCTCGGAACACGGGAAATGAAGGAAGCAAAGATGTTATGTGAATGCTGTATATAAATTTTCTCTCCTGATACAGCCCAAGGTGGTTAGATGCTGTTTCCATCCAAGCAGAGCTCCATAAGCCCTCCCACTCTTGCTGGAGAAACATCCACTTAACAGACTTGTCCAAAAAATTTCCCTTTTCAATTCAGACCCGATGAACTGCAGGGGGAAGCGAGCCCCAGGGCTGTCCACCTCAATGCCATCATCCTGACAGGGCCCAGGACCGCACGCTCACTGACGTGGTCCATTAAAAAGCCTGATGGGGAAACTGTCTGTGGTCAGGTTGCAGAAACCGAATGGAGGCAACTAATGCCTTCCCCATGGCTCCCGTCTTCTGAATTCTCTCCTTCCCATCCGCACAACACTTGCACACAGAGACCCAACGCCGTCCCCGGCCTTCACTCAAATGCTGCCCACCAGTTCCGTCTCTGACACCCACCCACCTTCTCGCACACGGCTCCTTAGACAGTGGCTCACTAGGAAAGCACGGTGCAAGAGAAACCACATTCCCACATGGACCACGCGCTCATCCTGCCTCCAAGGCCCTGGCCATGCCCGTGGCCTCTTTCTTTTTTCCATCAAACAATCCTTCTGCCCTTCTGTCTCTGACCTGGAACCCATGCCATCTTCCCTCTCTGTCTTTCAGAGAAACATCTCTGGCTCTTCCCCTCTCCCCAACCCCACCCTCCACCACTTTTTTTTTTCTCTCGACACCTGTCAGCATCCGAATCTGCCCCCACATTTCCCCGCACTGGGGAGGCTTCGACACAAGGCGGTCTCATAACTATTTCATCTGTCCACCTGTCTCCCCGCAGCCCTCTGCTTCCCACTGAACTAGATTTCCCTGTGTTCCAACTCTCACTGTGGATTATTTAACAAGTTCCTTGGGGACTATGTGAGGGTTCAGCCAGTCACTTAGAAGTAAAGCAAACTGTCAAAAACCAAACAAAAAAACACCCCACTACTTTTTTTAAAAGGCTACTTTACACAGGAACCTAATGAAGGCAAGAACTATATTGCTCACAAAAAAATGAAGGGATATTTCAAAACGAATATGAAGTGATAAAAAAAAAGAAGCATTTGAATTTTTTTTTATTAAACAAGAACATCAGAAAAACAAATGACAAGTCAAAGAAAGTTGTTTGATAATGCAAATAAGATGCAAAAACAACTTTTATTTCATTGGTGAAAATGCACTATACTGGAGTATCTGCATGTTCCCTGGTCCCCTAATTTTTGTAGTTGGTGGAACAAAGGTAATTCTATACGGGGTAATGGAGGTTTCTTGTCCAAAAGCCATTCTGCATATGATAGCGGCATAAAAAATACCACTGGGGGAAAACACGCATCTGTGAATGCCTACTGTGTGCTTCATGTGGAGCAGTGACCGCGCCAGATACAGCAGTCTTCACTGCAGCCATGCAAAATATAGGCCACGAGTGTGATTAAGTTGCCAAAGATGAGCTATAACATATGATAAGAGACATTCGCCGTTATGATGAAGTTTAATAACATCGCATATCACCCTGTGATTAATGTACATTCGATGAGTCAGATATGGCCGAGCCGCGCTTCTAGGCTGGGAGAAACGGAAATCATCGTAACACATTTTACACATACTTCCATGTATCACTTTTATTTTTTTTATCTGTGATATTTCGAAGAGTTGGATGGAGTCCCGATGCGATTGCTCAAATGAAAATCTCGTGAACATCAAGTTCCATGGGCAACCTGGCTTCCTGAAAGAGCACCAGGAGCCACGCGAGGATGGTACCGGTGGCTGAGGGGCGGGGTGCTGCATGCGGGGAGCATGAGGGGTGGGGCGCGCAGAGGGACAGGGAGAGCCTGGCATGCCCTCCCCACCTGCCTTTGCAGCTGCGGCCTGCGGTTCACCAGAAACATTACAGCTCAGCGCTTCCTTTTTGGGGAAGGTTTAACTGCATTGACCGTCCAGAGTTTAAGACCCTAACGACAGCAGGGATCAGCAGATCGTAAATCTGCCAGTGAGGAGGCAGGTGGTAAGTTTTCTAGCTTTGGGGGCCATATGGTCGCTGTCACACCTGCCCAACCCTGCCCATTCAAGGGTGAAAGCCGTGGCAGGCAATTACCAAAGGGCAGAGCTCTGCTCCAATAAAACTTTATTTATGGACACTGCAATTTGAATTCACATAATTTTCATATGGCACAAAACATTATTCTTCCTTTGATTATTTTTTCCCCCACAACTGAAATGGACAGAAAGCACTCGGAGTTCGTGGAAGGTCTGGAAATCAGGCTGGCCTTGGCTCCTGGGCTGGGGTCTGCGGACCCTGACCTTGGGCTTTCACTGTGGATGTTCACTAAGCACCACCACCCTGCGGGCTCAGCTCCACCTCCTTCATCTTCTTTCTCTCTACACGCCCAGTTTCTTCCAAGGGCTTTCTGGTAGGCCACACACGCTCACTCTGTCTGTATCAATGCAGTCCAGGTTCTGTTTGTATTACTGTCCTCATTTAAAGTGGGGATTTCTGCTATTTCTTTTAGGAAGTGTTGTGTCTGGGCACCCTCATCACAGAAGCTGCTGCTTCTCACCTACAGAGGATAGCAGCTTCTTCTCCTTGTTTTGAAGCAAAAGCCTTCCTGGGACAGAGGGCTTCACACTGGTCTCTTTTTTTTTTTTTTTTTTTGTATTTTTCCAAAATGAGAAGCAGGGGGAGGCAGATACACAGACTCCTTGCATGCGCCTGACAGGGATCCACCCGGCATGCCCACCAGGGGGCGATGCTCTGCCCATCTGGGGCGTTGCTCTGTTGCAATGGGAGCCATTCTAGCACCTGAGGCAGAGGCCATGGAGCCATCCTCAGCGCCCGGGCCAACTTCGCTCCAGTGGAGCCTTGGCTGTGGGAGGGGAAGAGAGAGATAGAGAGAAAGGAGAGGGAGAAGGGTGGAGAAGCAGATGAGTGCTTCTCTTGGGTGCCCTGGCCGAGAATCGAACCCAAGACTTCCACACACTGGGCCGACGCTCTACCGTGGAGCCAACCAGCCAGGGCCCTGGTGATGTTTCTTTACCTGTTCTTACAACATAACCAGGCCAACTCTTTGGGGAGTGTGAGGAAGGGGGACAGGGACTTGGTTAGTCACTTGAGCCCTGAGGAGGGTCTCACTAAGAATAGGTACAACCTCTTCACACACACACACACCATTCCCCTGCTGGGATCTCCGGAGTCCACTTTGACATTCAATCTGCACTTGCTAGCTAGAGGCAAAAGGAAGACATTCAGAAGCTGGCCGCATCCTCGTCGCTGCGTTTCTCGCCCGTGAGCACGCAGTTGGAATTGGAAGTGGACCTCCAAGGGTGTTGCATATGAACATTGCACGGGGTACAATTTCGCCTTGGTCCAGTCCTGACTTCGATAGGCTATGAGCACTTAGCAGAACTAAACAATATGTGAGTGGCCAAGCAAAGTGCTAGATTACCCCCAATTTACAGAAGGACACAGAGGTTTCAAGTCAGGAAGTAATATGTCCACAAATGGAACGTGAGATCCAGCCGCAGCAGAAAATCAGAAAGACTTCTCTCCATCACAGGAGTCCTGTGTGAGTATATGCATCCTTATTCATCCTTAGCGGGAATTCTTGGCTTTCTATAGCCATAACATTTGCTAAAATGCAACAGCACTGGCTAAATTAACGTCATACCCTGAGTGTCCCTCACTTCCACTCCCAGCTTCTGGGGTGGAAGAAATTAGACTAGGTCTAAAATAAGCAAAACTAGAGACAAAGTCCAGACAAAGTCCAAAGACATTATAAATAAAAATGTGAAGTCTTGGTCTCACTCTGCTGCTCTCTTTCCCCCGTAACCCATGCTCCCTTCTGAATGACGCACGCCTGCAAGGGAACCCATCGGCAAGGGGAGATTTCTGAGAGCTGGTGAAAGTTTGAACATGCCCACAGCATTTTAAATCTCTCTGCAGAGTCGGGTACCACTGCAAGTCCATATTCTCCCTCCAACTAGTTATTTTTAAACCTCAGCAAAACAACAGCAGCATTGCTGTAGGGATGGGCAGCCGTGAAGGGCTGTACCAATCACCAGACACCATCCCTTCTTTCTGCAAGAAGACAAGCAAAGCATCCTTCCTTTGCACAGAGAGCTCATTTCTCCAGGGGCCTGGAATCCATATCGGTATTAAACAATTGGTCAAGTCCCCTAGAATTGTTGGAAAAACAATAATGCCTTCCTACCCTGCATTGCAGCTGCAAAGAGGTCAGGACAGATGTAATAAAAGTTTGCATTATGTGGGCTCAGGCAGGAATCAATATAAAAAAAATAAAATAAATTGATATGTGGAAAGGGATATGACCAGCCAGTGTCTAGTTACTTTGAATCAAAATGCAATATCACATGAAGAGGGGCCAGGACCGCCCAGACACAGCCGAGAGGACCCCAGCAGGAGTCTGTAATTATATTCCTCCAAAGTAGGAGTTACGTTAAGCAAAGGTCCTCAAATGTTTTGTGAACCAAGCTATCAAAAGCCAAGTACTGATCTTGTATGCTCTTTAGAAAGAGCCAGAACATAAGATGGGTTTGGAAGGCCCCGTATCTGGGACATCGGGGTAGGGAGATGGATGTACCCAACTCGTAACTTAAAGGTTAGGCCGTGCAAGACCAGCTGAACAGACTTGAGCCTGAGCAACTCTTGAAAGAAACGGTTCTAACATTTAAGACCCAGATGAGATTACTTTATAAGTTCCTCATGGTAATGATTCCAACTTTTCAGAGCCAGTAATGAAGAAAATGTTGGCAAGGACTCCCAGGCAGTGGGAGTAGTCCAGGACAGTGACCCTGGAGGAAGGCAGTACTGCTTTACTGCAGATACACCCACTTTCATAAATTCACCCATTTCTTCATTTGGCAAACATTTATCTGAACACCTACTTTGCACCAGGCTCTGCAGTCCGGGCTGGGGAGCAAAAAATAAAAAGAAAAAGGCATGATCTCTCCCCTCAACTAGCTTATAATCTGATCAGGAAACTGACATGAAAATAATTATAATACAACACAATTATCTAGTACCTATAAAAAAGATGTCCAGCAGAAATAATTAGTACCTGTTTCAAGCTCACTAGGTGACTCAGGACCAGATTATTTGTATTGTTTAATAACATGTAAAAGGACAAGTGCCTTAACCTTCCAGGTAGTCAGGGGAGGCTTCTCAGAGGAGACCGCACTTCAGTTTTCCAGAAAGGCAGGCAGGGCTGCGAGCGTCCCAGACAGAAGAGGCCAACCCACAGGCGTGGAGACGTGAGAAATGCAACTACCACAAACTCAGGGCTTCTTGGGGAACTCAGCACAGAAGCGAGACTCTCCCCTGAACCGCACCCCAACCAAGGACTAAGTTTAATTCTTAAAGCCCGATTGCCGACCCCCTGCAGCTCCCTGTGTAACCTCTGCCCACCGCCCCTCCTCCCGTGTTCTACATCCTTACCCTGCCAGCGGATGATCTGTCCTATGGGACAGACTGCCCTCTGGTTTACCGGCCAGTGGCCATAAGCAGGCCAAGCAGTGCCACCATGAGATCAGGCTCCTCTCACCACCTGGATCACAGCCAAGGGTCAACACGCGCTGAGGCCCGAGGGTCTAAGCACCATTCACTGCCGCCACATCTAACCTTGACTCCCAGATAACTGCTATTTCTGCTGGACGGAGAAGCAGCATTTTGAGGCACAGGAGAGAGAAGGCCCAGGGATCTCTGTGGACCTGCCATGAATTAGCCACGGTTCTTCTGCTGTGTCTCTTAACTTCTCTGGACCTCAGTGTTCACATCGTTAGAATGGGTGGTTTGGAGTGGGCGACTCCCAAGGTCCTTTCCAGCTCACATCCTCTGGGCTCTTACTACTCAGGGGATACGAGGGCTGGGGCCACCACCAATCTCTCAGGGCAGCCAGACTGTCTCGTGGAAGATTCTTCTACAGACCATGGGCCATGTCTGGCCTGTAGCCTATTTTTGTATGGCCCACAAGCTATGCATGGTTTGTACATTTTTCTTAAATAATTTGATATAAAACAAAGCCGAATATGTGATCAAGGCTATATGTGGCTCACAGAATCTAGCATATTTACTATTTGGCTCTTAACAGAAAGAAATGTGCTGGCCTCTATTCTAGAACTTCCAGAAACGGTCGATGTTGGAGGCCTTAGCCATTTACAATTCTGGCAAAGCAAAGTTTCCTAACTCTGCATGGACTATGTGGCCAATTCAATATCGCCACATTTTTACCACTGAGAGGCGGGTCTGTGTCCTAGCCCCTCAGCTCTGGGTGGGCTCTGTGACCGCTCCACCCAATGGAAGGCTCAGGAAGGCATTCAACAAGTGTTGGGGCCCAGGCCCCGAGAAATCGGCACACACTTGTCTCTTGGGACACGCTGGGAGCCTTGTGTCACATCCTAGGACAGGTGACAGACCTCTAACGTGAAGGCACCTTGTGCCCTCCACACCAGCTCACCCGCTCGCTGACTATTGCCGAGGGACCTCAGCCAGCGTCACACAAAACAGAACTGTCCCACATGAAGCCCGTCCCACGTTGCTACCCCACATAATCTGCACATGTGATACAATGGTGGTTCTTCTGAGCCTCCAGGTCTGGGGAAGTTTGTTATACAGCAGTGGATACTGTCTAGGATCAGCAAGGGGTGCTCATGAAATAAGCCCCACCCCCCAGGTGATTCATAGTCTCAAACAAGTTAGAGGAGCATCTTGAGATGGCCCTGTGCTGGCAGTGGGTTTTTCTAGGCCATGCTTTGGATTGTGGGAAAGGCAGGTAGATTTTTCTGACATACTTTCCTGGTGACTCTAGGTATGGCCTGGATCTGCTCACAGCCCACTCCAATACCAGTCACCTCCAAGATATTGAGTTCCTTTTTTGGACACCACACTACCCAAGACATGGTGGGGACTAGATGGGTTGTCAATACTTGGAGGCCAGGACTGGTGTCATTCGTGATCATTTCTCTGGGACCTGGCGCAGTGCCTAGCCGGGCACAAAGTAGCCGCTTAATGTATGTTTATGGCTTCAAAGCAAATAAAATTAATTGTCATAAATGTATTGATCTTTAACTTCAGGCTTCTGTGACATTAAATGGGCTCTATGGATTACTTCTTTTATTTTTACCAACAATTCCAAGAAGTAGAGTCATTACCTTTATATTAAAAATAACAAGATTGAAGTCTGGGAGATGAGTTTGCCCAAGGTAGCTGGTGGAGCAGCAATTTAAATAGGGACTGTTTGACTTCAGGGCTCTTGACGTCTCCAACCACCCCCTCTTCTAGGTGAGGCGTGCACAGCCCCGCCTTCGAGGGGCCTCCCGCCTGGGAGAGCCAGAGCATACCTGCACACCTGGGACCAGGTCGCAGAGAGGATGGTGTAAGATGCCTAGCCCTGTCAGCAGAGTGGTGCTGGGGTCCACGAGAGCCGTATTCATTTACTGCGGACACACAGCAAATAACCACAGGCTTGATGGCTTATGAGAAACCCATTCCTGAGTACACAGTTCTGTAGGTCGGAGGTCCTAGCACAGCATGGCTGGGTTCTCAGCTCAGGGGCCCCAGAGGCTAAAATCTAGTCTGCTTTCTCATCTGGAGTTTACAGTTCTCTTCTACGCTCACGTGATTGTGCCAGAATTCAGTTCCTTGTGGTTGCAGGACTGACTAAGGCCCCTGTTTCCTGTCGGCTATCAGCAGGGGACTGCTCTCAGCTTCTAGAGGTCTCCCATCTGCCTCGTCCCCCACCCCCTCCACCTTTAAAGCCAGAAATGAAGAGTCTCCCTGGAGTTAAATCACTCTCCCACTTCTAACTCTTTAGGGAGAGCCCATAAAGAGCCCTTTTACACATTCCTCCGTTTAGGTCAGATTTATCTGGGATCTTCTCTTTTTCTTCAAGCCTAGTGACTTGAGGTCTTCATGACCTCTGCAAGATCCCTTTTGCAGGAGCACTTAGGTGAGTGAGTGCTGGAACTCGTGGGAGAAACCGTGTGTACACCTGGGGATGGGGGTCCTGGGGACCGTCTTAGAATTCCGCCCCTGCGACAGCAGGGCGTGAGCAGCGTGAGCAGCAGAGGCTGCTTCCCAGGTGTGTCCCCTTGCCAAGACCTGAACTTTCTCTGTACTCGGAGGCCCCAGGGCGCAGGGTAGCAGCCCCAAAGGCAGATGATAATATGGTGGCTCCGTCATCTGACAGCGGGTTTAGAGAGGACGGGGTGCCGGCCCACAAAGCAGCGACTCTGCATGTTAACGTGCTGTACAAGAGTGCACCCCATCTTTCTCCCCAACTGGCCCCCACCTCTGGCCCCTTAATAAAGGCTCTGTGGAGAGCGCTAGCCCCCAGGGCCCGGCCAGGTGGGCCAGGGGCAGCCTGTTCGCAGGGCCCCAGTCTCCGCAGAATCTGCCGCTTTCACGACAAGAGCTGATGGGTGAGTAATGAGTTCCCCTTCTCGTTCCATTTTCCAGCTTCTGTGGAAATGTGCTGCTGCTTTTCTCCTTGTGGAGGCTCAAAAATGGAAAGAAGGAAATAAAGAAGATTCTACTTTAATCCGGGAAGGAAAGAGGCATGTCTTCCCCAACTTCCCCATCCCATTCCTGGGGATAATAGTCGTAACTGTTTTCATTAATTCAATTTCTGACACAGGAGCAATTTCATTTCTTTCTTGACTGGACAGTAATGTCTCCAACGAAGCAAAGCGTCACCAGATACCAGCAGACGGGCTGTGGGATCAGATCAAGGAAGTCACTGCTCTGTTGGGGCCTCTCACTCCTGCTGGGCGGGGCAGGGCTTAAAGGACGCTGGCAATGAGGGTCCTGCCCAGGAGGATGAAGCCATTCCCGCGTTCAAGCCCAGGGGTATGCCCACATTGGCAATGATAGTACCCCCCCAAAGATTGGAGCCGTTCCTGCAACCTAGCCCAGGGGCATGCCAACACTGGTGATGAAGGTATCCCCCACCCCCAGGAGAATGGAGCTGTTCCCACGTCCAATCCCAGGGATATGCCAACACTGGTGATGAAGGTACCCCCCACCCCCAGGAGAATGGAGCTGTTCCCACGTCCAATCCCAGGGATATGCCAACACTGGTGATGAAGGTACCCCCCCCCAGGAGAATGGAGCTGTTCCCACGTCCAATCCCAGGGATATGCCCACACTGGTGATGAAGGTACCCCCCCCCCCCAGGAGAATGGAGCTGTTCCCACGTCCAATCCCAGGGATATGCCCACACTGGTGATGAAGGTACCCCCCCCCCAGGAGAATGGAGCTGTTCCCACGTCCAATCCCAGGGATATGCCCACTCTGGTGATGAAGGTACCCCCCCCCCCAGGAGAATGGAGCCATTCCCGCGTCCGAGCCCAGGGGTGTGTCCACGCTGGTGAAGGGGGTTCTGCCCCAGGAGAATGGAGCTGTTCCTGTGTCTGAACCCAGGGGCAGGCCCATGCTGGCGATGAGGGTACCCCCTGCCCCAGGAGGATGGAGCTGTCCCTGCGTCCGAGCCCAGGGGCATGCCCATGTCCTCACCTCACAGGCCACCACAGACCTGCCTTTCTCACAGGCTGCGGGGTCCCACATGATAGGGGAAGAAGGGTGTGTTCAGGGAAACCACTATGAGCAAGGCGGTCGGAGGGTGAGGGGAGGTGGCCACAGGCGAGGAAGGGGTGATGGCACCCACAGACGCTTGCACCAGGAAAACCGGGATTCATTTACAGCAGAGCAAGCGGAAAATGCCCAAAGGTGGCTTCGTGGAAACTGACCTGTGCCCTTAGATGGGTCCTTAAGTTACTGCATTCCAAAGTGAGAGCCAAGGGAGGGGGAGGACACAGGTGGCTGGCTCTGTGATCTGACTGTTCCCGAGGCCCTTGGGTGAGGTTCTGTCACAGGCGTCTCAGGGTATGTGCACGAGGGCAAGTGTGAGAGAGTCTGTGTTTGTGTGCATGTGTTTGTGTGTATGTGTGAGTGTGTGTGTGTGAGTGTGTGTGAGAGAGAAAGAGTATTTGGGAGTGTGTGCATGGTGCTGGGAGTAACGATAACAGAAGCCCTGTTGCTTGTGTGACACAACATCACAACAGACTACTGCATGGGAGGAGGGCGCAAGGTCAGGTAATCTGCAACGAACAGGCTCCAGGGGTTCATGTGAGAGGGACAGAGAGAAAATAAGGAAAAAAGCCAGTAGTCCCAAAGATGAAAGAAATTCGCACGTCTACGTGTTAATATTCAGAAAGAAGCTGCAAGAATGATTGGCACTTGCAGCATTGTTTCTTCTGCATAAACATCTGCTCAGACCCTGCCCCTCACAGACCATGGGTTCTTCTTAATTCCTGTCACCTGAGGGTCAAAGCCTAATTTTATAAGCATTGTTGTGCTGTATCCAGATTTCATGCTTTCTCTTACATTTACCTCATCCCTTGTCCTGGCATTTCGCAAAAGCCCCACGGAGAAGGGATGGGTCATTCAACAAACATTTCCTTCTGATCCTTTGAGTTGGTCAGCTCTTTCCTTGGCACCGTCACTTTGTGACATGTGGGTTTTATTTTTACCTTGTTCACCCTCAGGTTCAGCCACAAGGTAAGCTCCAGGAGGGCACAGAGTGCTGCCCAGTTTCCCACCGCAACATCTCCAGTGCGGACTCAGGGCTGACGATCTGGAAATACCTGCTAAGTGTTGAGGAGATGTAATGAATGCCTGATCACGAGGAAGACAAACGGTATCTCTGCCCTTTTATCAGCTCAGGTGGGTGGCAGGATCCAAACTGCATGCAAATGATTAGAGTGTGGGTCACTGAGAGTGACGTGGGTGCCCTCTGAGTAGACTGATGTGGGAAGGCAGGGGGTGGTGCGTCCTCTATTGAGTTAAGCAGCAAACAACCCAGGGGAGACTTCTCAGAAAAGGGGATGTTTTAGTGCAGGGGTCCCCAAACTACGGCCCGTGGGCCACATGTGGCCCCCTGAGGCCATTTATCCGGCCCCCACTGCACTTCCGGAAGGGGCACCTCTTTCATTGGTGGTCAGTGAGAGATGACCGCATCCTGTGCTCCTGGAGTAATGTATGTGGCGGCACCGCAAAGCACAGCATCACTCACGTACAGTACTACTTCCAGTGACACAGGACACACGCGTCACGGCTCCGGAAGGCGTCATATCACTTGTTACAGCTAGCAGTGACAAATATGGACCCGAACATTGACCATTTCATTAGCCAAAAGCAGTCCCATAGTTTCCATTGAAATATTGGTCAGTTTGTTGACTTAAATTTACTTGTTCTTTATTTTAAATATTGTATTTGTTCTCGTTTTTTTACTTTAAAATAAGATTTGTGCAGTGTGCATAGGGATTTGTTCATAGTTTTTTTTTTTTATAGTCTGGCACTCCAACGGTCTGAGGGACAGTGAACTGGCCCCCTGTGTAAAAAGTTTGGGGACCCCTGTTTTAGTGGGTCTTCAAGAGCATCCCAAGTTTTCTAGCCATAAACAGGGTCCACAGGTGCAGGAGCAAAGGAAGAGGTGCCCCAGGGCAGGCCATGGCAACATGAAGGTGCCGATGAGGACAACATGGCATGGTCAAGAAACCGCAAGGTCTAGGGCCCTGGTTGGCAAACTGCAGCTTGCAAGCCACACTCAAGGAAGGCCCCTTGAGTGTGGCTCTTCCACAAAATGCCACGTGCGGGCGCTACCTCGATAAGGAATGTACCTACCTATATAGTTTAAGTTTAAAAAATTTGGCTCTCAAAAGAAATTTCAATCATTGTACTATTGTTATTTGGCTCTGTTGACTAATGAGTTTGCTGACCACTGGTCTAGGGTGCCTGAAATCATGACTGCAGATCACAGGGTAAGGAGGTGAGACCCAAACATGAGAGTGCGTGTTCTGGGGAGCTTGCTCCGCAGAAGCCTGGGTGGTGGTGGTGGTTCTAAAGATTACAGGAAGGTTAGCAATGGGATCAAATGGCCATTGTGCAGAATAATGGAGAAGAAAAAAGACTAGAGGCAGTGATGGCTTAGAAAGCTCCTGCAATAGACCCAGAAGGGTGGCTGGGTAGATTCAACACTCAGAAAACAGAACTGCTGGCCTGGTCAGGCAGTGGCACAGTGGATGGAGCATCGGACCGGGACACAGAGCCCCAGGTTTGAGACTCTGAGGTCGCCAGCTTGAGCAAGAGGTCACTCAGTCTGCTGGAGCCCCTCGGTCAAGGCACATATGAGAAAACAGTCAATGAACAACTAAGGAGCCACAACAAAGAATTGATGCTTCTCATCTCTCTCCCTTCCTGTCTGTCTGTCCCTCTCTCCCTCTTTTTCTCTCTCTCTCACATACATACACACACACAAAGAAAACAACCACTGAATGGGTGACAGGGTAGGTGAGGGGTGGAGAGTGGGCGGCAGGAGGGATCTGAGTCTCGGCACAGAGCAGTGGGGTGGACGGGGCACCATCAACATGGAGAATAGAGGAAACTGGGAGCCAGGCGATAGGACGTCATCTCCCGTGAGTCCATGCTGTTGAGAGAACCACATGGGTCTTCAAGAGATACTTCCCACCCTCAGAGTCCACGAAAACCTCGGGCCTGCCCTTGTCCGCACGTGAAACTACCCAAAATATTCCTTCAAGCCTCAGTCACTGTTTCCTGCCCCCAGCCCACCTGCCTCTGTGTTTGCCAGACCTTCCCTCTGACCTGCTGCTTGAGCTTTGCTGTCTTTGCCGCTGAGCTCAGCACCTCCCTCCAAAGGCCGCACATCGCCACGTCTCATTAGCCCGAACCCGGACATGCGCACGGCCAGGGCACCAAGGAGACCCCCGGCTGCTGGTTGACCTGAACTGCACACAGCTAAGGGCCCAAAGAGTCAGCTCTTCTGCAGTTTGCGTATTGTTTAAACTTCCCCAGCTTGATACTTGCAAGGAAGTTCAGTAACAGGAAATAATTTTTAAAAATAATAAATTGAAATTAAAATTAAAGTAAAGGCTTCATCTGTGTGTGAGAGATCTGGGCTCCCTCTGTAATGGGCTTAGTCAGCTGACTATCATCAGTAGAACCAAGTGAGCAGGTCGCCCTGCTGGTTTAAAAAACCAATGTTTAAAAAAACATTTTGGGCAGGAGATGAGGTGACATCCCTCTGCAGTTTTAGTTAGAGACCTCTGGAAAGAACAAGAACAGTGAGGCTTTGGGACAGGGGGGCGAGGTGGGCAGATGGTCTGAAAGGCCCAGGCAGGCCCAGCCTGCCAGCAGGGCATAGGACTCCTCCCTCCCACTGAGATGAAGACTGTCTTTTCAGATGGTCCATTACTAGAGGTTTACAATCTAAAAAAATTTAACGAGATCTCTTAAGAGAGGGACCAGATTAAGGACAATATGCTGCTTTATTTGCCTGGTTCTCTTCCACTGCAAACAAGGCTCTAAAGATGCTTTGCAGGCCTGGGCCATGAATCACACGGAGAGAGCAGGAGAGTCCAGAGGCGGGGGAGGCGGTGTAATAGCTCCCCCAGACCACAGGCAGGGGCACTCCCTGGCAGGAGCCGGAGGATGGAAGACCTTCCGCAGGAGCCGTGGAAATGTCCAGAAAGACGAGGAAAAGAAACTGAGGAAGATGGAAACTGGGGGAGGGAGGATCTGTTATAAGGAGCAAGAAGAGGGGCGAGAACCGCACCTGTGAGTGGAGAAGTCGCCCGCTAACAGGTTTGGGATGTGCTGGGTGGGCGTGCGGAGAGCTTGCCTGCAGGCCCCCGTCACATGCGCCTCCAGCACCCCTAAGCCTTTCCTTTCGGCACCTGGCTGGTCCGCGTCACCATGAGAGGGGGCCTCAGTCTTCTGACTCAGGCATCACAAACACAAAACTCGGGGGGGGGGGGCAGGCGGGCCACGGAAGTGAGAGAACTCAGCTAGGTGTGGGGAAAACCTTGGTCTGGATTGCACGGTTGATGAAAACCTGGACACAGACCCATGTTCCTCTACCATCAGGAAGCCTGTGGTGTGGGAGGACGGCCGGATGCCACTGGCGCTCAGTCCTGTCAGAGCCAACAGGGCATCATGGCTGGGTCGTGGTGATGTCCGGACCACACAACCTGCAGCTCCTTGTTGGCAAAGGAGACCTTCAAATATCAAGCATTCACTTAAAAAAAAAAATATATATATATATATATTATATATATATTATATAATATATATATAAAATATATATATATAAATTATATAATATATATATAATATATATTATATCAGATATATATATATAAAATATATATATATATATAACATCTGGGCAAGTGACATTCAACCTGTATGTAGTAAATTTAAGGTCTGATCTGGTCCAATGTGTTCTCATTTCAGAGAGGAGGTAACTGAAGCCCATGGAGAAGGGCCTTGCCCTCTGACACACTGTAAAGTCAGGGGTTAGTCCAGGTCCAGGCCTCCCAACACCTCTCCTGGTTCTGGGCTGTTTCCCTGGACGTCTGTCTGTCTCCTCTCAGAATGTTTCAGCCTCTTATGCTGCCCTCTGGCTGTCAGCAACAGCACTGCATCACCCACCAGGAGGCCCTCTGTGCACCATGTAGAGTCAGTCCATCTGCCCAGAGATAACAAAACAAAATGCTTCACCCATTCCTTCAGCACCTGGGTTGAATGGTGCCCCCCCAAATATGTTCATGTCCTCATCCCCAGAACCTGTGAGTGCTCTGAATGATATTTTATTTGGAAACTGGATCTTTGCAAACATCATCATATTAAAGACATTGAGATGAGATCATTTCAGATTATCCAGGTGGGCCTGAAACCCAGTGATAAGTGTTCTTATAGGAGGAAGGCGGAGGAAGACTACCCAGACAGAGGAGGAGGCAACGTGACCAGAGAGGCAGAGAGTGGAGTGATGTGTTCATAAGTCCAGGCAAGCTGGCAGCCCCCGGAGGCTGGGGGAGACCTCCCCTAGAGCCTCCAGAGCAAGCATGGCCCTCCCCACACTTGACTTCCAGACGTCTGGCCTCCAGAACTGGGAGGGAATAAGTTGTATTATTTAAACCACCTAGTTTATGGTCACTTTTTAAGCAACTACAGGAAACAAATGCAGGTCCCTCCCTTCTGCTAGGAACTAGGGATTTCCTGGGAGACCAATAACAGTCCTGAGTACCATCTGTTGAATCTCATCTCTACCAGGTCTGAATGTTTCTTCCAGCCTCAGCTACTCTTTAAAATAGGTGTCGTCTTCTCTCCTGCCCGTTTCCCCCCACTCATTACACAAGCAGGGAAACCGAGGCACTGAGAAGCCACACAGCTCCTAAGCAGTAGAGCCAAGATCTGAAGCCCAGGCTCTCTGCTCTGCCCCCAACCTCCCTAGAGGAGGTTCCCTAATACAATAGGGAACTTCCATAGCTCCAGAGAACAGTGCTGAGGGTGGGAGTTGCCATTGTTGGAATACATTGGTGCAGACTTATTTTTTTTGTTGTTTGAACAATAGTCCAGTTTCTTAGATTTAATATTTTAGGCTAGATTATGCCAATATTAAAGAAAGAATGGTGCCTGGTAAACAAATCGTTGGGCAAATGTGCATCCTTTCCAGATGCCAGCACCGCTGGCCTGTATCCTGAGATGAGTCATAGCGAGGAGAAGCCAATGCTGTCCATGTATTGTCCATTATTTTTCAGACCTCTGGGAACAACCACCACATCAACACATAAAGTCGGGGGGAAAAGACTTCACGCTCATAGAGCAGATGCAAACCACAGGTTGACCCAAAGTGCAACAGGCTTTACTAGAATAAAGGGGAGGTACCTGGAATCCTATAATGTTTACCTAGAAATACTCTGAGGGGTAGATTCTGATCCAGCGAAACAAGCCCACCATGTGGGTTTTAAACTGTGACTTTGAGTACTTACATCATTGAAGGTGATTGCTCTGAGCCTCAATGTGCAAGTCTGTAAAAATGGCAAGGATGGAAAGAACGTGCACACATCATAGGGACCAGTATGTGGCACACCTGGCTCTCAATAAATAAGTTATTCAATTATTGTTATTGTTGTTGTTGATTGTCCTTGACTAATCCCCTGCTTTATTATACAGAATTTTAACTCAACTCTTCTACAAGAGAATATCACCAGAATTATCCAATCACCAGTTTAATTTCTCTCTTTATAGTTACACAGAGAATTGCAATTCCACACCAGAAATAAGCACCTCTCAAATTCTTCTTCAAAATAACTTGTTGCGAGACACAGAAATTCCCTCCACGTATAATATTCTTTCAATTGACTTAGAGACGTGAAGGCAGACTTGTTAGAGGGGGAAAAAAAATCTATAAAGCCCACACTCATTCATCCACTAGATATTTATGGAGGACCGTCTCCAGAATCAATGCAAAGTGCAGTAATTGCCCTAAGAGATATGAGGAAAGGGCTGTGGGATTATAAACAGAAAAATCCAGGGAAGTTTGTTAATATAAAAAAACTGTGAATTTAAAAGAGGGAGACTTCCTTTTTAATATGAGGTGGGGTTGGAGGAGAGGGGCAATGAATGATGGGGGGTGGGGCAGGCTAGCATCAGGAGGGGCTCCGGGAAGGAGGCGGCCTTCTGGTTGAATCTTAAAGGAGCTGTCAGATTTCACCAGGGGGAGCAAAGGTCTTCCAGACGCAAAGATGGAATCTGAAAGTCTGTATGCCTGTGGGAAGCAGCAAATATGGCTGATTGATGGGGCAAAGGGTATACAAAAGTGAATATTTGATTTCCTATTGGCAAGGTAAATAGTAAAGACTTCAAACATGACCTGAGCATTTCGAACCTTGTTTGTCGGAGAGTTGGGTATCTTTTAACATCCTTAGGAGAGAAGAGAAAGGATCAGAAATGGGCATTTTGTAACTCAGGCGTATAGACTATGTGAATGGGAACGGAGGCAGACTGGTTAGGAGGTCAGGTGAGGACCCAGGTGCAAGGGGAATGAATAATTAACGCGCAGGGAGGGAGTGTGGTGGGCAGGGAGCAAGAGCCCAGTAGGAGAGAACTAAGAACAATGAACTGATTGGAGGTGGTGGGCCAAGGCCCCAGGGAGAGGTCAACAACAACTCTCAAGTTTTGGATCTAAATGCCTTAAGAAAATCTCGTAGTTGCCTGAATAAGGAACACAGAACAAAGGGCAAGCTTTCCTGGAAGAGCAGTTATGCTGAATCTGGGACGTGTGGAGATGCACACCGTCCAAATGAAATACAAAAACAAAACAAACAGAAAAACTACGTTTAGTTTAGAAGAAGGTTTGGCCCTAGAGATTGGGAAGGATGGAGCTGACACGGGGCCATGGTTGTTGACCTTGAGAAAACTTCTGATTCCCAAGAAAGAGCATGAAGAAAGAGGGAGACAAGGACAGGATTTGGGGGCAGAATCTAATTTCATGGTGGTAGGAGTCAAAACAACAGCCAGGGAAAATAGGAAGAAAATTGATACAATGTCTTTCAAGTCTTTGAAAATGAGAAAGGTGAGGATGCTTTGTAGACAAGACCTCAGGGAAGGCTGTGTGTCTGCTGAGGCTGTGTCTCTATCTGAAAATGCCTGTCCCAGCCTACCCTTCCCCATCTAGCCAATCCCAAGTCATCCAGGAGGCTCGGCATGGATGCCACCTCCTCCGGGAACCCATCCTGAGCTGTGTCCTGAGAACATTACTCCTGTCCTCTCTCTATCTTAGAGAAATGCTCACTCCACGTGCTCAGTGCTTCCAGCCATGTGCTCACACGGCTGGCCTTCTCTCCGTGCTTGCTGATGGGGCCGGGCTGGTACTGAAGGCACAGAGAAGGGGCTGGTCTTAGCAGGAACGATGCCTTTCCTCCAAGACAGCAGAAAAGAGAAGACTTTGAGGCTCAGTATCTAGGACCTACAGGATTTTTTAAAAAAAATAGTTCAGACCATAAAAAATTTTTTTAATTCCAAAGTATATAAAGAAAACAAAAGTCATACATGTTTAAATATCTTTAAAAAGCCATTGTACCAAGTAGTCAACTGTAATTCAGGTCAAGCTTTCTATAATCATGTACAAACGTGATTTAACTTGGGGTGTGGGTGCATTAACTACATGCATAAGATACAAACACGGTTGGTGTGGTTTGGGGTGAGGCATCCAACAGGAAGTGGAGAGAAGGGAAGTAACAGTTCATACCTCACTGGCCCTCCATGCTGGCTGCTTTATTTCACATTGTCAAAATAAACATTTGAGGGGATAGTAAAGACCGAGACACTACCCCCATAAAAATGTGCTCTTCCTGAAGCCCGGAGATTGCCTGCTATTCATCCTTCTTTCACAACGACGGACAGAAGGTACATCTACCAGTCGTGTCCTTGACCTTCCAGAACAGAGAACAGTCATCTGTCCACTGCCGCTGCAGTCCAGTGACCTCAGCCCAAACCTCAGAAATAAGTACTTAATTATCAGAAAAATGTAACTTGTTAACAAACTAATGTTGACAAAACAAGCTCTCAACATCCCACCAAGAATAATTATGATGTTTTTAGAAACAAGCTGCGACGTGGCAGACAATTTGCTAGGCGACTTCCAGCCTATAGCAAATCTATACACTTAGTGTTGTTGCCTTTTGAAAACACACTAACAAAGTCACAGCAGAAGGACCGCTGAAAAGACCGCAGCCCAGGTGAAGCTCTCAGGGAGTTCGAGGGGTGGAGTGGTCTGGTGAGGGCGAGCAGCGCCTTCTTCCTTAAAAAATGCCTGTGGAGCTTTTTTTTCTTAATCAATTTCAAATTTAAAAAGTATTAAAAATGGGGCTATATGCAGAAAGAACCTCATTTATGAAAATGACAGCCCCAAATCCTATTTCAAACCTGATTTCCATTCAATACATGGAAACTGTTCATGAGCGTGAGTCATATAGTTGGATATTCTCGCTGAAGTTACCAGTCTGCAGAAAATGAACTTTCTGAAGTACCCCATAGGTGCGAAAATTATAGGCTCGTTTAAAATTAACATTCGATTTTCTAAAATAAATTGCTGGCCATTTAAATAAAACAGGCATCATATCAATTTAATGTATACAAATGTAAGCTAGATATAGTTTTAATGTGATTGTGGTATGATAGTTTTATAATACATATCTGACATCGTATCAGTGTCTTGACACATGCATCTCTCTGGTTATCTAAAATGAAAAGGCTCACTGGGTTTTATTACATCTCAAAGAAGAAAAAGGCAGGGGCAGCGGCCTGTCCTGGCAACCCACCGCGGTCACATTATTTTCCATTTCTCACCATGAAATTGCATTAATGAAAAGCAGCGGCCATGGTGGAGGACTGAGGGGAACATCACAAGAAACTGAAGAGGCAAAGATACACTCGGAAACCAGTGGTTACTTGGAGGGGAAAATATAAGGTCAGTCTTTAATTTTTGGAATAATCAGGCATTATCTCATCTTCTTGTATGTTTTTCTGGGTATACAGATGTGCCTTGGAATATCTCCCTTCTCTAAAACCACATCCTAAATCAAGAGATTGAGCAAAAAAGAACTGAAAAAGAAAATACTCTTTGATGCGGACATCAGCATCACTGTGAAGGTGGGAGGGGGGGGAGGAGGATGTGGGGGGGATAGATGGGGATGAACGGAGATTTGACTTGGGGTGGTGAACACACGATACAGTGTACAGAGATGTGTTGTAGAACTGGACACCTGAAACCTGTATAATTATGTTAACCAGTGTCACCCCAATAAATTTAATAAAAAAAAGAAAAGAATATATGTCTGCTTCCTCGAACTGCTGTGAAGTTGGCAAAGGGACAGTAACCATGGAGAGTGACAGGGACAGTCAGGCTGGCTGGCAGTCGTAATTGCCCTATTTGCACTTTAATGGTTCTCTCTGCTGACTTCCACTTTACAGAACTTCTATTAATGATCAACAGGCTATGTACAAGGTACTTACTGGACTTTTAAAACTTTTTAAACTACTTAGAGCCACTTACACATTTGGGAAGCATTCTATTTGCAGAGACAAAGCTATTACATTAATTGGGTGAATATGCATTTTAAGGCTATGTTAATGAGATTGAGTCAAATTCTGTCCTTTGAACAACTAACTGACCAGGCATGCGAATGCTGGGACTCTATGTACAAAAGGAAGTTCTTAATTGGGTCATTGATTTGCATAATTGAAGTAATCCTCTTGGTGCTCCACTTCACTCTGACCATAAAACTCACCAGACCATGGAGAAGGGTCTGCATGTCAATCAGAATGATGACACACCTTGACCCTTACTCGGTCCCAAATGCACTTCCAGATTATTTGATTATCTGCTCTGTAGAGGGAAGGGTGTCCTGATTCACTAGATCACTGAGAATTTTTCTCTTGTGTTTAGGTCATGGAAAGATCAAGTCAGAATCATTACTTCCCACAGTCTTGATTTCTTGAATATGCTCACTCAGCTCAGAGAAATGGTATGGAAGGGAGGCCAACAATGTGGACCAGGACCATATATTCTTTTCTTTTTTTTATTAAATTTATTAGGGTGACACTGGTTAACATAACCAGGTAGGAGTTAGGAGAATAGGTTTTTGATCTAAGCCTTGTGTCTATCTAGTTGTAGAATATTAACTAATTCTGTACGCTCTCTAGCTCTCAGACGTCTCCAGGGAGAATGGACAGAAGTAGGCCAAAGGAAGGGAGTCTGGGTCAGATTAAGTAAAACTACTTCATAAAGTTCAAAGGTGGCCAAACTCATCAGATTAGGTTTGGAGAACCATGCTCAAGTTATTAGGATGAACCATACGAAAGGACCATTATTGCATGACAAAATGAATGGCTGTTTCATATGGCACAATGTAGTTACAAAGTGTGGGTTTTGTTGGAGTGTCTCACCTGGGTCTTCTCTTCAGTAACAGGGTCCAGTTGGGATGGGAGATTAGACAGGTTCTAGAGGTTCTAATGCTGATTCTTTTCAATACTTTCTATTCCCTCCTAATATGTTGGTTTTAAATAACAACTTTACAAGTAAGAACCAGTACAGCATTTGCTAGCTTATGAACTGTTTCAACATACTGAATCGGATTGAGTTCTTAAAGCCCATTACAAGAAAGCCCATTATCCTTCCTTGGTGTCAAACACATGGCACAGTCCTATTTATTCTCCCACGCGTGGTCCATTCCTTTTCTAACTTCTTAACTGGCTTTTCTGTGTTGGTTATTTGTTTAACCCTTTGAGTAGTGAGTTTTTTTCATGCTCACTGACCCCTGGGAGTGAGTTTTTTTTCAAAAAATGAAATTAGTTACAGTTACAGTTTTATTAACTTAAAATCATGTTTGTTTGATAGCCAGTTTATGGAAACAAGAAGAACATACATTTGCCTTTTTTTTTAATGTTGCCTTACACATTTTTTTTTTTTGTATTTTTCCAAAGCTGGAAATGGGAGGCAGTCAGACAGACTCCCACATGTGCCCGACCGGGATCCACCCAGCATGCCCACCAGGGGGTGATGCTCTGCCCATCTTAGGGCGTCGCTCTGCTGCAATCAGAGCCATTCTAGCACCTGAGGCAGAGGCCACAGAGCCATCCTCTGTTCCCCGGGGAAACTTTGCTCCAGTGGAGCCTTGGCTGCGGGAGGGGAAGAGAGAGACAGAGAGGAAGGAGAGGGGGAGGGGTGGAGAAGCAGATGGGCACTTCTCCTGTGTGCCCTGGCCGGGAATCAAACCCGGGACTCCTGCATACCAGGCCGACGCTCTACCACTGAGCAAACCTGCCAGGGCCGCCTTACACATTTTTAAAATAAAAATTTTTATTATCTGGATGGTCAGGAGGCACAAAGATGTACATGAAGGTCCATACTACTCAAAGAGTTAAAGTTATTACTCAAGGTTCAAGCCTCATTCCTCTTCTCAACCGGAGACATCATCCAACTTTATACACATGAGTGTCACTTTTTATCTCACACCTTGACCTTTTCCTTAAACCCCATCTCTATCTACTATTCAAACTGCCCACCAGACACTTGGTCCTTAATTTCCCAGTTATTAGGATGAGCCATACGAAAGGACCATTATTGCATGACAAAATAAATGGCTGTTTCATATGGCACAATGTAGTTACAAAGTGTGGGTTTTGTTGGAGTGTCTCAACTGGGTCTTCTCTTCAGTAACAGGGTTCAGCTGGGATGGGAGATTAGACAGGTTCTAGAGGTTCCCTTAATTTCCTCAAACTCAACAACTCTATAACCAAATTCACCATTTCCTTTCCCTCCTCCCTCCATCCCTTGTGGCTCCCCCTTTTGACTTTTCTACTTCTGTTAATAGCATCATCATTCTCCCAGCAATCTCAGCTCAGTATGTTTCCATCCGCAGGGACTCCCCTCTTCCTTGTCTTCTACAGTTCAGCAGTCATTGAGGCCTTCTGATTGGTCCTTCATAATTTCTCTCCACCAGAAATGTCAGAGATTGAAGGCCATAACTAGATCATTTACCCATTATCAGCTGAACACACTATTACTTCGCTAGCCCAAGGAACACTCAGATAATTTCCTCCACGTTCCATGTCATTTGTGCCCTAGACATTCCCCTTTGAGTGGTAAGAAATGGTAAATTCCAGAGTGTCAGGTGGAAAACAGGCAAACAAAAGCTTCCCGGGGGCAGTTTGGCCTGTGCCTGCTGGGCTGAGGAACTGAGGTAGAGAGGGGCTTCATACCATTTACTCGGGGGATGCGGATCTTAAATTTGCAACATAAAATAAATGGGAAATCCCAAGGACTTCCAAGGAAGAGTAGAAAACTCTACAGAGGAAGATAGATTTGGCCCTGAGATCCCAATTTGCTGCAATTTCAAACATTATTTTAGCCCTCAGGACAAAAAAAGTGATACATTGCAACTGCCAAAAAATAAAAATAAAAAACTCTACTCCATTTTTTCTTCTATTTCTTCTTTCTGAGAAGAGGTAGAGGTACAAATTTCTAATTTCAGGCTGGGCAAAGGAGAAAAATAACATGCATTTTTAAGTAAGTAAACTCAATTATTTAGGTCATTGGGAATATAGTACAAATGTGACCGTAGACACAATGGAAAAGAGTGGTCACCATGGAGATGCCTAGCATCCTTAGGTTTCAGCAATTTGTTATAAAATTGTTACAATAATCAAGTATAACTATAATGCATGTGAAGTTTATAAGGAAAGATCAAATCAGCATAGATAAGGGCTAAGTATATCAATGATGTATAAGTTATCCAAACCTTGTATGTCTAAGCAATGACTAGTCTTCATACCCCGGCACGTAATTACGGAGAGGGCAATAAAGCACAGAGATTCATAAAGGGGAAATTCACACCAGACAGACTTGGATCTGAGATTTTTCCTCTGCCAATTACCACGTTACTTAATTTTTAGGCTTGAATTTCTTTACCTCTATATAAAATGGGAATTAATGGTAATGTCTGCCTCACAGGTTGTGGGAATTTAATAAAATAATGCATGGAACATGCTTCGCTTTAGTAAATTTTAGTAAGAGCTTCACTACTCACAGTTTTCATCAGGGTTACCATTTCATTTTCATGGAAACAGGTACCAAGAAACCAAGTCAAGCTCTAGACAGTGCTATTGGTTTAGACGCGCACTCTTTAACCTACAGCCATGGACGTATAGGTGGAATATAGAGAGCTGTTGGTGAATGCCACTTTGTGAGTTGGTCATCATTTTAGGAGATGAATTCAGAGCTCTTTTGTGCTTACATACAATAATTTAGTGTGTTCAAACAACCTACGGCAACTTTAGGCAAATTATTTCCCATTTTGGCCATTCTCTTGCTGAATGCTAACAGGAATGATGCTCGTCAGTCCTAAGCCTAGGGGGAGTGTCTCTTGAGTCAGAGAGCCAGGGTTGGGCTCCAGCCAGAGGCAGTTCTTTCCAGCATCTGGAGGGATACAGATGGTTCTCAAGGAGAACAAAAGAGGACCAGTGCCTCCACATAATCTACCTGAGCTGCTACAGAAAATTCACAGGGCACCTCAACAGGAAACACGCACTCCAGAAGGAAGAGAGGGAGGCTTCTCCTGCGTGTCCTTCTAGTGAGACGGAAGGGATGGAGGATTCTCTTTTCAGGGACAGTGTCATGATATATCAAACTATTAATCATCCAACACGGCGAGCGAAGTGTTGGAGGGGAGACCATGAATCCTAAGCTTTTCACAGGGAGAAAGGGGGCTTACAAGAGGTTAAAGAACCTTCTGGAATTATAAATACATGCCTATTATTATTATTTATTTCAGAGATCAGAATTCATTACAGGTAAATGAGCAGTTAATGGGCCACTCTGTGTTTTATTTTTATAACATCATTAAATTTGAGAGTGGGTACGTGCATTTCCTTAAGTATGCTGGAAGCAAGACGGTTTCTTTCTTTCTTTTTTCATATTTATTGTTATTGTTCTTTCATTAGTAGCCAATGAATTATCCCCAGTGAATTATCAAAGGCATTCATGGTTTCTGGGTTCCTCTTTCCTAGCTCAAGGGCAGAAAACTTCATGTTTACTGAAAAGCTTTCATTTATTATTTATTTATTTATTTATTTTGCCTATCTCTTCTGATCTTGATTGACCGCAGATAGACCCCTCCCATCCTCCAATGAAGGTGGGAAGGAGAGACGAGAAGTTTGGGACACTGTGGTGGTGGTAACCCCTCTTCCCAGTGCCAGCCCAACACTAGAGGCAGGAGCTCAGGAAGTAAATCAAGGCAACACCACACCCCCTGTCTTCCGGCCCTTTTATACACTGTCACTTAAATTGCTTTATGTTCCCTGAGGGTAGGAATAAGGTTTATTTTTAAGCTGTGTTCAGGATCTAGCACCTTGCTTAATCAATGTTAAATAGTAACAGTGCATTTAAATTGGCCTACTTTCTGAGCATCGGATTAAATTATTCTGCTAATTAATTGGTTGATCTCATATTTCATTTATATTGTCAGGTTATTATTTTTCCCTTTAGGGCTCAAGACACCACTGACAGTTCAAATACTTCTTCATTAATTACCATGTCTGAGATTCTGCATAATCTTATTATAATTATTTTGATATCATATTTATTGAGCACTAACATGTATTAGGAGTGATTAAGAACAGAGAATCCATTTTTAACTCCTCTCACTGATATGCATATCAGCCCGTTCCTCAAAATTCAAGGGAAGGTGTACTCACTTGGGCTGACAGAGGAGAGCCTTCATTTAGGTTTAATTGGTCAGACATTAAACTAGTTTCATGTAAGTGATCAAATAGCATTTTAGAACATTGGATCAAGTTTCTTTTTCACTGGCCAAACATTTCCTGTTAATTGGCTCAACCTATCTTTCTTAGGTAGCTGTGATATACAATTAAACCACTCACTACACTTTAAGAGAGAACCAGGCAAACGGGTAATTTCCAAGAGAAAAGGAAGCTAGAGAGAAAACAGCACAGGTCAAATGGTTCAAGGAACCGTGAGTAGTTAGCCTGGAAAACAGAGAAGAGGAGAGACCTAAAAGCTACAAACAATGTTTGAAGAGCTTACCTATACATATACGAAATGGGTTTAATTTCATGTACCGGAACACAGACCAGTGGCTTATAGGGAAAGAAATGTTGCAAGGTATCAGAAAAAACAAAACGAAACAAAATGTTAGAATAATGTGTACACTGGGTACCCTTTGGCTGACAGTCCGTTGTCGCTCAAAAAGGTGTTCAACAGGCTAGATTTTTTAAAACTCAACAAATCATGATGAATGTCTATTGCATGAGACACATTTATAAGTAGAAGTGAACAAATCAAAGTACAGGCTGCCAAAGAGCTTAGTTCTTAGTATGTGTTGTGGTCCGTGGTGCAGAGTTGGGGCAGTTACAGAAAACAAGCAGTCAGCGCTGAGTCTCAGGTGGTGGGGACGCCGCGCTCAGATGTCAGGGAGTGAGGTCAGGAGGCGGCGCAGGCCTGAGCGCGCAGCGTATTTATGTGGCAGGGGACAAGTTCAGATTCTAATCGAAGTGCAGAGAGAGCCTTTGAGGGTTTTAAGTAGAGAAGACATGATCTCATTTGCATTTTTACAAGATCACTGTCAGCTGCGTGGAGAATGGATCACGGAGGAGGGGAAGACTGGACACAGGGAGACCTGCCCTGAGACCCGCGGAATGAGACAGGTGAGGGACGCGGGGGGGGGGGGGGGGGGGGGATGGGCGGAGCTGCCTCGGGGTGAGAGGTGACAGGTGAGGAACTTGGGGGGGGTGCTTACCGGCAAGGGGTGCTCAGAACAGTAATTCTTGCTTGGAGATAATGGTTTTGGAAGGTCCTTTCAATCCTAACGTTGTGTCATTTCATAGTAAGCTTTGGGTGGGTCAGTGTTTGATATTTTCCATGCAATCTGTCTACTAAAACAGAAGCACTGTGTGAGCACCAACGCTGCCGAAGGGACTGGGTCAGAACACAGCACCAGGGTGGGCAGACACGCTCACTGTTTCCTTCACTACCAGCCTCCAGTGCCCAGGAGTGCCTGGAAAAGCGTCAGAGCCCAATACATATTTGGTGAAGAAATAAAGGATGAAAAGTCTGTAACTGTCCATTTTTTAAACCCATCGTTGACATTCAAACAAACTTGTCCCCTCTAAATCCGCCTTGCTCTTATTTGCGTTTGGTGACAGCGCAAAGAATCGAGTCCCCTATGTAGGTTGCGAAGCTTAGCAGTAGAAATGGGGCAGAAGGCTCCTCTCTCTCTAACTCACATGTCTTGAAAGTTGTCTTTTTTGAGGTACAACTGTGCCAAGACTTCCGAATAAAGCAAAATGAAAAAAAAAAAAAAAGGCAGAAATAAGTAACAAGCCCGTGTTAGGTAAAACCACTTGAATAGCGTGCTTGTGCTTTAGGGAGGCGTGAGCGAGGCGGATCCCCAGGGAAGGGTTTTGCTGCATTTGTCCCGTGAACCGCAGAGCCTGGCCCTGAGCAGGCCGTCAGTCCACACCAGTGGACGCCTGAAGTCTGAGTTTGTGGAGGCTGAGAAAAATGTCTCCAGTGTGGTCCTAAGGTCTGTCCTGAACAGAGACGCAGCCCTGCTTTGGAGTCCCCTGTTCGTAGGAGTCAGAGGAGTGACTCTGTCATGCCAAGGCCTCTACACACCTCTCTACGAATCCTCCGCAGTAACTGCTTCCTGGCTTTTAGTCTTTGCTAAATGTATCGTGACTCAATAGGTACCAAAGGCCCAGCAGCGGCCTTTCTGGAGGTTTTCTGCCCCTGCTCTTCTACCTCCTCCTGTCACGCATTGGACGGCTTCCTTTGTTCCATCTAATCTGCCAAGTTTATTTGCCCCTGTTGTACCATGAGGCAGAGGGGAAAACAATCACTACCCAGCACTTATCTTAACTCACAACAAACACAAGTCGTTGCCAAGGCAACCAAACCAGGGAGTCCTGCGTGTAGCCATCACAGTGTGCAGGGAGTTTCAGATGCGATTGCTCGAGGTGCAGGGGGACCCTGCAGGAAGAAAGCTGACCCGATACAGCAACAAAGGAGTTGCCATTCCAAGTGATGTCTCTTTTCCCTTCTCAGTGAATAGGAGAGCCTGCCGAATGCCCCAGAAGATGGGCAGCTAGGTGGACCAGAAGGGATTTCAAAGGACCTTGTTCACTTAATCTGACTGCAGAGAGATCAGAACAGACTTCAGGGCGAGGAGACCTGACGAAAGGGGACAGGGCACTAACCACACTTCTGAGCCACAGCATACACCGGAACACGAGCGACCGCCTTGCTGCACACGGTGCCTTTTGTCCGGGTTCTGCAAACACAGCACAGAAATCACCTTCCTGAGCTTCACACAGCCCTGCAAGCTGAGGATCAAGGACAGGGCAGCCCATGTGCCGTGGCCCCTTCAAGGGCCGTGGCACAGCCAGACACGGGATGCAGATAAAAATAACAATAAATTTCTCTTCCCTTCCCTCCCCTCCCCTCCCCTCCCTTCCCTTCCCTTCCCTCCCCTCCCTTCCCTTCCCTCCCCTCCCTTCCCCTCCCTTCTCTTCCTTTCCCTTCCCTCCCTTCCACTCCCTTCCCTTCCCCTCCCTTCCCTTCCTTTTCCTTCCCCTCCCCTTCCCTTCCTCTCCTTTCCCTCCTTCTTTCTTTCCTTCCTGTTGTTGCTTCTTAATATCTTCCCTGTTGGATTTAGATCTACTTTACAAAACAACTTTAAAAAGCCAAAGTCTCCCTATCTCCCTGACACAGGGAGCTTGTGTGCCCTGAGAGCAGTTGTTTAAGCCCCTGGTGCTATGGCCCGAGGGGGGTCAAGGGTGGGCTTGCGGGACGACAGTCATCCCGTTAACATGCTTGGGACAGCATGGCAGCCGCATGGAACGGCACTCTCGTGGTTCCACTGCAGTACTTTTAGAGGATTTGGTTTGGTATCTCCCACCCACGTGGATTCTCAATCTGGGAATCTTAATCAATGAAACAAACGTTTTGCTGATTGCCACCCATGTTCAGACCCAGGGCTCTGACTGGGTAACCAATGCTATCTACGGTACTTGTGAGCAAAAGTCAATGTGCATTTCCCACAGGCTTCTATCCACAAAGTGCTGAAAACATGCAGTGAACAGGAGATGGACAAACAGGAAGTGAAAGTTAAGACACCATAGGCCAAATGGTGGTAGCAGAGGGGGCCGCAGGGTTTTGAGAAAAGTGCAGGATGGTCACTGAAGTCAGGAAAGCCTCGACCAAGAAGGGGCCCTTGAGCCATGTGTGAGAGGTTGTTCTCTACATGGACTGGCATGGTGCCAGCCCCACATGAAATAGACTTATGCACACATGTCCCCAGTACTCTCCACGTGTGCTTCCGTGAGAGGACCCAGCACACTGGGTTGTAAGTATTGATTTACTTTCACAGTCTAGCATCATTACGAGACTGGGCCCTTCTGAGCAAAGACCATGTTCTATTCTTTGCTGTATCCCCAGAGCCTAGCTCTACACCTGACACATAGTAGGTGATCATTAAACATATAATGCATGTGTGGGTGGGTTAATATCAATGAATAACAAATGTCCTGAGATGTTGATATTTATGACAATGATATCTAATGCTAGCAACAATAAGTCACAGCTGATGTTTAATAAATAAGTGAAACCTCAAAGTTCCCACAGAGTATAGGTCGACAAGATTTTGGAGATTTGAGTCTTGGTTCTGTTGCTGACTACCCATATGATCTTAGGACAAGACTCTAAGCATCTGTTTCCTCATTTACAAAATAAGAACGAAATGATATTTACCTCAGTGGTTTTCGTAAGGATGAAGGTGAATCATGCATGCAAACAATGCTTGGTAAAGTGTACAAATCTCAGTCATTATTGCCAGCAGTAGTATAATTTAGCATATCATTAATTCACATCATCCCACCAAGGTAACTGTTGTAAATCATAGACTATTTAAGGCTGAAATGGCCTCATTCTAAGATAAATAAGCCAAAGGTGATGTAGAATGATTTCTCCCCAGACCCAACAGCCAGTAGAGCCGTGTTTCAGACTCCTGGCCGGGTTCCTTCCATAGAGAAACCCCAAGCAGATCCCCTTAACAGATTAATTAGCCTTGGAAGGATGGGAACTCTGTGGCTACTTCCTCCTTGTCTGTTCTCATCCCTCAGCATCGCAACATCAAAGCAGAGTCGGAAACATCTCCGTAGGCATTTCCTGCCTGTGCGCTCACTCGAGGCCAGGAGCTGCCCTTCTCCTGAAGACCATGGCAGCCCTCGGCCAGCATCCCGAGCTCACGTCCTCCCCCGCCCCAATCCAATCTGGATTCTGACAGTAAATCATCTTCCTCAAGGACCATGCGAGCAGGTGACTGCCCTTCTCAGACACCTCAAGAAGCGCTTGATTACTTTTCTTCCTGAGAGCACCCCTCCCAGAGTCTGAACCTCTCAATCTCTCTCCTCCCACTCTCACAGAGTCCCCGTTATCACCACACTTGCCAGCTCTTTGGGTAGTCCCAAGCCCACACTAGATCCTCAGGACGAATTTACTAAATTAGTGTACTTGTATCGAACCCTGCAAAGTAACCACCCTTCACACTTCGCTTCTCCATTCTCCACACGAGCTCACAAGTTCCCAGCCGAGCCTACACCCGCAGACTCCAAGGAATACACTCTGTGACACTTGATACAGACAGCGCTTCCATGGGCATGGCCACATGTGGTATTTTTCTCTCTTTCTTCTTGTCCACCAGCCGCTGTCCTCATTCGCCACCTCTATCAGCCTTCCCTGGGTCGGTAGCAGGAATCCCATCTGCCTCACTTTATCTCCTTGCATGTGGTCTATTTAAAAATGGGACCCCCCCCCATTTGCAGCAGCTGAAAGTTACTGAGTGCCTATTATAGACGGGTCTTAGGTGCCTAGGAGCTCCGTGGCTTGTGTCTTAGTCTCTGCCTTTGAGGACCTTACAGTGTAGTTGGTGACACAAGAAATATGCATAAAATAGTTTACATGGCTTACAAGTTTCTCTCCCTCCTCCTGTGTGGTCTATTTATACAGCTCGAGCCAGCTGTCCACTGGTTGTTTCCACGTCTGTGTCCTTTGCGCAGTGTGCTTGTTTGTGAAGGTTTCTCTGAGGGCGTCACTTATGCTTGGAGGTATTTCTGTACACATTCTTTAAAGTGTGCCCGAGCTCTCCCACCTGAATGCAAGTTGGGGGCTATGGTAATTAGGCTCTTTCTGTTACGGCCCAGACCGCTACGTGCAGTGGCTTTCAGAAAGTGCTAGTGACAGCCTGGCTGGGAAAGACACAGACAGAGAGACAGAGAGACAGAGAGGAGGGGGAGAAAGATCTGCAAGTGTTGAGCTCAGAATCACAACGCCACTTCTTTCAGAGGAATGTTAATCAACTCCCTGTGACTAAGGGGCTCCGTACCTTAGCCTGACACCAGGTGAGAAGGGACCGTGTGTGCATGTCAGACCACTCAGACTGCACCAGCCCCACAATCTCACCACGGGACCTCGAGGAAGCCCGTTCTCCGTTTCCTCCTAAATGCATGCAGAATCTGTCTCCTCTACGCTTTCTGCATGTGACGGATGCTACATCTTACTGTTGATTCATTCACTCTTTAAAAATAACTTGCTGAGCATCTCCCCATACTGTCTGCTGGTAATACCACAGTGTGGAGGCAGTCCTGCTCTTACAGAAAACTTACTCTCTCCTGGGGAAAATACGCAGAAACACAGAAAACCCCGATGGTAAAGGTCAGAAAAGGCTTCACCCAAGAACGGCAGATTTCCTTGATAAAGTAACCTTGAAGTTTGACCTGAGAATGAGTAGGTCATTAGTGAGATTGCGAGAAAAAGAAGGGAGAGAACTACCTGAAGATCTAAGAACTCTGTGAGCCACAGAACTATTTTATGTGTATTTCTTAGATCACCAATGATACATCGTACGGTTCCCGAAGGCAAGCACTGATACACTCCATGTCCCTTCCTCGGCATCTAGTACTAGGACCTGTTTGTGTCAAGCGCTCAGTTGTCAAGCTCTGAGAAGTACTAGCTCTCGGGTGAAAAATCTCAGGAGTCCACTTGGAGTAATTGACAAGCAAATTGTCACGATAAGCAGGTAATGGGAACCCCACCATCTTCCCTCTTCAGAGAGTCCTAGTAGAGAACTAGATTATGCTTGGCCATTCTTCTGAATACTGCAGATGTCCTGGGTTTGGGAGGTGGGGAGAAGGGCCATTGGTGACACCTTCTGGGGACTGTCTGCTGTCCGGTGCCTAGCAGGTGGTCTTACAGAGTATCCACCCCTGTTTAGAAACCCTTTTGATAACCACCTCTGCCACAGACAGGGTCTCCTTGTTCCCATGACGAGGGCAAGAAGTTAGCAGTGGCCACATTTAATTAGGTTCCTCACTGGTCCTCCCAGACAGGACAGAGAAACAGCTGGCGAGAACCAGAAATGTCACTGTGGCATCACAATCCTACCCTTGTTCTCTGTTCAGTGCTGCCTGCCTCCTTACCAAGTCAGGCCAGGTGCCCTGAGGTGGCGGGGAAGGGCAGCCCCGGTTCTCTCCCAGCGGACCCCAGGCGAACCCCTCAGGTGCTTTACTCACAACCCACTGCGGAAAACACAGTTGCTAAAGCACACGACTTTTCTGAAAATGCCTGGATAACGTGAACTGTGAATAACTAATACTCAGTGAGTAAAACATACCATATTCCCCCATGGATAAGACGCTCCCATGTATAAGATGCACCTTAATTTGGGGGCCCAAAATTTGAAAAAAAAATTATTACATAAAGTTATTAAACTCAAGTTTTATTCATCATAAAATTCATACAACTCCTCATCACTGTCAAAACTCCCATCTATTAGCTTGTCCTTATCTGTGTCTGATGAGGAATCACTGTATTCAACAATGAGGATAAAAACAAGTGTGAAGAAAAAGTGGGAAATGCAAGTAAAACAATCTACAACCACTGTATAAGATGCACCCAGTTTTTAGACCCCAAGTTTTTCCAAATAAAGTGTGTCTTATACGTGGGGAAGTACGGTATGCTCTGAACAGTGGGATCTGGGCTCTTAGGAGATTATACCCAGAAGTCTCCTGCAAAGTCATTTTCAGCAAAGCTAGAAAGTCTATGAAGAGGAGTGGAAGAGTGGACATGTGTCGTGGCAGCTGGGAGGAACTCGATTCCCCGTCAGTAATCCACATGAGTGCCCCCTCTACCATGCAGACCTCCAGGCTGGTATTCTGCTGCTTCATTACAGAACACAGCTAACAGGAAGATGAAAATTAAAGGGGAGAAAAAAAGAGAGCAAAGGGAGTTTAAAAAACAGATAAACTACCGACTAGAAAATGAAATTAAAAGACCAGATACTTGAAAAGGAGTTAAAGACAACAGATAGCAACAAGAAAAAGGAAAGAGTTAACATTTAGGTTGAACACTGAAAATGATTAGGAATTCAAAACTGAGACAGGGCCAAATACCTGGTGAGAGAACACAGAGGAGCTCCAAGCTATCAAGGTAAGAGATTAACACCTGGAGGTTAAAAGAGGCAAGATTATAATAAAGCTAAAACCCAAGGATACACAGAGCTTTTGGGAAAGAGAGAGAGGCTGAGAATCAATAGAAGGAAAGAACAAAGGTGTGTGTGGAGGGGAGGCGGGCGGGGCAGGTGAGAGAAAAAGGGGAGCATTGGTGGGGGGAGGTAAGAAGTGTGGATGAGAAAGGGCCACATACCAAACCTGCCAAGCTCTGGGGAGGCCTGCGTGGCCAACATACAAACCCAGGGATGGAAAGTCAACACATACGATGATCTGAAATGCAAAGTTTCTCACTAAATGCAGTCCAGGGCAGGTAGTCAGGTCCTGAGCAGGCATCTTCCCTGGCCAAGGTCAACCTTTACCTTAACAGAGGCTGACTATTGTCTTTTCTCACTGAGGATAACATAGCTTTGGAATGCCAGGATAATTTCCTTTTCTTTCTACCCTGCAGGGCACAACCGTGGCACCAGAACAGAGACCACAGATTCCTCACTGTTATTATCATGTTAATTGTTGACTATCCCATCCCTGTCTATGTGAAGAAAAGGGGGTGTCTATGTTTTACTCTTATCCAATCCGAAAGACTTCCCCACTTTGTTTCTCCCTCCTCCCTGACCTGTCACCCTTGGCTTTCACAGAACCCCTCACATCTTCCCCCTTGATGCTGATGTATAAATGCCATTTTCCAGAGCGTTTTCTCAACCCGTTGAGATTTTGTTTCACAGCAAGTGTCATCATATTGGCTCCAGTGAACTCATACGGATTCTTACGGGTTTGGATGTTTCCCACGTTGACAGGAGAGAAGGTCTCACCGAAGGGTCTTGACCCATCGGCTTCTGAACAGAGTGGGCCGCTCTGTCCGCAGTGTCCCTGCTACAGAGTGGAGATGGGCCCACCCACAATCATAGGCAGCCATTTCTATCTCGAGCCTTCAGAGAAATCTGAGATTTCTGCCCAAGGCTAGGGTCCGTTTTCACTCTGCCCGAGGGGAAGAGGGAAGACACTCAGGCTCCCCCTGGGCAGCTGGATAAAAGATAACTAACCTTTTCAGGTTCCACATATGTCAAGAGCTTTGATAATGTTACCCTTTCCCAGAGGAAAGCTCTATTTTAAGCCCCCACCCCACCCCTGACTGCCCGGCATCAGAGCACCAGACTGAGACAAAAATCTGGTATTCTTGACCCACGATGCCAGGAAAGAGCTGACTCTTGATATCAATCCCCAACCACTCTAGCTTTGACCATAAAGTCTACTGTAAAACAATTACCAGTAGCAAAATTGTACCCAGCCCATCAAAAACTGAGCCCAACGCTGTCTAGAACCACCGGGAACCCCCTAGGTCCTGTCCCCCAAAGTCCCAGCTGTCTCCCCCCTCCGCTCCCCATTCCTTGCCCCTGTTACCTCTGGAGAATGATGCAGTTTGTCCCATCCTCTGCTGTTGACCTCCTACCATCTGACCCTGCCTTTTGGATTATTAACTAAACTCAGCCTCTTCCTGGTTCTCCAGAGCAAACCCAGATGTCCCCATGGTGGGGATGGTAGTTCTAGGTCATGCTGGGCAGGGCAGCTTCTGTTTCTTCTGACAGTAACATGCTCTGATTTTAATTAACCTGCTGTCACAGAGCACTGGTCACAAGGGAGATGAGGAGCGAGTGTGAGTGTGGTACCCCATGAAACCATCCTGGCTGCCAGAGAACCCAAGCAAGACACACGTGTGAGAAGAAGTTAGAAGCACCAGGTTTCTGTGTGAGGAGCAGCTCAATTCATTTTCAAAAATCCAGACACTTTGGGGGGAAGCAAATCTCTTATATTTCTCTTGTTCTTCACCCTCAATTAATTCTTTGAAATGTAAAGACATTACCATGGGAGGAATACATCTTAGTTTTACTAACACGGAGAACTCCTGGGGAACAAGAGAGGTCTTTGTTAGCCCTGAGCTGAAGTCCATTCAGAGCTGTGGCACCTGCCACCATCTCCTGTCTCTTCACCTTCATAATGAGTAACCAGATCTCCCATGACGCCTCCCTGAGTAATGCAACGGGAGAAGCATGCATCTGGGAGGCTGCCAGCGACAACACGTCCTGATTTTCATGTCACTTAAAGCACATGACATGCCTCGCTTACAGCCCAGAACCTCACAGAACTGGCATGTGGAAAGGAGGCCGGAGCAGCCTGCCAACCCCATGCAATTTTCCTCTTGAGAAACTAAAGTCACAGACCCAGCAAGTAATTAGGTGCCCTGTGCTAGATCCAGGGGGCCTTGGGAACTGTTTTCCTCTGTGTGACCTGAGACTGGAGAAAAGGAAGTGAAGTGTCATACACATGATCGTGAAGTCATGTCTTAGAGCAAAGAGTCCATGGAGGGGGCCCAGAGTGTGTGCTAAGCGAGCCCGCCGCCCCGGAGTGGGCCCAGTAAGCCCTATGAACTCTGTGTTGCTAGGACCCCATGGCATTGACCTGATCAGAGCTGGCCTCCACTGGAGATCTAGGTCAGGGTGAGGGGCTGGGAAGGGGAGATAGCTTCTGTTTGCTAACCCCAGGGCCATTTATTTCCCCTGGGGCTGGATTAGTGTCTTTGCTAAGAAAGAGCCAGAAAAACAGTAATCAGTGTGTCAGGGTATCCATCCACTGAGGGCTCATGGCTTTACACTTCAGCAGAAATGCAGTCAGCTGAAGCAGAGTCAGGTAGGAATGGAGTCTCTTCTGAAAGCCCCAGACTCTTCCTTAACCTGGAGGCACCCACGGGCCACTCTCAGGACAGCACCCACAGACACTCAGGGCGCCCGCCTCTGCCTGTGTGGCTGACCTCACCGAGGCACAACTACCCCCAAGTCTACAATGATGAGACATGCCTTAGCAGTCACTTGAGCTTGGCACACTCGAACTTGACCCTGTCAGGTTTTTGATGACACCTCCATTTCTCCTCCCGGGTTTTCCTCTGGGGAGAATTGGAGCCATGTCTCAGATTCTCAGCACTGAGAACTCCAGCTCCATGTGAACTCAGTTTTATAAAACTATACTGAGCAGAGCTCACGATGGTCCCCTTTAACCCTCTCAGAACTCATCTTGGACGCATCCCTAAATTCAGTCGACAGAATTTCCCCGAATCTCCTCTTCTGTGGGTCCGAGAACAGCCAATGACCCCTCGGTGTCAGGGTTCCTCAGGCTTTTGTGAGCCCACTCCTCTCCCACTGTGCATGCCTTCCGTGCATGATGACTCGGAGTTTGACACGGCACCTGAATCCATCTTCCTTACGAATCTTCTCTGTTGGATACACTACGTGAGATTTTATACTTCTCCCATAGGGCCGAGCCCATGTTCCTTCTGCCCTCAGGGATGGTCCACCAGCAGAAACAGACCTCCTGGTATCATCTCGGCACAGACCCATCAATAACTCAGTTTGTTTTTTTAACCCTATTGACCCAGGGTGGTGAGGTGGAGATTTTTAATTCACAAAGCTAATTAGGGTTGGGGGAGAATTACTGAAGATGATGAAATGATAAAAATCAAAGAGAGACCCCAAAACGCCTGTAAAGATGGAGAAAAATGTTCTGACTGTAAACAATGGCTCGAACTCTCCTTTTTAACACTTGGTGTGTGTGTGTGTGTGTGTGTGTGTGTGTGTGTGTGTGTATTTAAGAAGGAGGAGGGGAGATAGAGAGACAGACTCCCGCTTGCACTCCAACCTGGATCCGCCTGGCAACCCCCATCTGGGGCCAATGCTCGAAATCAACCAAGCCATCCTCAGCACTGGGGCCACTGCTTGAACTGAGCCACTGGCTGCAGGAGGGGAAGAGAGAGAAAAGGGGGAGAAGGAGGAAAAAAGAAGCAGATGGTCACTTCTCCTGTGTGTCCTGACCAGGGATAGAACCCCAGACATCCATACACTGGGTCAGTGCTCTATCCACTGAATCAACAAGCCAGGGCCTACCACTCAGTGTTTTTAAAAACTCACATTGCTATGAGATGATAGGATGAGAAGAGATAGGCTGAACTAAGGATAATAAAAAATTCAGGCTCCCACCAGGACGGACAAGCCAAACAAGAGATGATCGCTGTAGGAAGCCACCCATTGGAATACATCAACTGGAGCATATTACTCTAAGCAAATAAAGATAAGAAAATGTCAACAGCTCAATCTTCTTTTACTAGTAGGAATTCAGCCAGGGTAGCTGTGCAGGACGGGGACATTTATTTTCTTTTTACATGCACGTGTTATGGAAAGGGTCCACAGGAGAGCCATGAACGTTACCATCATTCTTTAAGGAGCCATCAGAGAGAACGGGCTATGGAGCTGGGTAACAGATAAGTATGACCTTCTGGTGGTGCCCACTTATGCACGATGTGACAAGAACTGAATGTCTCTGTGCTCCACTATCGCCTGCCGGCCTTAAATCATCATTTTCTGGCACCTGCCCATAAAGCTCATCTGCTCTTGCCCAACCTCTAGTGGGCATTCAAGTAAATGTAACTCATTTAGACTCAGAATTGTAGAGTTGAAAGAAACCTTAGCAATACTCTTGCAACCCAATTCTTATTCAATAATATTTTTCCCCTCAAATTATAAAATTGACATATGCTCATTTAAAGGAATATAAAAACACTATAAAAATGATATAATTGCCCTGGCTGGTTGGCTCAGTGGTAGAGCATTAGCCTGGCATGTGGAAGTCCCAGGTTCGATTCCCAGCCAGGGCACACAGGAGAAGCACCCATCTACTTCTCCTCCCTTCGCCCTCTCCTTTCTCTCTATCTCTCTCTTCCCCTCCTGCAGCTGAGGCTCCACTGGAGCAAAGTTGTCCTGGGCACTGAGAATGGCTCTATGGCCTCCACCTCAGGCATTAGAATGGCTCTGGTTGCAATGTAGCAACAGCCCAGATGGGCAGAGCATCGCCCCTGGGTGGGCATGCCGGGTGGATCCTGGTTGGGCATATGTGGGAGTCTGTCTCTCTGCCTCCCCACTTCTAACTTCAGAAAAATACAAATTAAAAAAAATGATATAACTTATAATTCAATTATTGAACTGCATTTCTTTTCAGGTTTTTTTGGGGGGAGGATGATGTACATGTACATAAATATGTAAAACATATGTGCATACACATATGTGCATGCTTGTGTGCATATATAAACATGTACATGGTCACACACACATATATTTTAAAGGTTATAAAGTTAAGAGTATATCATAAATCTAGTTTTTAACAATATATACATGATGTGAATTTCCCTGTGTCAGTAAATATCCTTCAAAATCACAATTTTATAAAATAATTGGTCTTGGCCAGTTGACTCAGTGGTAGAGTGTCGACCTGGTGTGTGGAAGTTTCGGGTTCAATTTCTAGTCAGGGCACACAGGAGAAGTGACCATCTGCTTCTCCTCCCTTCCCTTTCCCACTTCTCTATCTCTCTCTCTTTCTCCTCCTGAAGCCATAGTTAGATTGATTTGAGTGCATTGGCCCCAGACACTGAGGATAGCTCTGTGGAGAAGTAGCTCGGTTGTGAGCATCGGCCCCTAGATGGGCAGAGCATCGGCTTCAGACTGGGGGACGCCAGGTGGATCCTGGTCAGGGCACATGTGGAAATCTGACTAACTCCCCCCCTCTCATTTACATTAATAATAATAATAATAATAATAATCTATTGAGGTGAAATTCACATAACATAAAATTAACCGCTTTAAAATGAACAATTTAATGGTATTTAGTAAATGCCCAATATTGTACAACCACCTCTATCTAGCTCCAAAACATTCCTATCGCTCCAAGGCAAAACCCATCCCCACTAAGTGGTTTTCTCCAACCTTCCCTCCCTGCAGTCTCTAGAAATCACCAACCTACTCTGTCTCTAGATTGACCTATTCTGGATCTTTCATAATATATATATATATATATATATTATATATGGAATCACATAATAAATGACCTTTTGTCATTCACTCGGCATTATTTTTTGAGATTCGCCCATGTTGTAGCATATATCAGCGCTTCATTCTCTTTTATAGCTGAAAAATATTCTATTGTATGTATATGCCACAGTTTGTTTACCTATCCATCCGTTCAAGGACACATAGTGTTTCTACCTTTGGCTATTGTGAACAGTACTATTGTGCACTTGTATGTACACGTCCTTCTTTGAGTGCCTGTTGTCAGTTCTTTCGGGTATACAACTGGGAGTGAGATCACAGAATCATAAGCCTTTTAAGGAACCACCAAAATGCTCTCTGTGGCTGTTGCATCATTCTATGTCCCTGTCAGCAAAGCACAAGGGATCCAATTTCTCCACATTCTCGTGAGCATTTGTTATTTTCTGCCTTTCTTGGGTTCATTTTAGCCATCCATCCATTACAGTGGGTGTAAATGGGATCTCACCATGGTAAAACCACAACTTTTTAGTGTTGTATGATTCGTCTGGTTTTTCTGTAATATATTAACCAGTCCCTACACTGTTGCTAGCATTGAGGTTGTTTTGAAATTCTCCCTATCATAAATAGCCATGGGGTGAAATCTTTATACCCTACGTACATTTTTAAGTAAATCTCATTATTAGCCAAGTTCATGGGGGCAGTCCACTGACTTGGCAGGTGCAGAAGCGGAGTCCACCAGAGCTGAGACCAGAACTTGGGCTGCCTGTGCCTCCGCCAGCGCTTCCCTGTGGCTTTGCGATGAGGCTGGCCTGGGGCTCTACAGGTCAGACACACAGCAGACAGGTGAGACTTGGCTAAGAACAGTGAATTCTTCCGGGTGAGGTCTGAAGCTCGGTGGGATGGATTTTCACTCATTCTATTTTGCTGTAAAAGGAAAAAGGGCTATAAAAACAGCAAAACTTGGTGTGTGCACACAGTTTGACATTGTGTACCGTCAACAACGTTACACCCACTGCCTTCCAGAAAGTCTACAATGACTCTATCAATTCTGCACGTGCTACAAATTCCTAGTGGAGTAGGGTCACCTCAATCACACGGGGTCAGCTGCCCTTCCGTGACCTTGTTTGTCCACCTTTATGGTGCTCCATTGAGGGGTGGGGTAGGGGAATGACATGGAGATTTGTACTGTCATTGGTAGACCTCTATTTAAATGGCATTTTCAATGAGGTTCGAGTTGGTAAGAGAGTGAGATCTAATGATACATTTTGAAGTTTTTAGTGAGATCCCAAGAAGAAATACATCCAGCCACACACAGAGCATAAAACCACAGTCTGTTTCCCCTCTAATTGGTAATAAATGTAAATGTTTAGTTATGCCTGACTAGGGAGCTATGAAGAACACATCTGTTGGACTGCTTTCTCAGTCTTCACAGGAACTGCAGCATTTCCACCATCTGTAGCTTGCGGAGGAAGGAAGAGACAGCGAGCAAGAGAAACCCAAATTTAGAGAATGGATATTACTACAAGTGCATAGGGAATTGACTCATTCAACAAATATTTATTGAACATCTATTATGGTCTGGGCCCTGGGCAAGAAAAAGAGGAGGCTGTGGATTTGAGGGAGATAATAAATATGTTCCCTTCCTAAATTCTAAGTCAATAGTTGTGATGGGGGGTGGAGTTCAGGCAAATGGAGATATGGATAACAAGGTTATTATTAAAAACACATCCTAGAGGATGAGGGTTCGGCTGCGGGGCCTGCCCGGACACAGGCAGCTCTCCAGGCCACGGGGCTTGCCCACGGAAACAGAGCACTGACTGTTCTGATCAAGGCCCAGCCAGGAGCACGGGGAGCGGGCTTTCTGCAGGGAAGCAAGGCCCAGAGAGGAAGAGAGGAGTAGGGCCAGCTACAGGCCAGTCTTGCTCTTGAACTCGGGTGAGCGAGGAAGCAACAGTGACAGGCCCGGACACACACAGACACTGGCTCTCAGCCTTGTCTATTGATTTTTTAGAGAGAGAGGAGTAAAAGAGAGAGACAGAGAGAGAGAGAAGGGGGAGGAGCAGGAAGCATCAACTCCCATATGTGTCTTGACCAGGCAAGCCCAAGATTTCGAACCGGCGACCTCAGTGTTCCAGGTCGACGCTTTATCCCACTGCACCATCACAGGTTAGGCCTCTCAGCCCTGTCTATACAACGGGGTCATTGGGAGCTATAGCACTAGCCGGACCCCCTCCCGAATCCCAGAGGTTCTGATCACATTGAACTTGGATTGGATGTGGGCATGGATATCTGTCTTTAAAACTCCCCAGGTAATTCTAAATGTGCGGTCAAAGTTGAGAATCACTGCCCTGGTGCGACGTGAGGTCAAAGAGGCCCCTCATCCCACACAGCCCAGTAGATACAATGACACATGAGGGATGGTACCCGCCTTCCAGAACCTCTCATTCCTCCAAGAGAGAGAAGTCATAAAAGCCACCATGTGCTGTATGCTGAGTGCCATGGGCACTCGGAGGGTGGGGACACCAATGGCCTGGGGTTCCAGAGACCTCACCAGGACCATGGGTGGCAGGGGTTCAGAAGGTCTCCCTGGCAGCTGTGGAGAAGGCCGGTGCCAGAGGGGCCCCTGTGTGGGTACAATAGATCAGGAGAGAGAATAAAGTGAGGAAGGAAGGGGGCAAGCTAGAAGCAGAACAGAGTTGCTCGTTAATTAGCATCCCTCAGGATTCAGACTAGGGACAACGAGTTTTCTTCTTGTATGGAGGTCACCTGCGGTCTACCTGAGTCATGTGTGTGGCCCGCACTGGGGACCATGGCACTGTGCTGAGAAGCTCAGGCCTCTTGGGGGCGCACTGAGCAGCACAGGAAAGGAGGTACACCGCGTCCCGCTGGGTCCTGCCTCAGAGAGCTGGGTGCTCATGCGTCTGTTTGGAGGAGCTGTGTGGGCAGCGGCAGCACAGCCCAGCCCCGTCCCCTCACCCTGCTCCCTCGAGCGCAGATTCGCCGCTGTGGAGTGCAGATTTCAATGGCTTAGCATGAACTCGCCGTTTCGCAAAAACTCCACAGGTGCTTTCCTCCATGTTTTGGATCCAACACCAGTAACTGGCAAACACAGGAAGCAATGCTGTGCATACCTGAATATTGAATTTTAATGAGTTTTATCACTACCTTGGGAGATACATTTTAGAATCTCGTTTTACAGATAAGAAACCCAGGTAAGACGTTAAACAATATTCCTAACATCAGGTGTGAAGTAGCAGAGGATGAAAGTCAGAGCGTCTGGCCCCGTGTCTGGCTGTGTTCCAATTACAGGACAGCAAGGTGGAGGAAAAGAAAGGCATTGTTCTTTCTAAATTAAAAAAAAAAAAAATTCCAATTACAGTTGACATTCAATATTAGTTTCAGGTGTCCAGCACCGCAGACAACTTTACAAAGTGTTCTGCCCGATACTTCAGTACCCACCTGGCGCCAAACATAGTCACCGCGGTAACATACCGTGCTGTGCTGTCCAGCCCCGCGGCTGCTCTGTGACGGCCAGTCAGCGCCTCTCCGTCCTGTCACCCCCTCACCCTGTCCCCCAGGTGCTTCTCAGTCCCATCACCCTTTCATCCCGTCCCCCAGGCCCCGCCCTGCCGGCAACCAACAGTCCGTTCTCTGTGTCCATGAGTCTGTTTCTGCTGTGTCTGCTCGTTTACACTGTTCTTTCGATCCCCACACAGAGAGGCATGGGCCTTTGGTCCTCTGGCAGCACTGCCCACGAGCTACCCTCATGGTGTACAGAGAGGGTTTTCCTAGTGGGAAAGTTCTTGCTGTGGTCCGTCATCCAGAAAAGTCACATTTCTCTCCTGTACGTGTAGAATGATTCCGTACTTGAAGGTGAGAGTAAATTAATATCCACATTCTCTACAAATTTATTTTTCAAGGGACCTACAGGTACCTCACGGATGACAAGAAAATGAGAACTTTCTGAACTCAGGGTCATTTTTCCTCCTAATTTAATTGCATGCTGTGCCCCTCAGACTAGTATCCTTATTTAAGGTTTTATGTGCCTGTAGACAATCCGTGGGAAACAGCATGAAGAATCTTTGTCATAAATGCCTTATTTTGTACATGTGACTTGCATTTGATGGATGACTTTTGACCCAGTGACTGAATGAAGGTTGGAGAAAGTTGAAATCAAAGACAGCCCTGCCTTAAGTGAGGGAACACTTTGAGGGGACATCAGCCTTGCAGGGCTGAACATTGGAGGGTCCCACCTGCTGGAGTTTAACAGGGCAACGGAGGCTGAGGAGGGAAGAAAGGTGTCGTTGCTCCCAGGGCCCAGGGACAACACCCTTTGCTACGACTGTAAGTGCTTGATGTCATGACTCATCGTAATGTGAAATGGATTCTTTGCTGTGACTCGGGGAGACTGTACATTAGCCGTGCCACACGATGCCATTTGTCTCCCGGGCCTTCCCGGAGATCACATATAGCAGCACATTTGGCGGTCTTGCAATTAATTTCACCTGTCTTTCAAAGAAGCATTTGAAAGACACGGTCACTATGTATTTTCCTGTGATGACTGCAAACAAAAGTGGCTCTTTGAAATAGCTTCATTGCATTTAGCTGCTTCGATTCAATTCAGTACACATTTCGGGAGGTCCTTCTGAGTGTGGGACATCGTAATGGAGACTCTCGGAGAGCCAAGAGGAATCGAGTCCTAAGTCTTGTCTTCCAGGTGCTAACATTGCTGTAGGGACTCAGACAAGCTTGCATTGACAACAGCACACTGGAGTTTCTATTGTTCGGTAACTATCTGCTGTTAGATCACAAAAGGTTCCATTGCCTTGGCCTCAGACACATATTGTACCATCCATCTTATTTAATCGGGATTTGGCTGCAGACACAAAGGTAAAATGGAGTATAGAATTGCAGCACTAACCACCCTAAGTCCTCCAAATCCTGCTGCTGCGGCGGCGTGACAAATCCTATCAGAAGTGTTTCTGAAAACAGGGTTTGAAATATCGGGAGCTACGAGGCATGGAGAGCTGCAAATACTTTCATTTTGTAATGTATGGAATTCTGATTTTTTTTAGGTCTCAGGGTTCCATGTTTAGAACTCATGTTTCAGCCTCTTAAAGGGTCTTTGGGATCAGCAGACACTCGTGGAATATTAACCATGTGCCCTAGGGAGTAGGCACCAAGATAATGAAGAGATATTGCTGGACTTTAAGGAGCTTTCAGCCTTATCAAAAGCTCAAAAACAGATCATTTCAATCACTAATGCTGGGTGCACAGGTGGAGAATCACCCAGGGCGCAATCTGAGCCGGAAAGGGGGGGTACACAACCGACACAGGGTTCAGAAAGGCTCCTTGGAGAAGCAGCTGCCCTTCCAGGTTTTGAAGATCAGTGTTATATGGTGAAGAAAAGTGTGAACAGGAGTCTAGGTAGAGGGTAAAGAGAAGGCATGGAGGGCAGATATGCATAGTGTTGTCGCGGATTCTTAGTTTAGCTATTTTTTTTTTTTTAGAATTAAGTGCAAGTCAGGAAATGGTGGATGCTGCCAGAGGGGTAGACAGGTCTGGCCTAAGGAGGCTCTGGACATGCTGTTTGGAGGTTTGGGCCCCATCCTAAAGGGGCAGCACTGCAAGGCAGGGAACACTGGTTACATGGAGCAGGACAGGGCGTGGGAAATGGGGAACCCGGCTCAGGAGGCTACAACCCAGAGACCACGGAGGAACTGAGCTAGGGTTGCGAAAGCAAAACTAAAGAGAATGGCACATTTTGAGAGTCAGGAACTGTTTGGATGGAATACTGAGGAAGAAGAGGAGTCTAAACTGACTCTGAAGTCAGGCTTGGGTGACAGGTTGGACAGAGGTGACATTTTACAGGCACTGAAAATGAAAGAGAAAAGAAGGTTGGGACAGGGGAAGAAAAGTCCAGCCTGGGACATGCGTTGAATTTGAGGTGCCTATGTGACAACTGGGGGGAATGCCATATGGGATACTGGATGTCCACGTCTGAAGTTCAGAGACGAGGCCAGGGCTGGAAATGCAAGCAGAGAACCTGTCTTCCAGTTCTCTCCTCTTGGATCCAAGCTTGGGAAACAGGAAGGAATGAAGTAAATAATACAGATTTAAAGGTGATTGTTTGGTAGCCATAGAGGTGAGCCATTTGCTATAGAAAAGAAGAGTAAAGGACATCTTTTAAGATTTCCTCTGCCTTCGATTTTGCATTACAGAAAGAATCCTTTACCAAGACAGGGGGTGGCTGTTAATTTCAGCCTGAAAGAATTCCCCCCCCCACTACCTATTTTTAGTCCCCTTCAGTTTATTTTTAGACACCACTGGAATTAACTTTGGAGAATCTGCTGTTGGAGTTTATTCAGGGCAGGCTGACCTGGATAGTGAGGTTGATGTAAAATGCCTGCAGATATTTATCCAGGAGAAACACAAACCACAAACATGCGCGAGCACACACACACACACACACACACACATTTTCATACATAATAAAGACTTCCTCCAAATATATATTTAAAGGGCATCGCATAGAAGAAACAATAGACTTATAAAATGTATCTCCAGCAGACCATTGTGCGGAAGCTACATGCAGGTAGCGTTCACATATTCCTGATCGTTACTGAGGACCCACGTTCAGCAGGCCTGGGTCTAGGTACAAGTACAGGGAGCTAATGAAGGAAAAGACAGTTCCCATGTTCTCCTCCAGTTCACAAGCTACTGACGGGGAGACAGGTAACCAGCAGGATAAGTGACCGTACATACTGATGAGTGCAGTGCGGGAGGAGTGAAGTGCACAAAGATAGAGTGTGACCACGGGGAAGAATGCAAGGGTGGTGGAAGAACTCATCAGATTGGATCCTGGGAAAGATGTCCCCGAGGAGGGGACAGTTTGAGATCAGAATGAAGAGAAGCCAGACTTAGAGAGAGCTTTCTGAGCAGAGTAAAAAGCAAGTGAAGGAGGCAGAAGCCAGCCTTGAGCCTGGACTACCGAGGACAGGGGAGCAGGCCAGAGTGCCTGAAGGGGGTGCAAGGGGAACGGACTTTATTCCAAGTGAGATGGAAAACTACTGGATATGTTTCAGACAAGATTTTTTTGAAGCAGTAAAATGATCTAAATTATACTTTACAAGGTCACTCCGGCCATTGGGCGTGGAATGGAGTGCGGAGGGGTTAATGCTGTGGTCGAATTCGGGTGGACAAAGGGCAGGCGCCGGCTTGGCCCGGGTGGCTAATGAACTGGATGGTGGGGGAAGGGTGGGGAGGGGTGTCAAAGAGGAAAAGAGAGAATTAAAATGACTTTTAGGTTTTTGGCTTAACTGTTCAATTGGATGGGGCTGCCATTCATTAAGTGGAGAAATCTTGAGAGGAGCAGGTAGTGGACCACAGATAGGATAAAGACCTGTGTTTTGGATATATTATGCTGAAAGCCTGTTTTGACTCCCAAGTGGATATGTCATGAGACACATTAGTCTGGAGGCCTCCCCTGGACACAAGGAAGAGGTCGTGGCAGGAACAACAAATACTGGGGGTTGCCAACACCTAGATGGAATGTGAGCCATGGGGCTAGAGAAAGAAGGAAATAACAGATCTCAAAGCTGAATCTTGGAAGCCACCATTTGGAGATCAGTGAGAAAGTAGAGTCAGTAAAAGGACAGCTAATGAGATAAGGTAAAAGCCAGGAGAAGGTCGAATAGTGAAAATCAAGAGAGTCAAGTCTTTAAAGGGGAAGTCAGCCGTTTTTAAAAATGCCATAAAAATGGAATTTTTCCTACCATGAAAAGAACCTCACAGTCCCCTGGCGAGACCTTACTGCTTTTGCATCTCTCCTATTCTAGGTGATGAAAACAACTTTACCCCCCGCCCTTCCGGCGGCAAAGACCACCCATGCCGGCATTGATGCCGGGGAAGGGGCAGACAGACATTTGATGTTCAAGGTCTGGCTTCTGGGCACTCTTGTTAAGCTATGGCTGTGCTCCTGGTCATTGCTTTGTTCCGGTGGTCAGGCATGGTGCTCTTGCTTACTGTGGCTCTCTCTCCTCCGTTAGATTCTGATGTTAGATGCTTGCTGTTAGACTTCGCAACCAGCACCACCCTGTTCCTCTACTGAGGGCCTGCCTCGTCTCCTGAGTCCTTTCACCTGTCATTACAAACCTCGGTTATTTCCCAATTATCCGCTGACTCTCAGACTTACATCACGGGTCTTGTATAACCAGAGCCTTCACTTTTGCCCAGAATCACAGAACTTTCTAGATTCAGCACTTAGTCGCATCTGGTCTGAAACAATTCCCACCACTAGGATCTGGTTATAATAATCATGAGTGGCCAAGCTTAGGTGGAATGAACCACCTCACAAGGGCCTTACTCTGTGGAGGATACTTGTCCCCACTTAAGAGTGTGGTACAGACAGCCTTTGAGGACCCAGCCAACGACTGAGATTCTGTAGTTGTTTTCACATACAGTGTAAAGACTCTAACTGGGTTCCTTTTCAAGGAGTCTTTTTTTTTTTTTTTTTTTTGTATTTTTCTGAAGCTAGAAACGGGGAGAGACAGTCAGACAGACTCCCACATGCGCCCGACCGGGATCCACCCAGCACGCCCACCAGGGGCGATGCTCTGCCCACCAGGGGGCGATGCTCTGCCCCTCCGGGGCGTCGCTCTGCCGTGACCAGAGCCACTTTAGCGCCTGGGGCAGAGGCCAAGGAGCCATCCCCAGCGCCTGGGCCATCTTTGCTCCAATGGAGCCTCGGATGTGGGAGGGGAAGAGAGAGACAGAGAGGAAGGAGAGGGGGAGGGGTGGAGAAGCAGATGGGCGCTTCTCCTGTGTGCCCTGGCTGGGAATCAAACCCAGGACTTCTGCACGCCAGGCCGATGCTCTACCACTGAGCCAACCGGCCAGGGTCTCAAGGAGTCATTTTGCAAGCAAGCATTTAATGAAATAAATTCTTTTCCCTCCAGCATATCACTATTCTTATTCTGACACTGTTTTGATATTTCTTTCACATGTCTTGGTTTGGGTTGAGGAAGCCATTTGCTGACAAGTTATTTTGCTTGAGGATCACGTATTATTACTCAGACATAATTCCAAATGGCAAGATTATACACTAGAGAGTTCTGATCCTTGTGGTCAAAGTTGACCTTCCAATATTTTCTTGCACATAGTAGGCACTTCATGAATATGAAATGAATTGAACGGAAGCCATTTGAAAAGTAGTTCCCTCCCTTTAAAGCAAATGGCTCATCCTTGTATTCGTCACCAGGATCCGGCATAGAACGGGGGAAGGAGTTTTGCGACACACACACACTCTCTTTCTACCCTCGTTTATCCTACTGTGAATGTTAAGATGTGAGGTTGCTGCTTTCCTATTTGTGCCAAGAATGTTAACAAGAAATTACAAATTATAGACTTGGGAAATCTCAAAATATTTCTACACTTACCTGACAAACGGCGTTAGCTTAGTAGGTATGAATGTGAGGCGGGGGCATGTCACATTGCCTTGTACCCTGTCCCCATCCCAGGGCCACGCTCATTGCCACATAGGCTTGCTATGTCCAGGGGAGGAGGAGAAGTGTATCTGACACCTAACACAAAAGCCATAAGCTAGCAGTCTCCACGTGTATGTTGTTGGACCGGGAGAGGGTTTCTGAAATGTGTCAAAGCCACGCAGCCTGCAGCCTTCATTCTCCTCTAGTGTATTGCTTCTGACCTGCGTCATTTATTTTCGCTACTTGCTAGGTTTTTGGATGCTTTTCAATGTGCAAACCTGGTCTAAAACATGATGGAACAGGAAATATGGCAGTGCTTATAAACTGTCATACACAGGTTTTATTTGGACTGCAACAGCGTAAACATCACAATGTTTTAAGACGGAAACAAATATAAACTATAAGCGGCTGGCTGAACAGGCTAGAATGAGAAAGGGACAGGCAGGGAGCAGCTCGGACTCCTTCTCACCCTGACCCTCCCCCCTCCCACTGTGACAGAGTTCTCCCCCACCGAAGGAGGGTTCTTGGGCATAACCTTATTTTTCTCCATCAGTCTCAGGCATTAATGGAAAGCCTGGCTTATATGGTATAAGAAAGTCCAATCTACTTTGATATGAAAGCTCCAATCAGTTGACCGACTTAAGCGACCCTCACAGCAGGCCCCACGCATCAGCTGGAGTCCCCACTCCGCCGCCTGCCGGTCTAGAGCCTGGAATAAAGGCCCACTCTGTGCCCACTCCCACTTTTATTTCTTTTCTCTACTTCTCTTTGACATCCTGACTGCTGTTTCTGCCCCACTTCGGCTGCAGTGCTAAGAGGGAAGGCCACCGTCACCCTTCGCTGGTGTGTCTCTCACGGCCTCGAGACGCTCTGTGTGTCGGACACCCAGTTGAAGTCTTTCCCGTATGGACCAAATTTGTGCATCCTTCACAATCTCCCCATTGTAGGCTTCCCACAGCAGTTGTCCAATGTGGGAAATACCCTGTCCAGTGGGACTTTTGTGATTCTCTGTCATCCCCTGGATTTGGGACCATTAACACAAACTTTCTTTCCTGTGGTGCATTCCCCAGACTGTTCTATTGAGAAAGGTTCTTTTAAGAAGCCCCAACACTACCTCCTTTTTTGTGAGGTTCCATTTGGCCAGCCCCCAGGGAGAACCAGACAAACATTTTGAACCTGGTTGCCTGGGATGTGTAGGCCATGTCCTCTTTGCTCTGCTGGTACCAACCCCTGCAAGTGGACTTTCTTCGACAGACTTTTCTAGGGGTGGTCAGATAGGTCCCTGAGTGCCCCAAGCTCCAGGGAGTACAAGGCAAACTTCCCAAGTGCTTCCAGGAAGCCTTTTCCTCACTAGCTTGAATGGGGGGAAAAGCATCTCTCTGCTCCCCCCCAGTCTGGGCGAACAGCAAACCGACCCTCCCAAGAGTCCTCACTCACACACAACTTCTCCTTCCTTGCCCGGAGTTGGTTGATGGGCTAATGTGCAAAACAGGTCTGTCCACATCCTTCCAAGCCCTGCACAGATGATGGCGTGTCTCACTTCCGAGTTCAGAAGTAGTACTCCCTATCTATCATTCTCAGCTTTGGGGCCCGGGCAGCAAAACAGGAGAAGTACTCTTCACATCCTGAGCTCCCTAAAATGAAAACTCTTCTCAAAAGCCAATCACTCCCTTTGCTTCTGCTTTAGCTCCTGTTCCCTAGTGACGTCTAAAGGCAGCCTCCCCTCTCTTTTCTGCAGTTTCTCCCTCTCCCCTGAAGCGGCTCCACCATGACTTAGAAGAGTCTGTCATCTCCCATATTAAAAAAACATTGGTAAGCTCTCCCTCGACCCCACATCTCTAGTTATTGTGACATTTTTCTGTTCCTCTTCACAATTGAACTTCCTACCAGGTTTTTCTGCACAAGCTGTCTCCACTGTGAATGTCTCTAATTTACTCTTCATCCGACAGCAGCTCACTTCTGTCCCCATTACTCACCTGAAACCACTCCAGGGCGCCAATGCTACCCACCCTGCTCTCTCCTCATCCTTCTTTGTGTCTCACCCCCCACTCGACCTGGCTGACCAGCTTCTTCCCAGGAACACTGTCCTCTCTGTCCCCAGGATACCACACCATCCTGGGGCTCCTCTCATTCATCTCAGTCAGATTTCCTCCTCAGTGATTCTCCTCTTTGGATTGATGGAGACTGCTAGACTTCCCCAGTACCTTCTCTGGGATGTGTTCTCTTCACTGGTCTTTCCTGGGTGACACTATCCCTCCCCATGGCTCTAAAGACCCCTTATATTCCCATGGATACAAAACTGCTCCCTCCAGACCAGAGCTTTCCTCCACTCAGCCCTTGCGTATTCAACTGTCTACTTAAACAATGTGTCAGATTCATCTTATACTTAATATGTCCAAAGCAGAAGTATGTCTTCCTCTTAAAGATGTTTCTTTCTGTCTTTTCCATCCTCTCAGAACACAACAATGCCCTTTCATCCTGTTGTGAAAGCCAGAAGTCTGGGTAATAGTCTTATTTCTCCTCTCTCCCCAATTATGCAATACAGTCACATGTGTACTGAAGCTCTGTCATGTACCTAGCCTTGAGTACCCACATACCATCCTCCCCCAGTCCTCTCAATGCTATCTCCAACAGATATTTCTAACATGGCTCCATCTTTCCCTGTTTCCTGCTACCACCTTAGTTCAAGCCTCTGTCATTTCTAGCTCAACCATCATGACTGCCTTCTAACTGAAGGCACTCGGGTAAGTTCCGGCTGCCCAGCCCCTGCCTTTCCTTTCATTGTCAAGCATAGCTCCCGCCCCTTACTCTCAACTCTTCAACCACATAGGTCTCTCAGTCCTTCCTGCCTCAGGACCTTTGCATGTGCCATCCTCATTACCATGTCCTGCTCATCCTCATCTTCCAGGCCTCAACATAGGTCATCTCTCTAGAGATGCTGCCTCTAACCAGCTCCTACAATGCTCCCCTGCCATTCTCTATCTTGGTAGGTTAGTGGTGTTCCTATGTATAACTCTCATCACAATCAATAATTAATGTTTATAACTCCCCTGGATGGTAATTTCCACAAGGGCAGAAAATATGTCTGCTTTGCTCACAGCTACATCCTCACTCACTACATGGTCTGACTGGCAGAAGGCACACAAGAAAAATCAGCTACATCGATGAATGGGTGAACATGACATGAGCCTGTCCCACAGACAGATGTCTCACTCTCTAATTGCCTTTCTAATTGCAATGGGTTTGGGCATTATAACATGGGAGAAGCAGAGAAGTATGTCATATTACTGGGACCTTTCATTCATTCCATAAATGTTTAAAGAATATTCATTTACTATGGGCTCAACACTTGTTCTCATGGGGATATAGCAGTTGAAGTCCAGTCTGATTATGTACAACTCTTAGGTTCATTGTGGTACACAAATATAGCCACAGAAAAAGTCCAAATGGGTGGTGAGTAACTGCTCCCACAACCTCATTACCAAGTTATAATGAGAGCAAGTCTCAGATCAGATTTTGCCACACAGACAGACATTATGTCATTAACAAGCAGGCACAAAGCAATTTATGTGCCTGTTCTGTAAGCCTGATGAAGTCCCAAGTCACTGGCCTTCTGGTGCTCTGACCACTGCACTGCATGAGGGGCCCACTCAGCAGAATATCATGTCCCAAGGTAGAGTCAGACATCCAGAAATCCTTTGCCCTAAGGGCTGGAAACAGACCTACTTCGGGATCCAACACAAGGATCAGGAACTGTCCCTAAAGGTAGATCCTATCACCCTTGCTGGAGTCCTACATCCTGTCTTTATAGGGGTAGAGAATGTCCCTACATTACTTTAGCCAATTCCCGTATCTTGATTACTTCTAATTTGATCTATGAAAGCCTGTTTCTAACACCCATTATGCTGATTAACAAGCCACTAATTTCACAAATGAAAACTCAGTTTTGACTCTAGCATGCTAATTAGGAAAATGTCTGGTGTTGATGGGCTTAAGATAGCCGAAGTGCCGGGGTGGCCGCCTCTGGAGAGGGGCCTCGCAATGAAGCCAGCTGCAGAGCCAACTCCTGATCACAGCAGCGTTCTGTAGCTCGAAGCAACAATTACACGCTTTTGGAGCTCACTATCTCTGTCACAACGTTGTAAAGTCGATGTCAGACAGTATTGCAAATTGCCTCATTGGACATCCACACGGAGGTGTCTTATAAGTAGTGGGATAAACAAGCATGATGCTCAGGGAACTGCAAGAGTCCATTTCTGAGTATCTCGGCATATGAATGGTATTTAAAGCCACGAGACTAGATAAGTTCGTGTAGGAAGTGAATAAATATGAGAAGGAAAGAGGTCCAAGGACTGAGGCTGGGACGGTCTAGCTTTTAGGGCTTGCTTAACGGAGGAGGACATGGCCGCGGAGATTAAGGAGTGGCCACTGATGTAGGCAGATGGTCAAAAAAGTGTACTGACCTGAAAGTTAAAAAAAAAAAAAAAAAAGAAGCGTTTTAAAAAGGAGGAATGACCAGATGTGTCAAATGTTCCAAAAAGCTAAGTACTAAGGACTGAAAACTGACCACTGGTCATTGATGTCTTGATAAGGGTAACAGTGATGAAGATGGAAATTTAATTGGAGTGAGTCAAAGCGCACATGGGAGGCAAGGAAGCAGAAACGGAGGTCAGACAACTCATCAATATCTGTGTCTCCTTAGTGCCCGGCCCAGGTCCCAGCACGCCCTGGGTTGATAGATGGAAGAAGCATGAACAGTGCATGAATGTAAGTCTTGGTAATCCCCCGAACCCAATCCACTGAATCACAAGTTGTTAAGAAGGCAACAAATAGGAAACAAAGAGAGGAAAGAGCCTTTCAAAGAGAACAGACTAATAAATAACTAACAGGCTAAACAGGTGTGTTTTGGATTAAATATTGCCTTTTAACTCAGTGTCCTATTGTGTCCCTACTTGAAACAGGGACAAGAAATTGGAGTAAGATGGAGGCAGTTGAATCTACTTGAGATCTTACGTAGAGTACATTTTCCTTGTAGGTTCAAATCTTGTCTCCAGCATTTACCAGCCATTGACCTTGAGCAACTTCTCTGAGCCTCACTTCCTTCTCTATGATACTGGAATGACAATGTCTCACAGGGTTGCTTCAGGTTTAAACAAGGTTAAAATAAAAAAGAACCTATCATAGTAGAATCACCCAGGGCGGAAATAAATACCGAAGATCATCCAGTGTGGGAGGTTGGCAGGTTATTATATATTAGTTTATTTTAATTGAGAAAGGTTTCCTCTCGACTCTCATTACCCTATAGCTCAGAGCCTTGACTTCTGTCTCCACTTGCCTCTGAGCTTATCCCAGTCTCAACTGTGGAGATGAAGGCAGCTCATTCCTTATGTTGTGACAGGACCATTGTTTCTTGCTACTTAAACTGGAACTGAGGGAGTAGGAAGCTCACATAGGAAGAAAGATTGGAAATGGCTATTTGCTGGGCCCCTCTTCAGATAAGGGCAGCTGTTCCCCAGCCTGGCATTCAGTGTTATTATGCCATTTTACCACAAAGGACTCCTAAGCTTAGGGAGCATTAGAACCTGCCCGAAGTCACGGCTGAGCAGGGGCAGAGCTTCTAATCCAAGTCCACTTGGATTAAGAGCTCAAGAGGGAGGCCAGAGAGAACCTGAGGTCCCAGCAGACCACAGTGTCACCATAGGAAGTTGAGATAACACAGCCAGTTTATTGGCGTTATTTCTAGGTCCTGAGAGAGAATGATCCATTAGTAATTTAATTCATTTCCTGCAGTCAGTGCAACATAATTCTCTGACAACGTGCTTTCAGGCCAGTCCACAGGGGGACCAGAAAAAATGAAGTAGGACTCTCAGAAATTATGCTCTTTACATGGAAATAGATCAGGCAGTGGGAAGGAGGTGGGGAGGGCAAACCAAAACAGCCTAGGCCCTAGGGGAATGAGAGACAAACCCTGCCGAGAGTGAACAATGCCAGGGAGGCCCAGGCAGCCTCCACTGGTGAAGAAGGGGCTCTGGGAGCTCAGGAAGGGAAGAGGGGACATTTTATGTTCTTCCTGGGATCCTGTTAGACCATCCATTCATCCTCTCAGGCAAATCCTTCCTAAAAAGACAAGGTATTTTACATTTTACTTCCTTGGTAGTCTCCCCGCCCAGCCAGAACATCCATTTTCTGAAGGAAGGAAATAAATAAGTAGGTGGACAGACAACACTCCCCCTCCCCACCCACCCAGATTTGAAATGAATGCATGTTTATTATACAACATTTAGAAAGTCCAGAAAAGCGTAACGGACAAAATCACCCATCCCACTTCATAGATATAACCGTTACTAGCATTTTATACGTTGATTTCACGCTTTAAATATGCACATGTGGATATAGTGAGATAAATATATGTTGCAAAATAACAAACATTTAGGAATCTCCAAATTCCTGACCACCTCACCTGCTCAAAGATTTCTGCGCTTTCGTTTCTGCCCGATATCTTTTACATCATAAAACCTCCGGTACAACATCAGTGAGAGCAGCACATCCCTCCCTCTCCCCCTCAGGTCCCGTCTCCACCTCCTGAGAGAATGGTCTTCGCTGGCTGGTGTCCCGTCATCTCTAACTCATCATCACTGACAAATCACCATATACAGAATACATGACTTTATATCCTCGTCATTATCGAACTGATTAATAATCATGTGAGCATATAAATTAATAGTGGCTTGTTTTCAAATGATTCTTCATTTTCCATGTACCACCACAAATTCAGCCCCAGGGAGCATTCGCTGTAGGTCTTCCCTTCGCCGTCCATTCAGTTTTTCCACAAAAGACTACGAATTCCTCCTGCAGACTTGCTGGATGGAGACACACGAGGGAAGGTGGTGTGGGCCCTTTACTTCTCTGGAAATGCAGCTTTTTACTCACTTCCCTCATATTCACAATTACCGCCGCTCTCCACTGTTCTTGGCACCGGGAGAGAACCCTGGGGTTCTGACTGTGCTTCCCTGGATCGCTCATGTTTCCCAGCTAGTCCTGCAGTGGCAGACTACGGCCATGGACTTAATTCTCTATTCGCCTTTCACCCAGGCCTTTGCCATGTGACTTTGGCCATTTCTCTCACTTCAGAGTCAGAACCTGTTCCCCCAGGAATTTGGGCGTGGCTAGGTGACTTGCCTTGAACAACAGCATAGGGGTAATAACAGCATGCCGGTTCTGAACCCAATCCTGAAGAGGGCTGGAATTTTCCCATGGGCTCCAGTGCCTCTGCCCTCACTATGAGACAGACGTGGTGTGAGCACGCTGGCCTCCGGAAGGGGATGGAAACTTGGGGAGCAGGGCTGTCTCAGGGGAGTCCGGGAACGCTCAGCCTTGAGAAAAGCCCCAGCTGATGCACAAACACACGCTGGATCCAGCTAGTCTTCCGATGTGTGAACCACCGGTTGCCTCTGAGGCATTCTAATTGTTACCTGTGTTTATTGTGACGAGATCTAAACAATACACCTTGTTCCTCCGATACCTAGGTTTTCCAGGGACCTGGGGGTGGGTGGAAATAGCATCTGTTTTCTCTTTGTCACCTTCTTTACAAACATTGACCATTTCTCCTAACTCACCTGATTTTCATGCTCCAAAATTTGTTACCATCCTCTTTCAGTTTTGCACCTCCCAGTCTCTTTTGCCTTCTCAACATCTACCTTCTTTAATCCTTTATTGTCATTTTAGGTTATTCCAGGGATGGGGAAATGAGAGATAAATAAAAGTGTTTAATCAGAAATCCCTCTTTCCTAAAACTCTCTGCTCTTAATATGACAGAGGCAAAGCTATTGTTCACCAAACAACTTTTCCTTCCCTTCTGGGTTTGGCCCCGCTAGCTGCTTGCATCTAGGTTCTGGGCTAGATGATTCTAGATGACTAGTTTTGGCCAAAAAATATGAACAGAAATGATTTACGCCATTTTCATAATTCTATCTTTCCCCTGCTATCTTATATGAGGTGTATTGGTAGTAATTATTAATTTAGTCTTTAGATTACAGAATATCAAAAGGAATTTGGGCTGGACTGAGAAAGGAATGAGCATCCTCCATGCACGAATACATGGGATTTTGTATCTACCTTTTTGGGGGGAGGGGAGAAAGAGTAACTTGTTATTCATACAATTCATAAATGCTTGCTATTCGGTGGGTACATGATGCTGATACTGTTATTGTTTAAAAGTTAATTATGGATAGCAGGAGGTCTTTGCACACTGAGTATCTAAAGGGATAGACTGTACTAGATATTGTTTATTAAGCTTTGTACCCTTCCTGAGATTCTCATCTCATCTCTCTCCTTAAGAGTGCACACCTAAAATAACATTTTTCAGACTTACTTCCATGCCAGTTTCCAGTTTGATTCTGCTAATCAGAGGTACAACTATGACTATGCTGACTTCTTCAGGAGGTGGTGAAGTCCAGACTACACCTTGTGCTAAGGAGTGGGACGATACCACTTAGAGAAACTGCTTATTAGTCCAGCTAACCAGTTGGAGTATTAGCAATCCACATTACTTTTATCTTATTCCATGTGATACTGAACTTCTGGACCCAGACTCCTTACCATGTGCTTTCCATACGGGCCCTATGCCACTTTGTTCATCTTAAGTGCATTCAACAATCACAACACCATAGTGTTGAAATAGTGATGGGGTGACTCCAAGGTCCCTGCCTAGATATTATAATTGTCCCCAAGGACGGGAAAGACAGGAAGGGTACTTCCAGAAGAAGAAGTCCCTCACTTATTTGAAAGGAAACATCTAAAATCATGAGAGACAAAATAGGGGTACATAATAATTGACCTTAAATACGCCTGGGAGAATTTTTACATAGGTCGTTATGAATTTTGTGGTGTGTTTCTCATGGGTGATGGTCTCCTCAGCTAATCTGCCATGATGCTGGACTTGCTATTTGGTACTAGTTGTGCTGGGGGGGGGGAGTGGTAGACAGTTGAGTGTGTACTGGTAACAGCAACCTCTCTGCCTACTTGTGGTGCCTTCTGGCAAACTCCACTGAATTACATGACTTAGTGTCCGAATAATAAACTAACCATAATGAAGCCTTGAACTGCAGATTGAGCAAACTGTGCAAGATGTTTCTTCTCCCTCGGGAATCATTGGAGGAGGCTGGAGAGTATGCTGCAAACTTTAGTTGGTGTTTCTCAACCCCTGGATGACAGCTGCAGATGTTGTTGACTCAGCTATACTCTTCAGACTGAAAAATATGCCCCTTCTTGCTGCTTATATAAATGGACTTCCTTGTATGACTTAGATAAAAAGGATCCTACTCCTGGGGTTAGTCAGTTAACAATTACTAACCATCTTTCAATGTCTCTTAAAGTGATGTCAGTGACTAGGCTCATAGCTCTCAGAACTGAAATGGTATAGATTTCTGACAGTGGGATATAGTACATAGACACCACCTTTTGGAAGCAGAATGTAGATAGAGAATCAAGACTCATTTCCTTCAAGACTGTAGCAAAGATCCTTAGGAACTGGCTGTGGTCCAGGGCTCCAGTCAAACAATGCCAGTCAACCAGAATGTGTAGACCCAAGGAACCTGATCAGACCATAGAAGGTTCTGATGTTTTTCCAACCGAAAATGCTGATGTAGGAAATCTTGCCAGTAAAACACCATGTTATACCATTGCAACTCCAAGGTTTAGATCTTGGTTCCTTGTTCACATCAGAAGTAAGGCTGATGCTTTATCAACCATAAACTTGGAGCTGGCAGAACTGGATGAGAGCAAAATCCTTACACTCCCATGTTACTGAACAGAGGCCACTGACTGCCAGGTACGGGGTTGATGCTTTCTTAGAGAGTTCAAGAGCCCCACAGCATAAGGGCTAAAGTCCAATATTTGGCCCCACTAAATTCTGGGGCCTTGACCTAGAATGTAACAGGCAGTAGAGAACCTGGATACCTCTTGCAATGCCTATGTCTAAGAGCTTTTCTTCCCAAGGAATGATGCTCCAATAGCCTGCTAGAATGGCTGGCTTGCTATCTGCCCTGTTTTGCATGGGCACTCCATACTCAATTCTGGTCTTTTTCTCTCTCCACACTCTCTGTCTTGATGACATCATTAATATCATGGTATCGAATGTCATCTATGCCCTTATGGTTTTGAACTCTATGCTCAACTTGTACCTTCAACTTCTTCTCTGACCTCAGGGATTACATCCCGACTACTCACTTCATATCTCCATTGGAATGCCTCGTAGACATCTCAGATTTATGCCCCAAACTGGAATACTTTATCTCTTTTCCTCCACAGCTACTCTGCTTTCCTGCGCCATTCTTCTACCTGTCACGTGGGTGTCATCAGCTCTCGCCTGGAGTACAGATTTCATCTCTGCCCTCCTCTGCCCCATTCTTTTCGTGGCAGACAAGGTGATCTTTCAAAATGTGAGCCAGCTCATCCTATTCTGCTGCTTACTTGTTTAAGACTGATCAGACAGCAAATTCGTGTGGCATAAAAGGCTCCTGACTATTCTCATGATGGCCACAGCTCATCCTTTGAGGCTCAGCTTGAAAACCACCTTTTCTGACCACTTTCTCACTATTCTATCTAAAGTAAGTCCTCGTCTGTATTCTTTAACGAAGCACCTTTCCACCTGTAACACTTTCTTTTACTGTAAAGAAGAGTTTGCTCCATTCATTTCGTAAGGGCATGTCCCATATCTGTTTTATTCCCAGGTTTGGGACAGTAGCCGGCATATATACAGTAAGTGCTCAGTGAGTACTTCTAGAATAAAATCATTAACATATATCTAGTATGTGTTTACTGAGCATATTCTTACAACATGGCTTGCCTTTTTGACATTTGCTATTGTTCTTTCCTCAGCTGATGGCCACTTTTTTAAAACAAAGAAATAATTGTAGTTTTAATCACTCTAGGGGAGTTGAAGGGAAACACTACACATCCGAAGAGGCAGATGCTGAGGAGCTGATCAAGCAGCTGTCCAGCTCTGTGATTCACTCTTCCCCTTCCTTCTTTGGCACAATTAAAACCCGCTACATAGCATAGGTCTTTGGGCTTGCTTGAAAACAGTTAAAACTACAAATATAAAATCTAACTCCAACACGTTCCCAAGTAGTTCTGTACTAAGATTTATATTTTAATAATAACTTTCTATGTAATTACTAAAAATTTATTAGTCAATTAAAGGATGTCTTTAATTTCTTCAGAAAGGGTAGTGGGTCGTATGCTTATTAAGCCTAATAAAACTGTTTTTGAATAACTGTTCGGTTAGATATAAAATATAGGTGAATACTCTTTCTTCTCACAGCTACCCAAATTCCAGGTGTTGCCCAACTGTCTTCTTGCACTTACTGTTGAAGAAAAGAAGCTGCCACCAGCCTAACTTTAATACTCTGTAGATGAGCTCTCTGTCTTCTTCCTTTGTCAGGGGTACCAACAGGATTTTTCCCTCTTTATAATTCAAAAATTGTGCCTGACTATATCTGGGCATAGTAATCATTTTATTAATTTTTGTCTATACAAGTGAACAATTTTGGTCATCCCAATGCAAGATCTTTTCTCCATTCAAGAAACATCTTAAATAATTTCTTTCCTCATTTTATCTGGTTCCAGTGGCTTGGGTTTCCTTTTCAGAAGCACTTCTAATTATCTGGTAACGTCGCTGTCTTCTGTCATCTATATTCATAATCTCCTTTCTCATCTCCCCCAATTTTTCTGCATAGCTGAAGAGTTCTCGAGTTCTTCTTGCCAGTCGGAACTCACGTGTTTTCCCTCGGCATCAAATCTGTCCCTAAGTTCCTCCGACGTGAAGCCATGCTTCTGCAGGAGCCTCGGATTTAGTTACTGGACTTGTGTACCCTCGTCCTCCCCCCCCCCCAGTTTTTATGCTCTTTCTTTTCATAATCACAGTAACTAGTATTAAAGATCTTCTAATGACTGTGAATGGCAGCAACACTGATGCTACTGCCATCCAACTCAATTATCACACTTGGTTAGCGACCGAGGTTTGTCCTGCAAACATGCTTGAGCTGTGAGCACCTCATTCACACAAGTGCTGTGCGAGGCTCCTAATGAAAGGGACGAGCAAGGCTGAGCATATGAGAGGCAAAGGTGGGCTCTCCTCTGAGGGGCTTCGCTAGGAAGTCCCGTGGCCTGGGAGGACCCAGCCCTGACGGTGAGCAGAAGGTACCTCTGGATAGACACACCCTCCTGCCAAAGAGCAGAGTGTGGGGAACAGAACGAGGGCTGGGCTCCAGTACCCACTTGCCCCTTGGCTGGGCATCTGTGCTGGGCACAAAATGTGCAGATGGACGTGGCAGGTCTGGTTCCAGTTTCTCCCAAGGCCAGCATTAGCATTTCATGATTTGTTTGCAGGAGCGAATAAATCTTGTGTATATTTAAAAGAATTATACTGCAGCTAAATAAATGTGGTTTTTCTGGACACAGGATATAGTTATTCCTTTAACCACTAACAAAGAAGGTGCAGAAAGTGCTGGAGTTAGCAATTGGCTGAGGCAGAACAGGAAGTCTGAGAACCGCTGTTGTTGACAGAGCTTCTGGTAGCCTTGCTAATGGGCACGGAACATGTCCAGGAGTCACCTCGGGCTTGAGGCTACACATATCAGCAAGGAACCAGCTGTCAGGACAGTGAGTCACTGAGACACCATCCCAGAGCATCTTAGGGTTGGGAATAAGGACCGTTTCCTTGGTTATGAGTACCAACTTAGTAAGACAGAGTATATATAATATAGAGAGTGGGCAAAAGTAGGATTATAGTTGTTTGTATGGAAAATAATACAGTAACTAATAAATATTAATACAAGAATAAACTCTGTTTTGCATACTCACAACTGTACACCTGCTTTTGCCTCAACCCTGCTTTTATACCATCTCAAACATTTAGAAGAGAAATGACTTAAAAACAGGTTTTCCCGTCCACAGTGGAGACCTTTCCCGGGGACTCTGTCTAGTCTCTGAGCCCCTGCCTTTCCCCAGAATGAGGATCAGGGTGAAACCAAATATTTGCTTAGGTCTTTCTCTGCCCATTCCCTCACTCCCTTTCTCTGGAGATTACCCCCTCTGTAAACCAAGTGCACTCAGACTCCTGACTTTAGCTCTGTTTTTAGGAACCCTAACCCAGGACGAGAATAAGAGCTGCCCCAAAGGGCTGTGATCGCACATAACTGCATCTAGTTCAGAGGGAAGGGATCTGCAGTTATTTTCCCACCATCTCTGACTCTGGCTCCCAGAATTACTCTGTACCCCAACTACCCTGGTTTATGGAGATGACCTTCCCACTTAAGCTGACCTTTTGGAAGTCAGCCAGGCTCACACTGTTCCAGAACTACCTCCTGTCCAGATGGTGTGGTCTTTTCTTTTTTTTTTTTTTTTTTGTATTTTTCTGAAGCTGGAAACGGGGAGAGACAGACAGACTCCCGCATGCGCCTGACCGGGATCTACCCGGCACGCCCACCAGGGGCGACACTCTGCCCACCAGGGGCGACGCTCTGCCCACCAGGGGGCGATACTCTGCCCCTCCGGGGCATCGCTCTGCTGCGACCAGAGCCACTCTAGCGCCTGGGGCAGAGGCCAAGAAGCCATCCCCAGCGCCCGGGCCATCTTTGCTCCAATGGAGCCTTGGCTGCGGGAGGGGAAGAGAGAGACAGAGAGGAAGGAGGGGGGTGGTGGAGAAGCAAATGGGCGCTTCTCCTATGTGCCCTGGCCGGGAATTGAACCCGGGTCCCCCGCACGCCAGGCCGACGCTCTACCGCTGAGCCAACTGGCCAGGGCCGGTGTGGTCTTCTCTAAGGTAGACCACATCATGCCCTGTGGTGACCTATATAACCACAGGGTATATAAACTAAAGTAAAAAAATATGAGCCCGGGAATGTCAGGAAAGACCACTATTCATCGAGATTGCTCTTAGCTTTTGGGTCACTGCACTCAGCTGCTGCTGTGACTATAACTTATACAAAAATCCATGCAGACATGCACAAACAATGCCCCTGGCAATGCCAGCTCCTGGAAAGCTGCCTGCTGTCAGCACTGGCACTGTCTGTTAGTGGGAGCCGCTGGTCCTGGAATAGTCAGCTTCCACTTTGGTGGCCGAGAATCGGCCATGTCTTGACCCATGTAGTTAACGATTCGGGTGCAAGTACCAAATCAGACACATCCTTCCAAAACTTTGAGCCATTTTTACAGTTCTTTAATTTCAATCTCTAGGATCACTTTGAACTTCAAAATGAGTCTGTATGTCCTTTTTTTTGCCACCATAAACGGCTCTTCCACCCCCAGAACTCATCCTGACTCATTTCTACCTAGAAACGGTTCTTTCGCCTCACCCCCAACCCACCTGCTTCCAGTCAGCTACCCTTCTCTCGAGTTCAGTCAACCCATCACACTCAGGCCACGTTCTTTTTTCCCCCTGACACTTTTATCATCTAAATAAAGACAT